>NC_060145.1:485761948-486080837 GCF_021461385.2 Schistocerca piceifrons
ACTCCGCATCTCCGTTACACGGAGAGTAGCAACTATCCCCTTCATAATATTATCATTATTCCATCCTGGATTTTCCATTGTTTGATGCTGTGCAGGACTCTATTCACAGGGAAGACTTTCTGAATATCGACTGTACTTGTATGATGATGTGATCTGTTCACAGGTGGCTAGTCCATTTGCGTCTTGTGGTAACTCTCCAGTGTGGTACAAAGTGGAATCAGTGATCTGCACATTTGGGTCATTGGTGTCACACTATAAATGCACCCTTGCTGCCCTTTAGTCATGATTGAGATGTAGAATTTTCACATTAACCAGATTGCAGCATTCTTTTTCACATACTCAGAAGCTTACGTTGATGTTTCCAACTGCCACATAGCAATGTTGTCTTAAGGCAATTACCTCCATGGTTCATGCATTTTGCTGGATTGTACCTCCATGTTGTAAATTAACAGTCTGCTTCAATATTTTGTTTTTGCCATCTAATTACTCTGTAAGTGCACAGGAATGAATTGACCCAAAAGATAACTTAGACAGGATACTCAGTGAAAACTGTTGTTTTACGTTCATTCATTCGTCCATTCTGTAGATTCCACTGAGGAGGATATGTAGGGTAAGTCATTATGAAAAGAGTAACAATTCTTAATATGTGTGCACTGTATTAACAATATACTATCATTGTATTGCTTGGTGTACTATGTATGGATACCAGCTACTAAATTTAACCCAACAAATTAGACAGAAAGCTTCCTCAGTTACATGAAATAGCTGATTTTATTGTCTATTGATTTCTCAATATTTATTTGACTGCATAGAGTGCTTTTGTGTCACAACGGAAGGCTGTTTGCAATCTACTGCTACTTGTCAGATGGCTTTACAGTAACAAATAGCTAACATGATGTTTCAGTTCTTGATTGTTGATAATCAAACCATGATAGTCAAATTTGAGAGTTGGATAATAAATTAAAAGGGGAAAATGGAGTCAACACATGGATAAACTAATCAAGAATCTCAGTTCAGCATGTTATCCCCTTAGAAGCATCTCTTATTGCAGTAATCTAATGCAAGACTGTCGGGTTGAAAAGTGAGCACACCTCAGACGCATACGACTGCCATCTCCAGGAGCACAGACTAGTCTGAGCTGCCAGAGATGGTAGTCATGTTTGCTTTAGGTGTGCTGGCTTGTGTGTGCGAACATGCACATGTGTATGTTTGTTTTCTTCTCTAAAGAAGACTTTGGCTGAAAGCTAAATGTGTTACAGTCTCTTTGTTGTGCATGTCTGCAACACGACATTTCATCTTTAGGGACCAAGCAAGGTGGCACAGTGGTTAGCCCACTGGACTTGCATTCGGGAGGACAACGGATCAAACCCACATCTGGTCATCCAGATTTAGGTTTTCCGTGATTTCCCTAAATCGCTGCAGGCAAATGCCGGGATGGTTCCTTTGAAGAGGCATGCCTGATTTTCTTCCCCATCCTTCCCTAATCCGAGCTTGTGCTCCGTCTCTAATGACCTCGATGTCGGTGGGATGTTCAACTCTAATATCCTCCTCCATGTTTAGGGTGCGTAGCAATCTATCCGTTTCCCAATATTGTTGATATCCTGACCTGAAGTTTCGATTGTTAGCTAAGAGTTTTGGCTTACTTTGCATATTTTCACTCCTGTTGTCTCACTTTAATTACCTTCTGGGAAGTAAATAAAGTGTCGGTTCAGCACATGCGAGCAGTAATGATATTGTGTGGAGTAGAAAATCGTACACCTTGAAGAAACCTTTTTAAGGCTCTTGGAATTCTTCCACTTGCTTCCCAATATGTTTACTCCTTACTGGGTTTTATTCCAGGTAATAAAAATTACTTTCAACTTCAGTCACAATACAATACAAAAACAATGTTCACATAGATGTTTCATCCTTACTCAGAGTTCAGAAAGTAGTTTTGTACCCTGAAAATATTCAGCAAAGTCCCATCCAACATAAAACAAGAAATTGGAAATCCGTAAGATTTCAAATGTAACTTCATACATGTACACACTGCCAGCAGGTATGTAAATGATTTAGAGTTATAGTTCTCTCTAACAGATAGAACAGTCATCAAAGTGCATTAATATTGTTCATTTTTACTATTATTACTGGGCCTAATAGCGTATATGAGTGGCATGAGCAGTGTCAAATGTTGAAGGAGTGCTCTCAAGAACACAGAGATGCTGCATACTAATGTGAGATAGTGTTAACAGCACTTGAGAGAGTTTGAAAGAGGCTGCATTGTGGGTCTCCATTTGGTGGGCTGGTCAAATCGTGCAATATCCGAAATTGTGGCAATTCGGATGTGACAGTGACCTAATGTAACATGAGCAGAATGTGAAAAGACATAGTAAAATAATTTTAATTTTTAGTAAGTTATCCTACTGATAGTTAAATGAAGCTTATTTGATTCTTGCTGGTTCAGAGGTTTTGTCGGATAGCAGATAAGTTCGGTGATGGCAGACCATGATAAGAGTAAGTACAACACGACAAAATGTTGACATTAGTTGGACTTCGTGAAAGGAATTTACAGTGTGAGGTTAACCTTTTGTAATGTGCAAATCTGCACATAATGGTGAGCGGGTGGTGCACAACTCAACACGTCACCAAGCTTGTCGCTTCTGAACGTAATAAAGACTGAAACACAAAGAATGTTTGTCATTTCATTAACAACAGGATCTCAAGTGATTACAATAAAATAAAATGTATGTATGCTAATAAATATTATGATTACTATTTGGAATAACGTAAATAACACAGAGAAGTATTCTTACATTTAGGTGGAAGATGAAGACAGACAGAAGCTAGGAGGTGTTCCACACCTGTGATATTTTAAAGTTGAACATCACAATTTGTCTCAGAGATTTTACATAATGACAGTAATACATGAGACATCAGATCTTTGGTTCTGACATAATCAATTAATTATTATGTTCTCACCTCGAATGACTGTGACATTATTGCAAACAATATTGAAAAAGCTATTCAGCTGCATTACTCAGGGGGTTGTCTTGATACAACTTTATACGTGGTAGTAGTTATAGTATTTACTTCATTAGTTTATATTAAGTATGAATTTAAGTTGTCACCTCTGGGTGTTGTCATCATGAATAGTCAAAAGTAATTCAGACGACATTATGTTCTTGCCATGACATTTGCTTTGTCAGATTATTATTATTATTATACATGGTTTTTTATTTGATTAGCAAATGTCAGGTGCCATGTACTAGTGTGAATGAGTGGAAACTATTGTGCTCCAGACAATTTAAATTAATACCCCCCCCCCCCCCCTCCCATCTGGGCGTAGTCAACAGGAAACCACAGAAAACTGTGACGGGACCTTCGGACATCCATGTTACAGACATTATACAGAGAAAAATTGAAGTATCACAGTGCTTTTCATAGCAGTTATCAAAGGATTGTAATATTAAAATGAATTGTACCAAGTTTATCAGTTCAAATTTTCTTATAGCTATTGTATCATCACTTGGCAGCACCTGCAAAAAGGTTACAATGAGTAAGAAAGTTTTTTTCTTGTTTCATAAATTTGAATTGAATGATTTAGCAGAGGCTGTGTCATTGTATTGATTGAAGGTTGTAGCCGATGATGACCAGGTATGATGGACCCAAGGATTTGGTTCAGGCGACTCATTGGCTGTGAGATGGCCCATATAAATGATCAGGTTTTTGATGAGAGAGGTAATCATCTGCACAATAGGCAGGGGCGTAGCGGAGGTGTTTGCTGTTTGCCCTGACTTCTTTGTTTCTCAAACTTGGCTCATACAACACCGAATTGCCAGGTTACATGAAACAGTTGTACAATTGAATTACTACTAAAACCAGTATGACCTGTACAGATTATACTGAAAGAAAATTTTTCATTGGGGTACAAGTAAAATTTTTCTTTACATCAATACAAATAACAACATAGGTGTGTAACATGTTAAATGGATCCATGATTTATATGGTGAGACTGTTTTATTTGTTATTTATAAAGCATCAATCTGTTTTATACATAGTATCAAAACTACTAAAGCTCTGTGAATGAGTCTGTGAAGTTAAAATTACACCTTCAGTTAATGTCCACAACCTGTAAATTTGTGTGTCTGTCTTATTTCAAAACACACATTTCAGTTCAATAATCACAACAGATTTTTCTCAGATGTGCCTGTTCTATGAGTGAGAGTAAAACTTTTATTAAGTTTTCTTCCAAAGACCACACTTCTCTGTGTATACTTGGAAGAGGACTTATCCATTCATTTTTCTCCTTCAGCTGATGTGAACTGGTTATTGTGTAGTGACTAATTCTTCATTACCTGTTCAGAAACCCCTAAGTATTTTGTCCAGCTGACTTGATTACCGGATGCATATTTTGTGATGACACTGTTAAAATCTTGAAAGATACATTCACTTGAATGCCTTTCAGAATGAAAGCGTGATATTAGTAGTTGTTTAGTGCCAGTTTCATGTAAAAAAAGTTTTTTGTGTGCGATGAGATAAATTCAAAGTGTTATCTGACAGCAAAGTGGCAGACTTGCTGACTGTTGGTGTTTGAGTGTTTCCAATTCTTTTGATAATTGAACCTACTACAATAGAACTTGTAGCATACAATTTAATGTACTTGGTGAAAATGTCATATAGTGTTACTCTACACTTATCTCCACCTCTAGCTGAGGGCAAAGATCCTGTGAAATCAATTGCGATAATTTCCAGTGGTTTTTTTGGTATTTGTTGTTAATTCTGTATGGCAGCTCTTTTTTTTTTTCCTGACGTATAAGGCAAGTTCTTAATAGCTGCTCTCTGTGACTTCTCATGTTTGGAAATTAACAGTATAAGGTGATCTTACTAATAAACTTTGAGTGCACCATATTGACTTCATGACTTTGTGTGTGTACCAGATTAATGCGTCCTCTAATGTAATGGGAATACAAACACACCATATGTCAGATCACGGATTGTGCCCATAAAATAGAACATCATACTGTAATTTGTAATGTTGTGTTCACTTACCTGTAGGATTTAGTGTAAGCAGTGTCTTTAACTTTGTACCATTGTGGCCCAGCATTCTGTAGATCTGCCATGTTTTTGCACTCATCTAAGTAATATTGACAGTAATTGTTATCCTTTATCAGAAGAACATGGTAGTCAAAGAATTCTTCAATATGCTCTGTGTATTCCAGTAAGCCTTGTGGTGGTTACAACAGAGCATCTGCTATGTTTTCCTGGAATGTAAATGACCTTAAAATTGTATTCCTGGAATGGAATGAAGTGATGTGCTAGACAAAGGAACACTCAGCACCTAATGATCACAGTAAACCTTTATTGTCTTTGAATAAATATATTAATTAATTTTTTTAAATGCCCAGACATGGATTGCATCTATAAAATAGAACATAATTTTGTAATCTGTAATGCTGTTTTAGTTTATCTGTAGGATTTAATGTAAGCAGTTGTGACGGTTTCACCTGCTTTATATATTTCTTCATTTGATGTCCTCAGTGTCGAAGTACTGCATTGCTACACTGGCTGAAAAATATGGGTTGTGGATTCCGACACGAGCTACTATAAATTATGTAGCCAACAGGTGACAGTTGTGTGCCACAGTTCTTAATTTCACTGTTCACAACCCCACAATAATGCACAGTTATATGGCCAGTGCACTATTGTTTAAATTTTCCATAAGCCTCATTAATAGTCTGCAGGTGAAACTCCACATACTGCTACGTTAGTTTACTGTTGAACAGCTACAAGCAGTAAAACCTAACCACAAAGTTCACAGTTCTTGAAAAATAATCAGGTACATTTGGAGCAGACACTGTCACTGTTTTTACACACGGCCTAATTGTTTAACACTTGTTCCACAGTTAATTTGAAGCATTGTTGTTGTTCTAACCAGCACAGTTTACTCATCTGAAACTCGGCCGTGGACTGACTTGTGACTTGTCTCGTGACCAAAAATCGGGCCCTTATATATCATCACAATAATAGGTGCTGAAGCTACACATTGTTTAAAGTTAAATTTACTATTAAAACTTAACTCACTCAATTGACTGAATACATCGAAAAATTGCGTCTTTCTAACAGTCGTTCGCCCCTGGTAGCTGAATGGTCAGCGCAACGGACTGTCATGCCTAACTGCCCGAGTTCGATTCCCGGCTGGATCAGCGATTTTCTCCACTCAGGGACTGGGTGTTGTGTTGTCCTTACCATCATCGTTTCATCCCCATCAACACGTAAGTCGCCAAAGTGGCGTCAACTCTAAAGACTTGCATTAGGCGAACGGTCTACCCGGTGGGAGGCCCTAGCCACATGGCATTGACATTCATTTTTAACAGTTTATACGAGGTTTAGGCCGAATTATTTGTTTAAATCATGAAATTAACAAATAAAGTTACGCAAACAATACTTCTGACAAAACTGTTAATTACTTTGGAATTAATGAACGGCTGGTTTTGCTACTATGTTTTGAATAGAGCTAAATCAATACTTTAAGATTACTAGCATTTCGTCTTCCAAACGTTTGCAATAAGCACAGTATTCATATTTGTTTATATGTCAACAATAGAATTTAAGTTACGAAACAATCACCTATTTTGCCGTATAAAAAGAGATATTAACTAGGAATAGTGAAAATAAATTAGAAAATCAATTACATGCATAAAACTAAACACAAAATTAGATCTGGTGTTATATTCGTTAAAAATTAGGGCCAATCTTTCTCTTTTATGAAAATGCGGATTATATTCACGTATGTTAATGTTAATCAGTTAAACTGAAGAAACGAATTTAAGGAGGCAGACGGCAAAACAAGAGGGGAGTTAAAATTATCCCAGCTTGCTTCATCACACAGTGTCTTAATTTGTACCAGTGTGGTTCAGCTCTGTGGCTTGGTATGCGTGTTCATAGTCTGACAATATCTGACTTGCAAGACTAATAATACAAATATTCTGATATCTGTCTTCTTTATTTACTTGAAATAGATGGGCCCCTAGACCAGAAAATGGCACGTCAGCGATTAGGCTGAGATGTATAATGTCAGGGTGGTGCCAAATTTTTGCATTTACTAAGGCACTTTTTATCATGTCAAAATTGCTTTTACAGTCATTATTGGTCCACACCCCTGGGACATTCTCCTTCAGTAGATTTCGTAGGAGAGCACTATTCAGGAGTTGATCGGGCACAAACCTTCAAAAAAGTGAATGGAGCCCCAAAAATGCTTTACACTATTTTTTTGTGCTGGGAAAAGGGAAATGCATTATTGCATTGATTTTGTCGGGGTCTGGTATGAATCCTGTAGATGATATTTTGTGCCAAGAAACTTAATTTTGTCTCCCACAAATTTCGATTTTATCAAGTTTTCAGTTACTCCTGCTTTAGAAAATTTCCACAGTGTCATTTCTAGCAAATCTACACGTTCTTCCCACGTGCGAGTGGCTGTTAATATATCGTCAATGAATAACATAACCCTGTTGAGCAGTTCACTTTTTAATACAGTATCCAAGGTGGTTATGAACATGCCTGAACTTACATTTGGACGAAATTGTAGCAGACCAAAAGGGTAGCTTCTTCCGCTTGTATACTTCCTAGATTTTTTAATGAAACTCGCCTACCATTAGGAAACCTTAAATCTATGCCAGTTAGATATTTGACTCCGTGAAATTTTTGCAACTGTTCATCCAAGTTTTCAGACTGGGATCTTACAGGACCAATGATCTTATTAATGGCCCTCACATCCAAAACGACACAGTTTGAATTGTTGGGGAGTTTTGAAACGGGCGGAGAGGCCTTTCTTTCTCAGATCGTTACGAGGAATGAAAGCTGGGTGCATCACTTTGTGCTGGAAACAGAAAGGCAGTCCATAGAGTGGCATCATCCTCGTACACCACAAAAAAAGAAATTCAAGACAACCCTCTCTGCCATAAAAGCCATGGTGACAGTTTTCGGGAACTGTGATGGCGTCATTCTTGTGGATTTGATGCCAAGAGGGCAAACCATCAATTCAGAGGCAGATGTGACGACTCTGAATAAATTCAAGAACCATTTCCAACATGTTCAATCGGACAAGAACCGAGCAGAAATCTTAATCCAACACGATAATGCACGCCCGCACATAAGTCTGAAAATCCGGGAACACATCACCAAATTGGGTTGGACATCACTGCCTCATCCACCCTACAGCCAGAACTGGCACCCTCGAATACCCAGTGGCCGATTTACATATAGGCCCAATAGGGGCGGCAGCTTCAGGGAGGCGGCATTTTTTGCACTGTACTCATTTTAACCTTTTACACTTTAAAATAACGGTGCTTATAAACGACAAAAATTTTAATATTGTGAAACAACTTGCTAGTTTAAATAAGCCGTAAGAACGAAATTCGACAGTACAAGCTTGGAAATATACATAGTTTACTTGATGACTGAATGGAAGTTTAACGTTGGGTTTCTGTGTGGTATCATCTTCATAGTTGTTCAGAATATTTTGAAGTAAGCTGTCAGGACGGCAAACTACAACAGAATGTTTGAAACGTTAATATTCCGAAAACGTTGTCGGCTTCTACTTAACCCTACAATATTGGCCCCGTGAAAATACCAGGACCCCTGAAAAGCTGTGATAAACTAATCAGCAGTTTGTTAAATAATGTAACATGTGTAGGCCTCAGTATGTAGAACCCGACTCTACTTAAATTTCTTGTAGAAATTACGGGGCAGTATGAAATCAACCCTCCCTTACTGTAATTAATGTGAAAGCTCTGTGGTCGTCAATATCTGAGCTTTGATTTAATGACACCTGTTTAACGCAACATGTTGATACTGGGAATTTTTTACATTTTTAAACACATGGTTATACGAAAAGAACATAAGCAGAATATCTAATAATGAGTGAAATACACTTCGCAACAGTTTAAAATTTTTATTTATTTATTTACTTAGTTACTTTTTTTGGCGAAACAAGAATATGAAACCAACTTTTGTTTGTCTCATTTATTGTGCTGCGTCCTGCACGATATCAAAGTTCCCACTCTGTGCAATCGAATAGTACATGGCATTGCAAATTTTATTTTAATCTTCTTAACTAAGCTTTTTTTCTTCTAGAAAAGGTTATTTTTATTTTATGTTGCAGCAAAAGGTGCATTTGCGTTAGACATAACAGAAGTGTCCACACAAATGACAACACACCACATCAACTGCCAACAAGACTACGAACTCTGTAGTCTGTCTTCTCTGCCCACAGAAACCGTTAAAATGTTATAAGAATAAGTGAGATAAGAGATGATCCAGCACACCTCACTGCAAGAAATTGCAGAAATTATTTGCTTTTTAAATTATAAAGACAGTGTCAAGAATATTGAGAACATTTTTGCGTCCCAGCTAAAATTCCGGTGACGCGGAAAACACAAGCCAAAAAAGGTACTCTCCCATTTTGTTTACAAGACGAATTCCAGCCGGCAGGTGTGCTTCTACTGTTCATTGACAACAGAGAAAGAGGCGACAATGGAATTAAATTATTCTGCAGTGTCGTTCTTTCATACCACAGTTTCGTCGAGAATTCGAGTTGGTCAGTTCATTGCAACGGCCTTCCTTAGGGCACGACTGGTTTTGCATGGGGATAGGTGTTTCTATGAATTACAAACTATCGATGTCTGACGTCACTGTTGTAAAATTTTTAATTAGCCCTCTAATATGATTGGCTAGTCATGACATAAGGGAAGACAGAAGGAAAGAGGCTATTCGTGGATGTCCATGTCGTCAACGATTGGTAGCTGTCCGCCAATCAGCGTTCGGCTTCTGGTCGGCAAGTCTTCCTCCTGGTGTGCGCGGAAGTGGACTGAGAGTTGCTCTCCAGCTGTTTGTGCAGATACGTCCGTGTCCCGTGTAGCTTCTGCCCCGCGGCCCGTTGGACTGGGATGGCCGGCAGCCAGGACGCCGGGAGTTTGTAGCCATCTTCTCTGTTGATGTTGTCAGGCTGCTTAATAATTTCGATCGCGTCCCGTATTTTGCGTTCTCGCATCCACGATTCTTTCGCCAGTACTCGGGCTTCCTGGAACTTGATAGGTTGTCCACAGTCACGGTGGTGTCCCGCTATCGCCGATTTATATTGTTGTAATCGTACATAGCGTTCGTGTTCTGCTACTCGTAAGCTGACAGGTCTCCCTGTTTCTCCTATGTAGGCAGCACCGCACTCACACCGTAGTTCGTAATCACCTGCAGTGTTAAGGCTGTTGACAACATCCTTGGTGGAACCTATAATTTCGTGGATCCTGTGACTGCTTCGAAAAATCGGTTTGAAACCTCGTCGGCGGAGGACGTTGCCTGGCCGTTCACTGACGCCTTTTACATGTGGTAAGTGTACCAGTGGAAGCTTCTTTTCTTTGCCTTCTTCTCGTGTTCTGCTCCCTTTGATTTTACCTTTCTTATGATGTCATCATAGCCGTTGGCACGAAACGTGTGTTGTAGCTCCTTTAATTCTTCCTTGATGTTATTTTCATCGCTTATCCGGTAGGCTCGGGCAGTTAACGTATGCAGAACAGAATACTTTAGAGCTGGGAGGTGGTGGCTTTCCGTGTGCAGGTACCGATTAGTGTGCGTTGGTTTCCGGTACACTTTGTGTCCCAGTTTACCTTCGGCAGCTCTGTATACTTCCACATCCAGAAATGGCAAGGTACCATTGTTTTCAGTCTCATGTGTGAACTTTATATTTTTGTGCAGGCTATTTAAGTGCTGGAGGAAGTCCCCAATCTGCGATCTGGTGCGCTTATGCCTGTCATCTGCGTACTTACCTGGCGGGGAAAATATTACGAACAGTTAGATGGAGTGGCAATGGGTTCCCCGCTCTCCCCTGTAGCTGCGGACACCTTCATGGAAGCCTTTGAGCAAACGGCCCTAGCTTCTACTCCGTTATATCCCAGCTGTTGGCCACGATATGTGGACGACAGACTCGTTACCTGGCCTCGCGGTGAAGTGGAATTGGGGAACTTCCTCCAGCACTTAAATAGCCTGCACAAAAATATAAAGTTCACACATGAGACTGAAAACAATGGTACCTTGTCATTTCTGGATGTGGAAGTATACAGAGCTGCTGAATGTAAACTGGGACACAAAGTGTACCGGAAACCAACGCACACTAATCGGTACCTGCACAAGGAGAGCCACCACCTTCCAGCTCTAAAGTATTCTGTTCTGCATACGTTAACTGCCCGAGCCTACCGGATAAGCGATGAAAATAACATCAAGGAAGAATTAAAGGAGCTACAACACACGTTTCGTGCCAACGGCTATGATGACATCATAAGAAAGGTAGCTAAAACCAAAGGGAGCAGAACACGAGAAGAAGGCAAAGAAGAGAAGCTTCCACTGGTACACTTACCACATGTAAAAGGCGTCAGTGAACGGCCAGGCAACGTCCTCCGCCGACGAGGTTTCAAACCGATTTTTCGAAGCAGTCACAGGATCCACGAAATTATAGGTTCCACCAAGGATGTAGTCAACAGTCTTA
The DNA here is from genome assembly GCF_021461385.2 of Schistocerca piceifrons. Taxonomy (NCBI): domain Eukaryota; kingdom Metazoa; phylum Arthropoda; class Insecta; order Orthoptera; family Acrididae; genus Schistocerca; species Schistocerca piceifrons. Next base: position 485,773,461 of record NC_060145.1, read on the forward strand.
ACACTGCAGGTGTTTACGAACTACGGTGTGAGTGTGGTGCTGCCTACATAGGACAAACAGGGAGACCTGTCAGCTTACGAGTAGCAGAACACGAACGCTATGTACGATTACAACAACATAACAAATCGGCGATAGCGGGACACCACCGTGACTGTGGACAACCTATCAAGTTCCAGGAAGCCCGAGTACTGGCGAAAGAACCGTGGATGCGAGAACGCAAAATACGGGACGCGATCGAAATTATTAAGCAGCCTGACATCAACAGAGAAGATGGGTACAAACATCCGGCGTCCTGGCTGCCGGCCATCCCAGTCCAACGGGCCGCGGGGCAGAAGCTACACGGGACACGGACGTATCTGCACAAACAGCTGTAGAGCAACTGTTAGTCCACTTCCGCGCACACCAGGAGGAAGACTTGCCGACCAGAAGCCGAACGCTGATTGGCGGACAGCTACCAATCGTTGCCGACATGGACATCCACGAATAGCCTCTTTCCTTCTATCTTCCCTTACGTTATCACTAGCCAGTCATATCAGAGGGCCAATTAAAAGTTTTACAACAGTGACGTCAGACATCGATAGTCTGTAATACATAGAAGCACCTATCCCCATGCAAAACCAGTCGTGCCCTGAGGAAGGCCGTTGCAATCCTGCCGAAACGTCTGTTTTAGTTTATTATTGTTGTTAGTTTTTAGCAATGACGCGGCATAATACCCAGAATAATTTTAATCAATATGACAACGGTCGCGGAAGCCTATGTTCTTGTAATTTTGTAAGTGCTTTAGTCTGCACCTAATGGCATCCGGAAGTCGCCCGGTCCGGCGCCAAGTGCCTAATGCACCGGACTGCCGGATTGGCCGACCAAACGTGTTTGTTTCCGGTCCGGCAGTGCACCACGCGCGGGATGATCGACAAGGAATTTATAATTCATCTTGTGAGGAATGAGTCTCGCATGTGGGACCAGAGGATTAAAGGCTACCATAACCGGGATATTAAGCGAGAACTGTGGGAATCTACTGGGGAGCAACTATCAATCGAACGTAAATATCGAAATTATCTTGCAATAGTTTTAATGCTTGCTTTCAAATCACTACATCTTACTACAAATCAGTACTAATTTCAATCACATTACCTTTAACATTTTTTTTATCAAACTGTCAAAAAGAAATAAGTTTTTAATTGCTAAAATACTACTCGATGCGTTCGTTTTGCTACGGAACGGCGCCAATCCCATTGAAGTATGACTTGAATTGATAATCTGAGCTTGTTGTGACGGTCTGTTTAACGTTCTTAATGAACCACTTTCTTGACGTTGTGATGCACTTCCGTCTTCTTCTAAACATGCGGAGTTGAAGAAGTCACCACCTTCACAGTCAATAATTATATTGTGAAGTAAGCAAATACATTTCACTATCCTCTCTACTTTGCCAGGTGCTGTTTTAATACATTTTCCCAGTAAATGCCACTTGGCAGTCATGATACCGAAAGCACACTCCACACATCTTCTAGAAATAGCCTGTAGTCTGATTGAAAAACTTTTTCTTCGTATAAGAGATGTCATTTGGAATAAGGTTTCAGGAGATAAGTTTTCAAAGTATATGCATCATCTTCAAGCAAGACAAACGGCATATCTGTAGTAATTCCTTCGACAAGTGAAGATTGAGTTAGCGTACCATGACAGTTCTCCAAGAATGCAGACAAAGTAGAAGCCGAAAACGTTCCTCCGTCACTCTTTTTTTTCCATAGCCTCCCACATCTATAAAAATAAATCGACAACGGTAGTCCGTCACAACTTGTAAAACTACTGAAAAAACTTTTTGTAGTTAAAAGACGTAGTTCCACCTTGTTTTGGACATTAATTCGAATATGCTTGCCATCAACGTATCCAACTGAATGAACAAAATTCCGCCGCTCGTGGGATCCTCTCGCCATCTCTTCAAAATTTTTCGGATCCGGAACGGGTAGATGTCGCTCACAGGAATTCCTCCATATCGCATCCACAACTGCCGAGACACTTACCTACTGTATAATCACTCAGTCCTAGACCCAAGGACCGAAAAGACATCCCTGTTATTAAGCACCTGAAAGAGTGAAATGATAATGGAATATTACTCAAATGATGTGGATTGCCTTTGTTAGCGATATTTTAGGAATCTTAAACATACATAAACAATAACAGAACATTTGTTCCAAGAACGGAATACACTTGTGCCGATTTTGTGAGATTTACGTTTCCTTTTTCAGGTGAACAGGCTCGGATAACGTGGCAGAACTTGCGAGACACTTTTAGGAAGAAATACAATATACAGCATGACTCCAAGAGCGGTCAGGAAGGTACTGCATCTGATAAATGGCCCTATTTAAAAAGCATGCAGTTTTTGAAAGACATCATAACACTTGGGCCCAGCTCAGGAAACTTGCCTGCCGCAGAGAAAGAGAACGAGCCTTCACCACGTGATCGAAGACCCACCACAGCAAGAGAGAAAAGTACAAATGATGGTGAAGTGTGTCTCTCTTCAGAAGAACGAGAGGCGTTTGCTTCTACTTCGTCTTCTGTGGAAGCAGACAGAAACAGACCAACACGTCATGTAAAAAACAAAAAAATTATGATTGGGTATTGAGAAAAGAAAGATCGACATATTTGAGCACAAACAGAAATATCAGGATGATGACGACTACTCCTTCTTCATGAGATTACTGCCATCAGTCAAACAACTGGATCAACTGGAGAAAATGAGACTTCGTATGAAAATCTTGGGGAACGTCACCGAAGCCTTAGAATCTCACAACTTCAAAAATGATGAGAGATCGTCAAGTTTTATGCAGACACACACTGGATGTGCTTAACCATCGTTACAACCGTCACCTTACCCATCACCAGCTGCATCTAATTAGTCTTCCTTTGTGAGCGTAGTTCAAATGTGTCCTCCTGCCCAACAATCTGATGGCAATTCATTTTAATGGGCTCTCCCTAATGTACTGTTAATATGTTTTTATGTATAAACTAGAGGTTTATTTTCCACAATTTTCCTCATCACATTCGACGCTGATATTCGTGTCTTGAGCCAAACAATTGTTTCATTGTGATTTTTAGATCATACATAGGTACTTGTTAACAGTTGCTTAATTGCAAATATTACTGCGAAGGAAAGTTAACAAATATATGTCTGTGTTAATAAATATATTTTACTGTAACTGATGCCAGAATTTATTTATAATATTCTATACAGGATAGGATTAGCACGGAGAGCTGCACCAAACCAGTCTCGGGACTGAGGACCACAACAACAACAGCAACAGTCTAATATTATTTGACCAGTTATGCCAGTCACAATAACAAAAAGGCTGTTTTTAACGTTGACTTACCTGATTGTGATAGTAGGTCTTTTTTTCTGGACTAATATATTCCCTGAAGTTGCAATGGCCAATTATATCGTCTCTTATGCCTTCAAATATGTAATCAAACGTTTCTATAGACATGCGGTAGTAGTCTTTCAACTTGTCTGAAAAATTTCGCAGTGACTGATAAGTTGTAAAAAATTCCCCTGCAGGGCTGTCTTCATTAAAACGATGCACCCAAGTCCTCTTCCTACGTCTATTAAGGCGTACGCCACGAACACAAGAAAATCATCATCCGAATTATTCATAATAGCCCCTCAACAACTGCAACTGCTAGCCTATAGCGTGTAACTGAGTCCTGCGCAGAAACTCGTGAATGACGACAGTACACAGGGTCGACGCTCAGTGTAGTCTCTTCCCGCCCCACGTCCGACAGCTGCGCTCCGTTGGCGTATCGGCTCGGACCACCGCCACCACCTAGAGAGGTGAAAAAAGCAAATATACAAAATTAAGTGGGGCGGAATTTCGGAAATTATCGAAGGAAAGGCGAGGACGAGAAGCCAATGTTGTAAAAACGCTTGGTTGTGCAGATAAATTTTTCACAGAAAAATGTTGCTGGTTCGACTTTGAATTCAAATAGTACGAATGATATTTCTGGCGCTGCAACTGTTGTAAAAGAAGTAAATACAGACGAAACGAAGTTAAAAATGAAGAAAAGCAAATTGTTCCTAATTTCGAGTTAGACGAAAAACTAAGTGTCGAGTCAGACATTACAAAAAGAAATAACCTCGTTAGTGTTGATACTGCAGAATGGTGAATCAATGAATCAACAATCGACATTCTCTTACAACGTGGCGTTAATCAAAATTGTAACGGTGATTTTTCTAATTCAAGAAGATCAATAGGCGATAAAACCAGATGTTTGAACAAAAATGTATTTTACCGTAAACTTTTAAATGGTGAATCAACTTTGTGTGACTTTCTAGTATACTCCTGTAGCGCGGGTGCTGTTTTTTGCGTACGTTGTTCGGAGGTAATGCTGTGATTGCTGCTGATGGTATCGCAGACTGGAAAAATATTTATAATATTTTATTTCATCATGAGAATTCACTTGAACACACAAATTCTGAGTTATCACTCTCAACAAGAAAATAGTCACTTGGAACAATAGATAACCATTTCGAGTCATATGTAGAAACAGAATAAATGTAGTGGCGCAGTGTGTTGAAAAGGGTGTTTGCAGTAGTGAAGAAGCTAACAAGTCGTGGACTTCCCCTACTCGGACACGTTGAAAGATTCCGTTTATTACATAGTGGTCAATTTCTGATGTCTCTTCAACTTATAGCCGAGTCTGATTCTTTTCTCGCAGAGAACATCGAACGATATGGAAACCCAGGACAGGGACAGACAACTTTTCTTTCTTCAAAAATCTGCGATGAAATACTAGAGCTTCTTTCTGAACGAACAAAAAGAATTATCATAAGTGAAATAAAACAGGCCAAATATATCTCTACAATTGTGGATTCTACTGTGGACATTTCACATATTGATCAATTATCTTTTATCTTAAGATATATGAACGAGAATGGTGAACCTGTTGAACGTTTCCTTCTGTTTTTAGCAAACCAAGGACACAAGTCCGAAAACTTAGCTGAGGTCGTACTAAAAGTCCTGTCTATAAATTCCATCGATATTACTGACTGTAGAGGCCAGTCATATGACAACGCAACCAATATGTCAGGAACCTACTCGGGTTTGCAGACACGCATTAAAGAATGAAATCCGAAAGCGCATTATGTGCCTTGTGCAGCACATACTTTGAATTTAGTCGGCACTAGTGCTGCAAGCTGTTGTCAGAAAGCATGTTCATTTTTCAATGTAGTGCAAAACCTTTATAATTTTTTCTCTGCATCTACACAGGGCTGGGATAAACTTCTTTCTATCATGAAACTAGGAAGCAATACTGTAAAAAGTGTATCAAAAACGCGTTGGTCAGCAAGAGAGAAAGCGTGTCTATATGAAAACTGGGCGGGTGTTGTCAATGCCCTCACACATATTGCCAATAATACGTTTGAAAAACCACTTGTGCGAAATGAGGCTTCAGCATTATTAAATGAACTCAGCAGACTAGAAACAAACAGTATTCATGATGACAATTTGGAAGGACATACTCCAGAGATTTAATAGTGTAAATCTGAAATTGCATAGTGTAAATATTGATACTACAATAGTGCATGAATTATATGAATCACTTGTAGGATTTATTGCATCCACTCGTGGCATGTTCGACTATTACGAAAATAAATCCATGGAGATTGTGACTGATGTAGACTATGAATGCATCTACAAAAGTACACGAAACGCAAACTTCAAGATGGCAAAGAAGTGGACTCGGAAAAAGTTTTTGTGACTGGAAGGGAAAAATAGAGTTGAAGCATTTCCTCCAGTACTCCACAACTTACACGCCGAATTAGTGAGGAGGAAGGAAAGCTATATGACACTGTTGGACTCCTTCACAGTTTTCAGTAACCTTAAGAACGGTTCACCAGACGATATTTCTGAACGTGCACCAAAAGTCCAAGTGTCTTATGACACAGATTTAGAACCTTCCTTCCCTAGTGAAAGTGTACATATCGCGAAACTTTTGAAATCTTCTTAGATTAGTGACATACCAGTCAAACTGAGTAAATTTTTAAGAAAAGAGAGGTTACAGTCCACTTTCTGAATGTTGACATTGCTCTTAGACTATTTCCATGTATGGTACTTACGTATGCAGCTCGTGGTAGCGTCTCACTTCCCGAGCGTGGGGTCCCGGGTTCGATTCCCAGCAGGATCAGGGATTTTCACCTGCACCGAGATGACTGGGTGTTGTTGTGTCTTCTTCCTCATCATTCATCCCCATTATGGTCGGAGGAAGGCAACGGCAAACCACCTGATAGGATCTTGCCTAGTACGGCAGTGTGGACTCCCCGCATCATTCCCCTAGCTCTGTCAAGAAGCATGGGACTTCATTTCCATAGCACTTACAAATTGTCCAGCAGAAAGCTTGTTTTCGGCTCTTAAAAGACTGAAATCGTACCTGCATTGTCTGAGGAAAGATCGTCCATTCTTCACATCAAAATCGACCTCCGAACTGATAGCCATCAGAACTATGAAGATATATTCAACGAGTTTTCTGCCGTCAAAGCCAGATAAAAAGTTTGCTGAGTGGTGAGTTTGTTTATTTATTCATATTGGTTTGAAAAATTTAAGTTTATAAAGTGATTTTTATTATAATTTATAGCACATTCGTCCTTTCCCCATGAACCATGGACCTTGCTGTTCGTGGGTAGGCTTGCGTGCCTCAGCGATACAGATGGCCGTACCGCAGGTGCAACCACAACCAAGGGGTATCTGTTGAGAGGCCAGACAAACGTGTGGTTCCTGAAGAGGGGCAGCAGCCTTTTCAGTAGTTGCAGGGGCAACAGTCTGGATGATTGACTGATCTGGCCTTGTAACACTAACCAAAATGGCCTTGCTGTTGTGGTACTGCGAATGGTTGAAAGCAAAGGGAAACTACAGCCGTAATTTTTCCCGAGGGCATGCAGCTTACTGTATGATTAAATGATGATGGTGTCCTCTTGGGTAAAATATTCCGGGGGTAAAATAGTCCCCCATTCGGATCTCCGGGCGGGGACTACTCAAGAGGACGTCGTTATCAGGAGAAAGAAAACTGGCGTTCTACGGATCGGAGCGTGGAATGTCAGATCCCTTAATCGGGCAGGTAGATTAGAAAATTTAAAAAGGGAAATGGATAGGTTAAAGTTAGAAATAGTGGGAATTAGTGAAGTTTGGTGGCAGGAGGAACAAGACTTTTGGTCATGTGAATATAGGGTTATAAATACAAAATCAAATAGGGGTAATGCAGGAGTAGGTTTAATAATGAATAAAAAATAGGAGTGCGGGTAAGCTACTACAAACAGCATAGTGAACACATTATTGTGGCCAAGATAGACACGAAGCCCACGCCCACTACAGTAGTATAAGTTTATATGCCAACTAGCTCTACAGATGATGAAGAAATTGATGAAATGTAGGATGAGATAAAAGAAATTATTCAAGTAGTGAAGGGAGATGAAAATTTAATAGTCATGGGTGACTGGAATTCGAGAGTAGGAAAAGGGAGAGAAGGAAATGTAGTAGGTGAATATGGATTGGGGGTAAGAAATGAAAGAGGAAGCCGTCTGGTAGAATTTTGCACAGAGCATAACTTAATCATAGCTAACACTTGGTTCAAGAATCATAAAAGAAGGATGTATACATGGAAGAAGCCTGGAATACTGACAGATTTCAGATAGATTATATAATGGTAAGACAGAGATTTAGGAACCAGGTTTTAAACTGTAAAACATTTCCAGGGGCAGATGTGGACTCTGACCACAATCTATTGATTATGAACTGTAGATTAAAACTTAAGAAACTGCAAAAAGGTGGGAATTTAAGGAGATGGGACCTGGATAAACTGACTAAACCAGAGGTTGTACAGAGTTTCAGGGAGAGCATAAGGAAACAATTAACAGGGATGGGGGAAAGAAATACAGTAGAAGAAGAATGGGTAGCTCTGAGGGACAAAGTAGTGAAGGCAGCAGAGGATCAAGTAGGTAAAAAGATGAGGGCTAGTAGAACCTTAGACAAAGCAGCAAAATACATGAAAATAATTTTTGTGTCTTGTATTTTGATTGTGTACATCTCAGTTCAGTTGAAACTGGTGCCCACCACACAGATGTATATATTTCTGAAAAAAGAGAGGAACATCTCTTCACATTTATTTCCTTGAGAATTCACAAATATCATATGAACTCCTCTGGAAATTAGAGTTTATGAGTAGTAAGTTTAATGGCTGAGTGCACTGCATTGCAGTGTGTGATGAGTTGGAAATATGAGTCTATCACGGACTGTGTGTGAGTGGCCAAAGCGTTTAAGCCAACCAATCATGAGAACTGATAAATCCAGATTAGAGTCCTGGTCTGGCTAGCCATTATAATTTCCCACCTATCCTTTCCCTTTTCCTCCCCTTCTTACATTTCATATTTGTAAATATTGATAGGTAGCCCATACTTTCTGTAGATGATGCAGTTATTTATAAGGAATCACTATCTAAAAAATGCCAGACAAATTGTCTGTCAGATTTTGGTAAGTTTCCATTGTGGCATAAAGATTGAGAACTTGCTTTAACTGTTCATAAATGTGAAATTGTCCACTTCACAAAACAAAAAGTATGGTTTCCTAGAAATTCAGTATCAATAAGCTATAACTGGAATAGGTCAACACATACAAATAATCAGGGCATAACCATTTGTGGGGATTTGAAACTGAATGTAGATATACATCTATATTCTGCAAACCACCGGGAACTGCATGGCAGAGGGAATGTCCCATTGTACCAGTTATTAGGGTTGCTTCCCATTCCACTCACATATGGAGCATGGGAAGAATGATTGTTTGAATGCCTCTTTGCATTCTGTAATCATTCTGTTATCATCCTCAAGATCCATCCATGTAAGTGACACATAGGGATTGTAGTATATTCCTACAGTCATCATTTAATGCTGATTCTTGAAACTTTGTTAATAGGTTTTTTCAGGGTAGTTTACACCTGTCATGAAGAGTCTGCCAGTTCAGTTTCTTCAGTACCTCTGCGACACTCTCCCATGGATCAAACAAACCTGTGATCATTCATACTGCTCTTATCTGTATATGTTCAATATCCCCCATTAGTTTCTTTTTGGTAACATTCCTACACACTTGAGCAATATTCTAGAACTGGCTACATGAGTGATTTGTAAGCAAGTTCTCTTGTAGACTGATTGCACTTTCCCAATATTCTATCAATAAATCAAAATCTACCACTTGCTTTATCAATGACTGTGCCTATGTGATCATTCCATTTCATATTGCTACGAAGTGTTACACCCAGGTATATTTTGAGTTGACCAATTCCAACTGTGATTCATTGATATTATAGTCAGAGGGCACTACATTTTTTTTTCATTTTGTAAAGTGCACAATTTTACATTTCTGAGTATTTGAAGCATGTTTCCAATCTTTTCAGCATTTTGAAATCTTATCAAGATCTGACTGAATGTTTGTGCAGCTTCTTTCAGATAGTACTTCTTTATAGACAAGTGTACCATCTGTGAAAGTCTGAGGTTACTATTAATATTGTCTGCAAGGTCATTAATGCACAGCGTGAACAACAAGGGTCCCAACACCCAAAGTATTTTCTTCATCTGATGATGACTCTCCACCCAAGATAACCTGGTGCATTCTCCCTACCAAAAACTCCTTAGTCAAGTCACAAATTTCACTTGATATCCCATATGATCGTACTTTTAACAAACACAGGTGTTGCACTGAGTTAAATGCTTTTCAGAAATCAAGAAATACTTGATCTACTTGACTGTCTTGATACAAACCTCTCAGTATTTCATATGATCACATAGACTCAGTTGCCGGCAAAGCAGATAGCAGATTTCTGTTCATTGGTAGGGTTCTGGGTAAATGTAATCAGTCTACAGAGGAGAATGCTTACAAATTTCTCATGTGACCTATCCTTGAATTTTGCTTAAATATGCTACATTAATGATCTCTCATCAGTTACACTGCCAGAAGCAGAGTTTGTTTTGTTTGCAGATGACCCAAGTATTGCAGTAAATAGTATGTCGAGTGTAGTTCTAGAAATATCTGCTAATGATATTTTCATGGATATTAATAAATGGTTTAAAGCCACCTCACTGACATTAAACTTCGAAAAGACTCACTATATGCATTTCAGAACCTGTAAGAGGTTTCCACCCAGCATATGCATAAAGTATGAAGAAGAGCAGATAGAAGAGGTTGACAGTCTTAAATTCCTGGTATTACAACTTGATAATACATTCAGTTGGGAGGAGCACACCACAGAACTGCAGAAACGTCTTAACAAATCTGTATTTGCAATTCGAGTGTTAGCAGACATAGGTGACATAAAAATGAAAAAGCTTGCATACTTTGCCTACTTTCATTCCATAATGTCATATGGTATAATATTTTGGGGTAACTCTTCAAGTCAAACAAAAGTTTTCAGAGTCCAAAAGCGTGTAATACGTATTATTTGTGGAGTAAATTCACAGACGTCCTGTAGAAACCTCTTCAAAGAACTGCGTATACTAACTACTGCTTCTCAGTATATTTACTCCTTAATTAAATTTGTTCTAAATAATATATCTCTTTTTCCAACAAACAGCTCAGTTCATACATACAATACCAGGAACAAAAATGATCTGTACAAGGACTTAAAAGCACTTACTTTAGTTAAAAAAGGGGTCCACTACTCAGGAACACTCATCTTCAATAATTTGCCAGCAAACATAAAAAATTTAGTTACAAATAAAGATCAGTTTAAAAGGAGCCTGAAAGACTTACTAGTGGCCAACTCCTTCTACTCCATTGACGAATTTTTTAAATAGAAACAAATGATGTATTGTATATATTCATACTATTAGTAATGTTATTTCAGCTTTTTTTTAAAAAAAAAAATTTGACATGTTCTACATCCACGAGGATCTCCTCAGCACGGATCTATGGAACGAAAAACTAATCTAATCTAAATTCACACTGAAGATGTTGGGCGTATACAAAGGAGGGTAGCATGAATGGTCACGGGCTTCTTTGACACATGAGAGGGCATTAAGGAAATGCTGAAAAATCTGAATGTAGATACTAACAGTGCCATGAAAGCTTTCCTACAAATTATTAAGAACTATAATTAAGTCAACAATCAAGTGTTTATTGCTCCATTATGTATTGCTCCTGTAGGTATAGAGAATACAAGGCTCGACTTACTCCATCATCTTTTGGGCATGCATCCCTGACAGCAATATTACTTCTTCTGATGTTTCAGCTGATAACCGTATAGACATCTTCAAAGTGAGTTGGTGACTTGATTAAAATTACTTGATACAAAAATAAACTGTTGACTAAATGTGGGTGTATCAGGGATAAGACTCTTCACACTTGGACAAAATCAAATTGAATCCATCAAAATTCTGCCACAAGGCAAGTTCCAAAGTTTGACTGCCTGGTCACTCTTTCACAGCAAAATGTTCTGTTACTTAACTTAGAAAATAGGGATCTGGACATGGTGTAGATGCCTGTGTAATGAAAGAGTTGAATTTTTATCCTGCGCCAAAGCCATTACAATTAACATTTTTTATTGGAGCAACTGAAGACATCGTCAGTGAAGTGTACCATATGCCATAAAATTGTGTTAAATGGATTAAGAATTTGTGCATTCAATCATAAGTGTTGGCATACCCATTGTTTCTCACGATCGGAAGTTCTAAATAAGTGCGACTGCGGTATGGAATGCAACGGGCGGGACAATGCCAGTGAAATGCACAGGGCAGGTTTGCAAGTGAATGTAGAGAACGAACTTAGGAAAGAACTCGATTATATTATAAAATACACAAAAACGCTTGAAAACTTGGTAACAAGTGTGAGAAATTCCTCAAAATCTAGCCTACAAGAGTTCTCAAATACCAGTCAAATAAGCAGCACATGACCAAAAACAAAAACAGCGGAACTTACTTTAAAACTAAGTAATAGGTTTAGTGTGCTTGAAAATAGCACAGAGGAGAAAGAACAATCAAATTCTACCATCATCCACACGGACAGTTCAGTGATCAACGCTAAATTGCACTCACAAAGCAAAACAAATTGGCCTACTATTTGTAAACAAAACAAAAAATACACGTTGGAAAATAGACATGAAATCCTTATTCTAGCAGACAGCCATGGAAGAGGTGCGAAATTATGAGTGCTAAGAAAACAGGATCCAAGGTAACTGGCGTAATCAAACCAGGAGCGCCACTATGTGAAGTTTTAAATAGCTGTAATCAATCTATGACGAATGGCAGCACATGTGTGATAATTGGAGGCACCAACGATGTATACCACAATGAAACTAGATGTGCTGCAACAGTTTTAAAGCAAGTAATTTGTAAAATGCCTGAAGTGAAATTTTTTGTTGTCAGTATCCCTCATAGGTATGATCTCATGGAAAACTCTTGCATGAATACTGAGATTATTACCGCCAACAGACTTTTTGCTAAGATATGTCGAGGTTATCTTAATGCTACATATGTTAGGATAAATAGTGATTGCAGAGAGTATTTTACAGAGCATGGACTTCACAGAAACATGAAAGGGAAAGAAGCCATGAGTGCTGAAATATCGAATGCTATTAAAGACTCTAAAGTAGAACGAAACATTATTACACTGTCTGAAAATGGCCTTATTAAAGTATCAACATTAGTGGAAATAGGAAGAGCTGATGTTCCACAATCATTGGTAGCAACAGAAGATTCTTTGACGTTAGAAGAAGTAAAAAAATCTGAAGTGTCGTCCAGTACAGCAGCCACATCAGCCAAATTGTCAGTAGTGTCGAAATCATCAAAACAGCTGAACCATTATCATCAGCAGCAGATGTACCACCTTCCCCAGCAGGTTCAAAATCAAGTCCAGAATCTGTGACTAGTCATCAATCAGAAGAACAGAGGCAAGACCAGTGGTACAAAATGCCACTCAGATATCATCAACAGAAGAAAAATCAACACCATTGAAGCATCATTTATCAGCCTCATACACAGCTTCAACGTCCACAGTAACATCAGTGCCAACAGTAGTTCAAGATTTAAACGAAAATACAGTTTCAGCAAAAGTTACAGTATCAATTGGAACATCAGTTACAAAAACGGACTCAGCATCAAAACTGGCAGCATCTCCAACATCCACTGAATCATCAGCTTCAGAAACACCTCCAGCATCCACTGAAACAGCAGCTACAACTACAGATACAACAAGTATGGTGGCACGTCCAGGGGTAAGAAATACAAGGAGCAGGAAACGTGTAATTCTTAAGGATTTTTGGTACCCAGCCTCAGCAAGGAACAGCCGGTAACATTGGGAAACATAAGCACAAACTCTTCTCAATGTAATTTCAATAATTTAAAAATAATGAGCCTTAACATACAATGCATTAAAAATAAAATATTAGAACTTGAGATTGCAGCCAGTGAAGGTAGTATAGATTGTATTTGCATTCAAGAACATTGGTGCATGAGTTATGAACTAGAAAATATTTGCATTTCCCCATACAAATTAGTAAGTTATTATTGCAGGAAGGAAACAAGACATGGTGGTGTTTGCATTTATGTAAAACCTGGAGTAAAGGTTAAAAATATGACTGTAACTGAATCCTTGAGTGAAGAAAAACATTTTGAGGCTGCAGCAATACAGTTGAATATGCAAAAGAGTAAATTAATAATAATTTCAGTGTACAGATCACCATGTGGTGATCCTGAAATTTTTAGAAATAAGTTAGAGGCATTGCTCAAAATATTACATCATAAAAAATCAACCATAATTATAAATGGAGATTTTAATGTCAACTTATTGACTGAAGGTGCATCCAAAGATCAGTTCCTGAATGTTTTACAGAGCTTCAATTTGTATCCACATATAACTAACCCTACAAGAATAACAAACTCTTCAAAAAAAGTCTCATAGATAATATCTTCACAAATATAGATGCCATAGATATAGATGTAATAAATGTTGACCTAGGAATATCTGATCACAATGCACTCATCCTTAAATTTCCCATAGCCCCTGTGACCAAAAATAGTTCATACGAAATGTACAAAAGAACCTTCTCCACAAATAGTTGGTCACTTCATAAATACACTGACTAACCAATCATGGGCAGAAGTACTGTTACAAACTAGCACAAACACTGCTTATAATGTTTTTTCTTCCCTGTTTATGTTGAATTTTGAAATGTGTTTTCCTAAGAAACTTGTCAAAACAAACACATATGGGCATACACATGCTAACTCCTGGATCACAACAGGTATTAGAAATTCCTCCAGGACCATGAAAATGCTTAACTACAAACTGAAAAGTTGGACTGATCCCAAGTTTAAAGAACATGTAAAAAATTACAAAAAAATATATAGAAAAGTAATTACAAAAGCAAAATTACTAAGTAATGATAAATTAATAAGAAAATCAGGCAATAAATCAAAAACTACTTGGGAAATTGTGAAAAGGGAAACAGGTAAGGGCCTCAAGGATCAGGAAATAGTACTCAAAAATAGTGAAAATATTGAATTAAACGATGAAACTCTAGCAAATTACATTAATAATTACTTTTTAAATGTACCAGTGTCATTAAGTAAAAACTTTACTAAACATGAGAAATTAACAGCCCCAAAAGTAGACAGTCGTATGTTGTTAACTCCCACAAATGATAATGAAATATTAAAGGTGATAAAGAGTCTGAAATCAAAAATGTCTGCAGGTGTGGATGAAGTGTCTGTGTCAATAATAAAAAAAGTTGCTCAACAAATTATAAAGCCCCTGGTACATATTGCCAATTTGTCTTTCAGCAAAGGTGTGTTTCCTGAGAGGTTGAAAATCTCTAAGGTTAGACCTCTGTTAAAGAAGGAGATCCATACAAGGTAGAAAATTATAGGCCAATATCCCTTCTCCAATAATTTTCAAAAATTCTAGAGAAATTAATGAAAACCAGACTCATAAATTACTTAGATGCTCACAAACTTCTAAACCGCAATCAACATGGCTTTCGCTCGGGCCACAGCACAGAATCAGCTATCCATGCCTATACCAAAGAGATTGTCGGGAGTATTGACACTAAAAAATGTGTAGTGGGAATTAACTTAGATTTATCTAAAGCTTTTGATACAGTAAATCACAAAATTGTGTTAAACAAGATGGAGGCAATAGGTGTAAGGGGAGTTGTGAAACAGTGGTTTGAATCTTACCTTCAAGATAGAACTCAGGTGGTGGAAATCATTGCAGAACATAAAAATCAGAAAATCAAGTGGGTCTCAGATGCAAAGAAATTGGAAATAGGTGTCCCACAGGGCAGTGTTCTTAGTCCCTTATTTTTCTTGCTTTATATAAATGACATAAAAAATCCTAATATTTCTACCAAAATAATGTTGTTCGCAGATGACACTAGCATAATTATAAGTGATGATAAAAAATCATTAACCACCACAACTGATATAGTCCTGAAATATATTCAACATTGGTTTAATGCTAATGAGTTAACACTTAATCTAAGTAAAACAAATTGTATACAGTATAGCAAAGCAACTCAAGATATGGACCTCCAGTTAAAACTAATGGATAAGAAGATAGAGAGTGTACAATCCACAAAGTTTTTGGGCATACACATTGATCAAAACTTAAGCTGGAAAGACCATCTCAAGTACTTATCCCACAGGCTCAATTCGGCATGTTTTGCATTGAGGATATTATCTAGAGTATGCAGCACAGAATGTACTAGACTAGTGTATTTTGCTTACTTTCAGTCCATCGTGTCTTATGGCATAGTGTTCTGGGGTAAAACTAAATCGAGCTTAACAGATATCTTCAAATTTCAGAAAAGAGCTATATGAATCATAACACATAACTCTCCAAGAACTCATTGCAGGCCCCTTTTCAAAGAACTGCAAATACTCAGAATACCATCACTGTATATGTTTAAAAGCATTCTGTGTACAAGAGCACATATGAAAAATCTATGTACAAATGAGGACTGCCATAATTATACTACTAGAACTCGTAAGAATTTGTATGTAGAAAGGGTAAGGACAACACAAACCCAAAAGCATGTAAGTTATTTTGGAATAAAACTTTACAATGATCTGACAGTGTACATGAAGGAAATAATAGATGAAGTAAAATTTAAGACTGAGCTTAAAAATTACCTTTTAAGCAAAACTTTCTATGACGTAGATGAGTACTTTGATTGTGTGTAAATTTATTGCCAAAATTTTTAATTTATATGTCTAAATTTGTACTTTTAAAAAATGCTTTGAAAGTGATATTCGATTATTATGTCTGTAGTACTTGTACTAGTATGATAACTTTGTTGTGACAATTCCTACATCATGTAAATGATTTACAGGAAGATAATAAAATGAAATGAAACTACCTGATGGTGCTGCTGAAGAAATAAAGCATGAATCAAACCGAGCTCTAACAAGATCCCATCCAGAAAAAAGTAACGTCCTTGTCTGAGAAAGCTGCATTTTGTGATCTGTGAAACAATTCCCAAAAGGTGATTCTTCCTGCAGGCATAGGTAATACCACTGTTTTTCTGTCAAAGAAAGTGTATAACTCGCTTAACATTGACAAGGATCCAACAGCCTGTGTTTCAAGAAAAACTGCCTCTCTTCTCAACTCCAGCTCTCAATGCAGAGAGGTTACTGTTGTAAGTCTGCTTTTTGAAAAAGACGGATTTAATTACACAAATACAAATAGTAGTGCAACCTCTCTTTATGCTAACATTCCTAATGTCCATGAGCTTAGTATTATTGAAAGCTACCTTTTCAAGTGCCTGACAGATTCAAAAACTACAACCTCCTTCTTAATCACCATGACTGATTATATTCTCATCCAGAATTACGTTTCCTTTGAAGGCATTACCTATAAACAAATCCAGGGTATAGCTTCGGACACCCACATTGCACCATCCTATGCCAACCTACTCATGGTCCATGTAGAGGAATCCTTTCTAGACACCCAGAATCCCAAACCGCTCTCCTCATTCAGATTCGTCAATGACATCTTTGTGATCTGGATCAAGGGTGAGGACACCCTATCAACATTCTTCCAGAATCTCAACACCTTCTCTCCCATTCCCTTCACCTGGTACTACTGAACCCAACAAGCACCCTCCTTGGTGTTGATCTCCACCTCAAAGATGGCTACATCTGTATCTCTGCCCACATCAAACCTACCAACCACCAGCAATACCTCCACTTTAACAGCTGCCTCCCATTCCATTCCAAGGAGTCCTTTCCACACTGCCATCACATCTGTAGTGATGAGCAGTTCCTCTCAAAACATGCCAAAGGTCTCACTGAGGCCTTTACAGACTATAATTATCCTCCCAACTTTGTACAAAAACAGATCTCCTGTGCCTTATCTTTCCAGTCACCCACCACCTCCCAAAGTCCCACTGTCCAGCCACAGAGGAGCATTCCTGTCTTGACTCAATACCACCCAGGCTGGGAGCAACTGAATTACATTCTCTGCCAGGGTTTTGACTACCTCTCATCATGCCCTAAAATGAGTAATGTCATACCCACTATCCTTCCCACCCCTCCCACAGTAGTATGCCACTGTCCACTGAAGCTACACAATATATTTGCCCATCCCTACACAACCCCTGCTCTGAGCCTCATCGCTCACATCCCTGTAATAGACCTAGACGTAAGACCTGTCCCATACATCCTCCCACCACCACCACCACCACCACCTACTGCAGCCCAGTCACAAACATAATCTATCCTATCAAAGGAAAGGCTACCTATGAAACCAGTCATGTGATCTACAAAGCTAAGCTGTAACCACTGTGCTGTATTCTACATGGGCACGACAAGCAATAAGATATCTGTCTGCATGAATGGCCACCGACAAACTGTGGCCAAGAAGCAAGCCAATCATCCCACTGCTGAGCATGCCAACCAACATGACATTCTTAATTTCAATGACTGCTTCACAGCCTGTGCCTTCTGGCTCCTTCCCACTAACACCAGCTTTTCTGAATTGTACAAGTGTGAACTTGCCATACAATATATCCTATGTTCCCGTAACCCTCCTGACCTCAACCTTTGTTAGTCATTGTCCTTTCCCATCTAGCCCCTGCCCTGTTCCCATTCCAGCACTACACAGCCCTCTATTCCACCAAGGCACCCAGTCCCTTTACTTCCATCCTCCACCCCTACACTGCTGTTCTTTCCCGCCCCAGTGTGTGTGTGTGTGTGTGTGTGTGTGTGTGTGTGGAATCACATTTTATGTTCTATCGAACAGGACCAGTTGACATTAAGTGATAAGTGTGACAGGGTTTTTGGGTTGTTCACTATCAATGGATCTTTAGGCAATAGCAGTGGATCAATTGTTGCGCAAAATGAACAATGGAATCCTGAGTTTGAAAATATTGGAGGATATGGTTGTATGCTGGGCATTTGTTGATGACCTGAATGTATTTGTTTTGACACAGAATCATACTGTGTCCATCAAAAGTATTCTTGACAGCTTTTGCCGAACTACTGGTGCCATTATCGATTATAACAAATATCAAGTTATGGAATACAGTTAGAAGAAAATCACTGGATCCCTGTAACAATGAAGGGCTTGGGATTAATCTTGTATCAGACACTAAAGACAGTGGCATGCAACTGGTCTTGAATGCTGCACAAAGTTACTGCCAGCTTCCAAGTCTAAAGGTGCATCAAAAGGCAAAACTAGCCGATGGCTTTATATTATCGAATGTTTTCCATGTCATATCTGAGTTGTGTTGGCTCATTCTGTGCTTTTACATCCTTGCCTATTGCTATGATCCACCTCTATCTAGTTGCCTGGTGGCACTTCTGCTCTTGTAGGTAATGTACTCGTTACTTGATTGCTGCATGTGCTCCTGTATTGAAGTTGTTCCCATTATGCTGCATTGCCTGTGGTTCTCCATCACTCTGTTTCAAGACTTGAATTTACCCTTGGGTGCCTCTGTTTGATATTATTTGAGTGCCATTTGTGTGTTTGAAGATTTATTTTAATTACACCTTATTCAATTCCTGCTTATTAGGCAGCTCTGCCTGAAATTCATTGTCATATGTTCTAGGCTGCCACATGTGTTAGTGATCACTGAGGTTGAAACTGAGTCTGATCTCTATTGCAAGTTGTTGCTTCCCTGACTGATGTAGCAGATATAAAATTGCCTACAGCTGTGGCAAGCAAACGCTAGTGGCCCAGTGAATCTTGGCTCTTTGCATATTTGAGTTCCATAACTCTGGAGCGATTTTGCCCTTTCAGGAAAATTAATATTTATTGTTTGAAATATGGTTACAATTGTAGTTGTTTGATTGTTAGCCCTCAAGATGGGCCTGTTACCTTCTAAGCCACTTAAGTTAATGTGTCTGATGGTTAAGTTAATGTGTCTGAGCATTGTGTGTGATTATTTGATTAAATTGTTATATTTTATTGTAAGATGAACCAGTTAATCCATAGTAATTCTTATTGTAAAATTCTTGCTGTTACACATAAGGTTTGGTTAGGGCCTTGCTCACATTAGGCTACTTGTCTTGGTCTGAGCATTTTCATAGCATGTCCACATAGGGTGTGTAGGTGCGTGCGGGCGGTGTGCTTCTTCTTGTCTCACCATAGCTTGTGAGACATTTTGGGCTCCTGGTTTGCTACAGCTTCCTTTATAAGTTGAGTTTCTATCTTGTGGCACTCGGGCATTATTTTACCCAGTAGTGCCCATTATTCTTCCATCTTATTCAGACCTGGCCTCTGTACCTGACCCTTCCATGGTTTCCCTGTTTGAAGCTTGGTTTTTGACATAATAGTTTTAATATTAGTTTTAATATTTATGTAATTCTCAATTCTTAAGTGCTATTTTATTATCTTTCCATGCCAGTGTCTTGAACATGTCAAAGAGCCTTCCGTGATTGAGCAAATATATTTTCAGAATTATGTGATTCACTTTGGCCTGTGTTATAACAAATTTATCTTTTGATTTATTTATGTTGAACCTATTTGTGTGTTGTTTACTTGCAAATCTGAATTGAACAGTTTCCATGTTTAAAGTAGGTCTGAGGAATGCTCTATATGTATATGGTGGTAAGATAGAGTAAAAGAATTCACAAGAAATGTGTTTTTTGCAGGTAGCCTTCTCTGACTGATCAAATATGTTTTCAGAATTGTGATGCACTTTGGCCTGTATTATAAGAAATGTATCTTGTGTTTTATTTATATTGAACCTATTGGTGTGCTGTTTACCTGCAAATCTGAATTGAAGAGTTTCCATTTTTAATGTACATTTGAGTAATGCTCTATATTTATGGTGGTAATATGAAATAAAAGGATTCAGTGGAAATCTGTTTTTGTCAGGCAGCTGAGTTATAAGATTTATCTCTGCAACAAAATATTTTTGAACTCTTGTGAAGTAACAGACGACTTGGGATAAGTGGCCTGCACCTTTGCATGCCAGTTTAATTGTTCCTTTATCCTCGGGCATTCACTGACACTTGAATGGTAGCCTCAGAGCATGGTTGTCCTCTGACAAGTCATTTTTTGCTGTTTATCTTCTATATTGTGCATAATACATTGCACTGAAATTGTTCCAGATTTGAATCAGAGTGATGGAGTGCAGGGCGTGTGATGGGTTATCTTACTTCAGCACGAGCAACTTCAATACGAATTACATCTAAGGAAACAAGATGATGATGGGGGGGGTAGGGTCCCTGTACTTGTGGCTCATTTGCACGCCGTTAGGTTCAGTCCGGTTAACATCACGGCGGGTGCTGTTGGTGAGGTAGGTATTGCAGTGTCTATCTGTTCCTCTGTTGTACAAAAATGTGATCGAAATCTTAACTTTGTCAGAGATAGGAGCCCCACCCATAAACAACAGCCCAAGATACAAGCTCAACTTTGCCATGAATTATTTGGCCAATTTAGGGGGTTGCCAACTTAGTCAGTCATAGCAGGAAGTGGTTGATAAATTGCTGGGTGTGGTTCAGAAATTGTTTATCACAAGCATTACCATAGGGCCGGAAGAAGAACTCCTTGATAACTAGGTGGCTAGTTCAGCATTGCCTAACTTAGACCAGTGGACTCAACCTGGGGTTTTTTTGAAACTGAAGCCCATGTGTCCTCTACTTTCACTAAGTTGCCTAATCCCATCATGTATTTGTTAAAGGATGTATCAGAAATGTCAGTTGATCAATTAGATCACATTGAGTATCTCACACAATGTTTCTTAGTTCCTTGTACCTGCTAGCCCATGGCTCCTCGAGTGATATTTTGATTGAAGCTCTTCAGAGTCAAGGTAGTTTGACTGCTGTGAGACGGCATATTCTCAAGGAGAATTTGTTGACATTTGCCCACAGTGAATTAGAACAGACACATTATTGGCGTGGCCAGGTGCTGGATGAGGCTTTGCTTCCCATATATAGAGCTTGTTCACACCACAGTTGTTGCCCTACAGACGACCGTTGCAGAACAGATCATTTCTACCATCTTAAAGGAAATGAGACTCGAGGACAACACACACAATTTTTGCCAATATACCTATAACCTTTTCTGAATTAAATCTGTTAGTGTGTTCAATTGAAGCATTAAGCTTTACTGACGAACAGTGGGGACCTGATAAGGTCTTCCCCCACTTAATGAGTCTCACCATTCTTTATCTGGCGAGCACTTGCGGAGGCAGTGTTTTCATTGCCAATCCAGAGATTATTTGGTGCAAGAATGTCGCATTGAGCACCCAACCTGACCGGGTACTTGATACCATCAGGAAAAGGAGGGGAGCCATCGGTGAAGAGGTCCAGCTGGTTGTCCCCGTATTGTTGTTGCTAAGAATCCCCCCCCCCCCCCCCCCCCCTCTGTTTGTGCTAGTCTGAACGAAGAACCTGTTTGTGCATTGTTGGATTCTGATGGTGCCATTTCTCTTCTTGATTACAAGTATTTCGGGTTCAGGAATATTTGTAAATTTCCTCCTCTCTGCTCTCCTTTGCAGAGATATTGTACTGCCAATGGGAAAGAGTTGACTCTGCTTGGGGAAAATAAGGGGAAATTAACTATTTGTGGATTTCTGTGGCCAGTGACTTTTTTTCTTATAAGGAGTCTGTCTGTTACATTAATTTTTGGGTGAGATTTCATATGACGATATCTGGTGCTGGATTTCAGCTGTAACACTTTTTATTTTAAATTTTCTCCCTTATAGATAATTGTGCTGTGTTCATGCTGCCTTGCCTGTAGCTTTAATTCTGTTCAGCTTCATGATCCCCAATTTGATGTTGATCATCTGGCTGTCAATGAAGCAGAGGAGCTGTAAAGCATTTTGCACGAGTCTTTTGACATGTTATCTGACAGACTCAGTACTACTAACTAATTTGGTCCAATTCGAGATCCGCCTCCCTGACGACATGGCAGTACAACAGGCACCTTACCGTTTATCTCCACCCAAGGTGGCTGCTCTTCATGGGAAGATAAATATTAAGCTTCATCAGGGTGTCATCCGTCTACTACTCCATCCTATACCTCCCCGATTTTTTTAGTCCCAGAGGATCAGGACAGTGTTTACAGGCCAGTAAAAAGAAAGTAAGTTAGTCAGTGCCATTTCCTGACCTTCATATTGTTTTTATATGGTTTACTGGTGCTTCTTATTTTATAGTGTTAACTTTAAACCAAGCATATTATCAGATACCCTGTATGGAAGATTTCAAGCTGGCCACCACTTTCTGTACTGACTGGAACCTGTATGAATTCAACAGGATTCCTTTTGGCCTATCTGCTGGTGTGGCTGTCGTGTCTCAGTTATTGGACCATGTATGAGTTTGAAGTTCCACTGTCTTTATAACTATATAGATGACACAATCATTTATAGTCAGTCATTCAGTCAATGTTTTGAACTTCCCCGTCAAGTTTTGATCGGGTTGCAGGAGGCTGGTCCTACTGTTAAACCAACAAAGGTTACCTTAGCTAGGTGTCTGTTTCCTTTCTGGGGAATTTAGTGTCTGGTGACGGGATTAGAGTTGACCAGGAATGCACAGTTAGTCTAAGGAACTTTCCCCATCTGGTAAATAAGAAGGGTATTGCCAGGTTTGTTGGCATGGCCAATTATTTTCGTAAGGTTGTGCATAATTTTGCCCAGATTGCTGCTCCCCTTAGCAACTTGCACAGGAAGCGGCAAGATTATGTGTGGGAAATCCAGCATGTGGCCTTCAATGCTATCAAAACTGCTTTAACTAACCCTCCAGTCTTGGCCGTCCCTGACTTTGAGAAAGGGTTTATTGTCCAAACCAATACCTCCAATGCCAATGTGGCTGCAGTGTTGCTTGAGGAAAAAGGAGGAGAGAGATGCCTCCTTGCTATATCTCTAGAAAGTTGGCCTACCTTGAACTTAAATACTTTATTTATGAGTGCGAGGCATAGGCTGTGTTGTTCGCTCTCAAATATTTGTCAGTGCGAGGCAGTGGCTGTGTTGTTCACTCTCAAGAATTTAAATTTTATCTAGAACACTGGAGTTTGATCTTGAGATAGACTACCAAACCCATAATTGGGTTCTTGCTCAGCCTAGAAAGACAGGTAGGATTTCTGGGTGGGCTGTTGATATCTCCACCTACCGTTTACAAGTGCAGCACATCAGTGGGTCTGATAATTTAATTGCTAATGTACTTAGTTGAATGTTTGGGGAAGACAATGAGATGGTTATGCAGTCCTTGTCCCAGGCAGGGGTTCTTGTAAGCAAGATCAAGACCCCAACTTAACCCCTATTCGTAAGCAGCTGGTATTTCAGTTCCATGCTATATTTTGCAAAAGGGCATTCTTTGCCAAGAATTGGCTAGGCCGTTGCAATCCAGAAATTGTTTGCCTATTGAGCTTATTCCATCCACTTTTCATTACTATTGTGGTTCTTTGGTGAGAACAATACCCCACGGATAGGCAGTTTATTGATTATGTTGGTCCCCTATCCCTAGGTCAGGAACTGTTATATTCTGGTTGTTGTGGACGCCTTCTTTCAGTTTCTTTGGCTTCTTGCTACCTGGGAAATTATGCATCTGTAACCATCTACCATCTGACTACGATATTTCCTCTGTTTGGCTCTCCTAGTGTGCTAGTGAGTGATAGTGTGCCTGACTTTTTTTCCAGGGATTTTAAGTAGTTTTGTTTCGATGGTGACAGCAAGCATATCACCACCACTCTCTATTACCTGTTGCCTTCCTTTGAAGAAAGGGAAATTAGAAACCTTAAGGTTGCCCTTATTATTTAATGTACTAGATTGCAGATCAAATGGGATAGTTCCAATACCTGGATGAACCTTGGCTTTAATTCCGCTGAGCATGAAGCTTCTGGGGCAGTTCCAACCACCTTCACACTTGCCTACCCTTTTAATTCTCCCTTGTCCAACATAATGAACATCAATGATTTTTTGTCCGAAACTATCAATATATCACTAAGCAGAATTGGGAGCAAGCCCAAAAGAATACTGAACTAGCCCATAATTGGTTGAAGAAACATTATAATCAGTGGAGGAGACGCTCTCAGGTTGTCAGGAGACAGGATCTTTGTCCAAAATTTTAACCCTGTTGGGGTTGACTAATAATCTCACCCCACGATTTCTATGCCTTTGTACTGTTTTGAGGGTTTTGAGTCTGGTAAACCCTCTAGTGCATCACCCCCAGACTGGGAAGACTTTTAGGGTCCATGTCAGTCAAGAGCGCTAATTGAGTCTTCCTGTTGCACTTGCAGAGGGGGGTGGTGTGTTGGTCTTTAGTGGGGGAGGTTGAGCTGTTTTGGCTCATTCTATGTTTTTACATCTTTGCCTACTCACGCAATCTGTTTATGTCTAGTTGCCAGGTGGCGCTGTGGTCACATGTTAGTAAAGTATTTGTTTGTAGTTTCTTGAGCAGCTTGTTGACCACAATGGCAGTCAGACAGTCACAGTCAGGGTGAGAGTGAGATAAGAGTCACATGTGACATGTGGTAGGCTGTGCATGGTGCTTACGGGCACATGTTGGCTGGTCGTCACTAAAGCTGTGTTGATCAGCAAGACTTGGGCCTAATGTTGACACAGCCAATCTACCCTGCATTAAAGAGGCATAGTTGTTGGCATGGGTGTTGGAGTGCTGTTCATTTTCTAATGCCATCTCTTCTGCACTTGTGGGTAAGGTACTCGTTACTTGATTGCTGCGTGTGCTCCCATATTGAAGTCACTCCCATTATGCTGGACTGCCTGTGGTTCTCCGTCACTCTGTTTCATGACTTGAATTTACCCTTGGGTATATTTTTGGGTAATTGAACTTATTTCAGTTTGAATGCCATTTGTGAGTTTTAAGATTTCTTTTAATTACAACTTGTTCAATGTCTGCTTATTTGTCAGCTGCACTTGAAATTAATTGTCATATGTTCTAGACTGCCTCATGTGTTACTGACCACTGAGGTCGAAACTGAGCCAGTTTTGTATTGGAAGTTGTTGCTGTCCTGACTGATGTAGTGGATATAAAATTGCCTACAGCTGTGGAGAGCAAACACCTAGTGGCAGATTGATTCTTGGCTCTTTCCATAATTGAATATTTATTGTTTCAAATATGGTTACAATTGTAGTAGTTTGAGTGTTAGCCCTCAAAATTTGCCTGTTACCTTCTAAGCCACTTAAGTTAATGTGTCTGAGGGTTGTGTATGATTATTACATTAAATTCTTATATTTTGTGGTAAGAATAACCGGTTAATCCACAGTAATTCTTATTGCTGTTGGTTGG
Source organism: Schistocerca piceifrons (assembly GCF_021461385.2). Classification (NCBI taxonomy): domain Eukaryota; kingdom Metazoa; phylum Arthropoda; class Insecta; order Orthoptera; family Acrididae; genus Schistocerca; species Schistocerca piceifrons. The sequence continues at coordinate 485,799,178 of NC_060145.1, forward strand.
GGCCGTACTCACATTGAGCTTCTTGTCATGGTCTGAGCATTTTCATATGTTCCATAATTATTGTGGATGATTCACATGTTTGCTTTTTTTTTCTCTCAGCCTTCCAAGCTGTTTGTAGCATTTGCAGATGCTGCTCTGAGGTGTTATTTGGTTCCGACCGGTCCATTAGGCGTAGTCTGTCCGCATTGGCTATGTATTTGCACACAGACGGTGCACCACTTCCCATCTCATTGTAGCTTCTGAGACATCATGGCCTGGTTTGCTACGACCTTCTTTATAAGTTGAGTTTTGGTCTAGTAGCAATCGGGTGTTAATTTACCCAGTAGTGCCCATTATTCTGCCATCTTGTTCAACCTGGCCTACCGTACCTGCCCCTTCCATGGTTTCCCTGTCTGAAGTTTGGTTTTTAATGTAGGAGTTTTAATATTGATGTAATGCTAAATTCTTAAATGGTATATTATTATTTTTCCACACGAGTATCTTGAACATGTCAAAGAGCCTTCCGTAACTGAGGAAATATGTTTTCAGAATTTGGCCTGTGTTATAACAAATTTATCTTTTGATTTACTTATATTGAACTTATTTCTGTAGTTTTTCTGTAAATTTGAATTGAACATTTTTCATTTTTGATGTATGTTTGAGAAATACTCTATATTTATGGTGGTGAGATAAAGTAAAAGAATTCAGAAGAAACATGTTTTTTTTTTTACCCAGGTAACCTTCTCTGATTGATCAAATATGTTTTCAGAATTGTGGTTTAACTTTGGCCAGTGTTATAAACAAAATTGATTTTTTTATTTATTTATATTGAAGCTATTTGTGTTCTGTTTACCTGTAAATCTGAATTGAAGAGTTTCCATTTTTAATGTACTTTTGAACAATGCTCTGTATTTATGGTGGTAAGATGGAATAAAAGGATTCAGTGGAAATGTGTTTTTGTCAGGAATCTAAGATTTATCTGTGCATTAAAATATTGTTGAACTCTTGTGAAGTAACAAATGACTTGTGATAAATGGCCTGCATCTTTCCATGCTGGTTTAGTTGTTCATTTATTCTGGGGTGTCCACTGACATCTCAATATCTATATTGCTAGCCCCATAAACAATAGGCAAAAGCATCATGTCGTCTCCAGGATACTTCATGTGACAAGAAAATATGTTCAAGGGGAAATAAAATATGTTAACCTAAACTAGTGAGAAAGATGGACTCAACTTGACTGATGTAGAAGCAAAGTGCAAGGCCTTGCTGGTACAGATTGTTACCAGAAGGACAAAAGTAAACCCTCAAGTCAGACAGGTAAAACTGCAGTATTCCCTGAAAGCCATACAGCACCTGTTAACACTGGAAAAATACATCCTTAACTTAGCTTCCTGATAATGGTAATAACTGGGAGTAGCTATGTATAACACAGTGAGATAAAATGTGCACTGCAAGGAAAACATCACCAAACAGGATCCAGAACAAGTACTTTCTTTTAAACTGGTTTGAGGTCTGAGAAAATGGCAATAACCATAAACTAATAACAGATAACAGGTCAACGTGGTATAAGGTTGTCACTGAAACCATCCCAGACACAGTAAGTTACACGCATTGAAAGACTTGCACCAGGTGTTTAAGCCAGACAAAGTTATTATTATTATTATTATTATTATTATTATTATAACCTAAACAATTCACCAAACTGTGTAAAATGTAACAAAGAGGACACATTAACACACAAATAAAGATGTTCCACAACCAACAAAGTATTCCAATGGTTTCAAGGAAGAGATGTTGTCATACTAAGAATGATGATATAAGGCATTCTTACAGAACAGGTACTACGGCCATATGTCAAGTGATCTCAAAAGATGGCAGGTCCTTTTGACACACCTTTCTTCCACTTTGTTTACTTTATCGAACAGACTACTGCAGGCTCTATGGTCAATGAGACTATTAGAGAGGGTGGACAGTGGTTGTGTTGCTGAATTTAACAGTAGCTAGGTGCATGAAGTCATTAGAAATGAAGAAGGTGAGTGCTTGTTTCGTCAGACTGCTACAGCAGTAGCAAGTGAGGCTTAATGGTCCCGTTTGTGAGAAAACCGCAAGTTGCAGATATAGAGTGGTTGAAAGAAGACCTGAGCTGGCTCCTTCACACACCAGCTGCCATTGAATATTATTCCACCTAAGCAACAAGGGATAAATTTCCTTAGAAAGCAGGGAGCCCAGAGGAGGGCTAGAGTGTATTCTCCCTGCAGAAGAGGCAAGGTTTTTTTATGACTACTTTTGCCGAACTGTGATAGACTGAGGGAGTACCAAGGGAAAGTGCCTTCTGCCATTTTGGCAGGGGTCCTCATGTTGTTTTCTGAGAAACTTCCTGTAAGATCAAAAACATTTCGCAGGAATGGGTGAAATGGGGCAACAGCACAGGAGATTGGAAACTGGATGGCCAAAAGATGTGTTAGGATTGGAGTTGGTTTAGTTTAGTGGTACAAAAGTACCCTCTGACACATACCATTAAGTTGCTTGTGGAATACGATGTAGATGTAGATATAGGTGGAGTAACAGTTTCTTCCCATCTTATGGATGGAGGCTGTACGGTACTGGAACTGATATGCAATTGGCACAGGAATGCTTTACTAGCTTTCAGTTATGGGTTTAGCTTATTGGAACAAACTTCACATGGAGCATTCCATTAAGTTTTGGGTGAGCAGCTGCAAGAAATCTCTTTCTTCTTCTAATATTTCGGCTGTATAACGTTCAGCCATCTTCAGAGTGAGCCACAAGACTGCCGCTGCAGTGCTCGCTTCGTCCCTTTATACTGTTGTACTGCGCGACTGCGCATGCGGCCACAGATGCAAATGCGCCAGAGACATTGGTCGGCAGCAGAGACATGCATAATGCGCGAGTTGTATCTATGACTCCGCAGTTTATCTTTGTTGGCATATCGATATTGTGAGCTGCACTGTGATGATGTCTTTGCGAGTTTATTACAGCAAGTGCCGGATTCCAAGATTTATCAAGATTGAAACCACTATCTCTATTAATTAAGTTCATCGTCAAGCGAATTTCAATTGCCTCCTTTACTATCGAGTCCCCAAAGGATGATGTAGTTGCCAAAATTTCGACGTTGTCATACAACATACTGTGACCATTATCAATACAGTGCTCTGCCACTGCCGACTTGTTAGGTTGTAAAAGTCGTGTGTACCTCTGGTGTTCTGTACATCTTTCTTGGACAGTACAAGTTGTTTGTCCAATGTAAGAAAGGCCACATTCACATGAAATTTTGTAAACTCCAGATTTTTGGAGCAGCAAATCCTCTTTGATGGAGCCCACGAGTGCAGCTGTCTTAGGTGGAGGACGAAAAATCACTTTTACTTTGCGTCTGCCAAGAATGATTCCTATTTTTGATGAGAGGCTACCCACATATGGCAGGAAGGCCATTGATTTAAAGGTTTCTTCATCTTCTTCTGCTTTCTTTGTGGCCTCTTTCGGTTTCATTTTAAGAGCCCACTGTATTTGTTGTGGAGAGTACCCATTGTCCTCAAACACTCTTTGTAAGTGGGAAAGTTCATCTAGCAGACTGCTTTCGTCAGAAATAATATGCGCTCTGCGAGTCAAAGTTCGGAGAACACTCATTGTCTGGGCAGGATGGTGGCAGCTATTTGCACATAAATACAGATCGGTGTGCGTCGGCTTCCTATACACTTCATGTCCCAAAGTGCCGAACCAAAACATCCAAGAATGGAAGGCATCCACCCTTTTCAATTTCCATTGTGAACTTTATTTGATCGTGGAGGGAGTTCAGATGTCTTAAGAAGTCTTGCAAGTTGTCTTCACCGTGGGGCCAAACTACAAAGGTGTCATCAACATACCTCCAGAATACCATGGGTTTCAAGTCAGCAGATTCAAGCGCCTGCTCCTCGAAGTCCTCCATAAATAAATTGGCCACCAGAGGGGATAAGGGACTACCAATGGTGACTCCGTCTGTCTGTTCAAAAAATTTGTTGTTAAATAAGAAATATGTGGAGGCCAGAACATGTTTAAATAAAGCTGAAATCTCTTTGTTGAAACTTCTTTCAATAAGTTGTAGAGATTCTGGAAGGGGAACCTTTGTAAATAAAGCCATCACATCAAAACTAACTAATATATCGGACGGGTTCATTTTCAATGATTTCAGTTTACTAATGAAGTCAGCCGAGTTTCTTATGCGGTGAGTACATTTTCCCACAAGAGGCCTCAACAATGATGCCAGATGTTTGGCAATGTCATAGGTCGGAGAGCCTATGTTACTCACTATGGGGCGTAGAGGAACATCTTTCTTGTGGACCTTTGGTAGTCCATAAAGTCTAGGAGGCACCGGACCACTTGGTTTCAATCTCCAAACAACTTCTGGTGGAAAGGGAGAATCATTCAGAAGCGAAACAGTTTTCTTCGCCACTCGATTAGTGGGATCCCTGCTGATCTTCTGGTACATGCTATCACTCAATAAATTGTACATTTTATCATGGTATTCGTCCCGAGACAATAAAACAGTAGCATTACCTTTATCTGCTGGGAGTACCACCGTCTGAGTATCCAGGCAAAGCTTGCGTGGAGCAGCCCTCTCTGCCACAGATATATTGCTCCTTTGTGGGCAAGCCTTCATAATTGCACAGCATGTTTCACGTCTTATTTCCTCTGCTGAATCAGAGGGAAGTGGTCGAACAGCTTCTTCAATGGCGCTGATAAACGAAGGCAATGGCAGAACCTGTGGCGTGGGTGCAAAATTCAGTCCCTTACTCAAAACCATCATCGTAGCATCGTTCAGATCTCTACCTGTCATATTAATAACAGGGCGTGGAATAACAGTTTCTCGCTGCAATGTCATCTTCAGTCGACTAAATTTTGCAGTCTGTCGGGATGTGGCCACCTCACGAATCCAGTCTGATTTGGCCCAAGTTGTACCATCAATCCAATTCCAAGAATCATAGGGTATCTCCACAGACATCTTCAGGTGCAGGCGATACAGTTCTTCAGAAACCAGGTCTAATTTTCGGCGAGTAAAGTGGATCCTCTTCTTAACAATAGCAGAGCCAGCTTTTGTTAAAATCTTATTCATAGATGTCATTTTTATAAAATGTACTAATCTGGCAAACTTCGGAATTATGCCCTGGTCACGGCACCTTAGTAAAAAACTTAAAGAGCTCAGTAATCTCGCTCTCAAGTGTCGAAGCTTATCCAATCGTCGAACACATAAAACCATCTCCTCCCCGCAGAGGTACTTGATGTGAATCTTCAGGTTTTAGCAGCGCAAAGACTGTTCCATTAAGTTTGGGGTGTGCAGCCACAAGAAATCTCCCTCTTCTTCTAATATTTCGGCTGTATAATGTTCAGCCATCTTCAGAGTGAGCCGCAAGACTGCCGCTGCAGTGCTTGCTTCGTCCCTTTATACTGTTGTACCTCGCGACTGCGCATGCGGCCACAGATGCCACTGTATTGATAATGGTCACAGTATGTTGTATGACAATGTCGAAATTTTGGCAACTACATCATCCTTTTGGGACTCGATAGTAAAGGAGGCAATTGAAATTCGCTTGATGATGAACTTAATTAATAGAGATAGTGGTTTCAATCTTGATAAATCTTGGAATCCGGCACTTGCTGTAATAAACTTGCAAAGACGTCATCACAGTGCAGCTCACAATGATATATCGATATGCCAACAAAGATCAACTGCAGAGTCATAGATACAACTCGTGCATTATGCATGTCTCTGCCGCCGACCAACGTCTCTGGGTCATTTTACATCTGTGGTCGCATGCGCAGTCGTGCAGTACAACAGTATAAAGGGACGAAGCGAGCACTGGAGCAGCAGTCTTGCGGCTCACTCTGAAGATGGCTGAACGTTATACAGCCGAAATATTAGAGGAAGAAGGAGATTTCTTGTGGCTGCACACCCAAAACTTAATGGAACAGTCTTTGCACTGCCAAAACCTGAAGATTCACTTCACATGGAGCTTTCGGCAGACTTGATGTAGTGTGAGAAATCAGAGATTCGGTCATGAACCACAGAGGAGTGTGGTAGGTTTTTTAGACTGTGAATCATGAAGGAATTTTGTAGGGTGCAAACACGAATTTTGAAGGAGAGTAGTTGATTTGGTCTAGGAGATGTGATTTGGTTTTGTTCCCAGAGGTTGAGTGTGAAGGTGCTTCAAAAGGACAGTGGGAGATGGAGATCTACTGTTCAGCATGATGAGGCACCACATCTCGAGATTTCTACATGTGCACGGTGAGCGTTTTGTGGCATTAGCACAAGGAATTTTTAGAGTGAACTACTTCAACACATGCCCAGAGCAAAAGGAGTCGCTTTTAGATTTAAGCATGTAGTGGTAGTTTGTTTCAGGGTACAGTTCACAAACACTGTTATTCATATTAATCACAATCAGATTGCGTTATATACTTTTAAAGTCAGAATTAGTCAAGACATTGCCCTTTCTTCAACTTTATCAACTGTCTATCAGAACTCTTCACTTTATGAATATTAGGAAGAATATCATCATTGTCTTATTTTGAACTATATTCCACTCAATTTATTTCCTTTAGAAATAAATCTGTTGTGATGTTGAATTCTATCTGTTATTCAAACAGACTGGATCCTTGATGACCTCTATTAATTTTAGTTAGCTATGTGGGAAATAATAAGAATAGTCTTGGAATAAAAGTGAATTTGTCATCCTATGTTTCACTACACAGGGGCACATTTCATAAATTGTCCTACCCTGCCACAATTTAGAATTTTTCAGAACTTTTGTGACATAGCCAAGCCATTATTTTTGAATAAATCTTGTGTAAGAAGTCATTGCCTGACAGAATCAGGTTTTCTTTAATAAACTTAATTTTGTAGGCCAATAATTTTCAATTAATAAGCAATTAATTTATTACAACAGGATAGTGAACCATTAGTTCTGTGGTAACTGTAATGGCTGGTGTGAATTTTTTACTAATGCATTTTGTTTTTTCTTAGGTGAACAATTTTTGTGTGTGTTGGTTTATTGTTCCTGGACTACATGTTATGTAGTTTATGGCATCAGTAACAGCATTGTTATTTTTGAATGGTAATTTACTACATGTGTGTCAATGTAGGGGAGAATTTGTTTGGTTAGTAGGGAATTTTCATTCAGGTTGATAATAATGATATTTTCTGACATCATGTGGATGGTAACAAGAAGCAAAACATGTTTAGAGCATGAGGAGAGTCGGAAGAGATATTTTAGTATTTATTAAGTGCAAAACAATGGAGTAGGCAAATCAGGCATGAAGAGATCAGTTTTCGTGCAGAATAGTCAGGCTAGGGTTGTTATGGTATGAAGAAGGAAGCATCAGAATGTGAGGAATTGTCTGGTTTATTTGATGACTCTGAGGATGAAGGGAGAGATGGTTCACAACATGTAGAAGCAGTAGTTATCATCCAAAATGTGACTGCAAGAGACAGTGAGAGATCCAGAATGAGATATTCACTCTGCAGCGGAGTGTGCACTGATATGAAACTTCCTGGCAGATTAAAACTATGTGCTGGACCAAGACTCGAACTAGGGACCTTTGCCTTTCGCGGACAAGAGTTACCCAAGCATGACTCACAACCAGCCCTCACAGCTTCAATTCTGCCATTACCTCATCTCCTACCGTCCAAACTTTGCAGAAGCTCTTCCACGAGCCTTGCAAAACTAGCACTCCTGGAAGAAAGGATATTGTGGAGACATGACTTAGCCACAGCCTGGGGGTTGTCTCCAGGGTGGGTTGTGAGTCGTGCTTTGGTAGCTCAGATGGTAGAGCACTTGCCCATGAAAGGTAAAGGTCCCGAGCTCGAGTCTCATTCCGGCACACAGTTTTAATCTGCCAGCAAGTTTCATATCAGCACATACTCTGCTGCAGAGTGAATATCTCATTCTGGAAACATCCACCAGGCTGTGGCTAAGCCATGTCTCTGCAATATCCTTTCTTCCAGGAGTGCTAGTTCTGCAAGGTACATGGAAGAGCTTCTGTGAAATTTGGAAGGTAGGAGATGAGGTACTGGCAGAATTAAAGCTGTGAGGGTGGGTTGTGAGTCATGCTTGGGTAGCTCAGATGGTAGAGCACTTGCTGACAAAAGGCAAAGGTCCTGAGTTCGAGTCTCGGCCCAGCACACAGTATTAATATGCCAGGAAGTTTCATATCAGTGCACACTCTGCTGCAGAGTGAATATCTCACTCTGGAAATATCCCCCAGGCTGTGGCTAAGCCATGTCTCCACAATATCCTTTCTTCCTGGAGTGCTAGTTCTGCAAGGTTCATGGAAAAGCTTCTGTGAAGTTTGGAAGGTAGGAGACAAGGTACTGGCAGAATTGAAGCTGTGAGGGGGGGTCCTGAGTCGTGCTTCGGTAGCTCAGTTGGTAGAGCACTTGCCGGTGAAAGGCAAAGGTCCCGAGTTCAAGTCTCGGTCTGGCACAGAGTTTTAATCTGCCAGGAAGTTTCAGTGAGAAATCGGTTTTACCTCCAGAGCGACATAATACATTATGATCATGACACATCTACTCTGGAATCAGAAAAAAGAAAGAATATGCAGGTAAATGCAGTTTCTGAATTTTTAAAACAGACAGAAGATAAAAAGCCAGAAGGAAAGTAAAGAGAATAAAAGATTTTTACAATAGGCAGAAAAGAAAAGACAGGAGTTTGCTAGGAAACTAAAACAAAACGTGATAGATATCAAAGATGAAATGACAAAGACTCTTTAGACAATAACAGAATCCAAACAAATGACAACTGGTGCAAAGACGCAAGGGTAGTTCACACTGAATCATTAGGAGCAAGAAAAGAGGCACTAGTTGTGAAAAAATGCATGAGAAAAGAAAAACATGAGGTTTGTCATACCTGGTGTTGTTAAACTCCAGAAGTAGCAGACAGCATGACGGCTAGGGTAATGCAGCCACAAAATGCTTCCCTTGGGCACAACAATGCCTAGAGGTTTCTAAGAAGAACTAACACCTATTTGGCTGTCCATCTATCGTGATCCACTATAGCAATATATCTCTGTAATCAGATACTACAACCTGCAGAGATTCCTTCTTGATGACTGAGTGTCAGGGACTCATTACCTTCAGCCACGCAGTAACCCAATGCAGCTCTGTTCTGTGTCCAGGGGCACCGACTTATAAAAAGTGTTGAGGGGGCCCATACTGGGGGTGTTGCCCCAGGAAATTTTCTAAATTTTAGAGGAAAAATAGTGAGTTTTAAAGTTTTTTAAGCATTTTATAGTCATATGATCAACATTAGAACCCCGAAAACTGGACTCTTGATAAGTCGACACTCAGGGAAACTTGACACGCCTGACACATTTTTTGGCGTTGAAAAAAGAAACAAAACATAAACACGCATGGTATTTTCATAAAAACTAATTTAATTTACAGTAATAATCATGCTCATAGACTATTACAGAGCAGTGAACATATACAGTTCTGACAAGACTGAAATTATATTTAAATAAATCCTAAACTATCATTAAAAGAATAGAATTAATAGGTGAAATAGGTAATTTAAGCTTACTTTGAATAAGGCTCAGGGTTCATTAAATAAAAACAATATCTCAAAGTTAATGCTTTAATACAGTTAATAAAGTTAATCAGTGTGCCTAATACTTTCAGTCAAAAAGTATGTAAATAACGAGTTTTAATTGGGTCTTACACCCTAAAAACATTTAAGTATTTGAAAATAAATAATACAGTACTACAGTAATTATTAATACTGTACCAAACTGGTACTAATATTTTGGAACTGAAAATTTAACATTAAGTATGTATTTAATTCTCTATTTTATAAAGATTTTTAATATTGCTCTAAATGCCATTATTAGGGCTAGAGTGTCTTTAGAAAGGTGCAAGTGTCAGCCGTGTGACTGGACTACTGAATATGAAGTCATTGATGACTGGTAGGATATCCAATTCATCCAAAACATTTCGATGGGCATGAAGAACAGCCAAGTTGTTCAATTGCTTGTGTCCCATTGTTGATCGGAGAGATGACTTCAGATGTCGAAGTGGCCATTCTGCTGTTGCTTCCATGATCGGAAAAACTTGGAGAAGCGTAATGCACTTAACTACTTGACATAACACTTCTCCAACTGCAGGCTTTTGTGTAATGTACTTTCTTACATCACACATGTTTTTTAAGACCAGTTGTTGTTTTTTATTAGCAATATCGGCTAACATATTCAAGTGTAAGTACAGTCTCTCAATGTCTAGGCTATTTTTGAAGAACTCAGTTGATTTTTCCAAATTTGTTTCACCTCTGTTTACTAAAATCAAGCACTCTTGTTCAACTGCAATGACCTGTGTGAGTCCAGTTGAAGCAAACCGCTTAGTAATATAAGATTGCACCTTTTCACGAACTTCAATGTAAATAGTGTTGTAGTATTCCTTTGGGGTTTTGAAAGTGTGCAGTGAGCTGGCTTCATTGTTTTCATACTTCTCTGCTATACTTCGATTCCTAGGAAGCGAAGGATCATCAACTTGTGAAGGTTTTTCTTTGAAACACAGTTCCCAAAAGTGTTCAAAACTATCATGCCTTCCATTCAATATACAACTCAAGCCCTCATATATTTTTTCCAGGGCAGCAACACTTAGATGAAGGCATTTTCATTGACATCCTCTACTGGGTTCATTGCATGGTAATAAAGACATAAAAAGAAACAAGTGTTGAATTGTAACATTGACTCAAGGTAGCCTGCACATTTGTAAGCTGCCTCTGTTTTGTCCTCTGCAGAAAATGTTTCAAAAAACAAAACTCTAGAAGTTCTTCAAAGTTTTTCAATATTCTCAAGATACTAGAAGCTCACAAAATAATTGAGTCGGTCAAAGGGGTCGAAGACCAGCTTGGTCATTGGCGCTCTCACAGCGTATGCTTCTGAAAAGTCTCATCCTTTTATTGGATTCCCTTACGGTGTCTATTGAGTCCTTGGCTAAAGCTACAATATCTCTCTTAGAGGTAAGATGTCTACAACTGCCAAGTCTAAACTGTGAGCAGTGAAGTGCACATAATGTGCTTTTGGTAGTACATCCAAAACTATCTTTTTTTTTAGTCCTTTGAACTTACCTCTCATATTCAAGGCACCATCATAGCACTGTCCTCTTAAGTTATACACTGACAAATCAAGACAAGCAAAAGTGTCTTTTAAAATACTAAACAAAGTTTGTGATTCAGTGTTGGGGGTCTCATATAAGCCAATAAAGTCTTCGTTGATGATTAAGGAATCGTCGACAGTACGAATACAAAATGACACTTGCTTGTGAATCGAAGAATCACTTGTTTTGTCAACCATAATAGAAAAATGTTTGGTCTTCTTGTTTGAAGCCAATACCTTTCTCAACACAGACTTTCCTAATAGATCAATGATCTCATTTTGAATATCGTGGGATGTCCACTTATACCCCAAATGCCCTAACCAATCTTTAAACTCATTCTTTCGGAGTTCCAACAACTGAAATAAAATTGAGTTAACATCTTTGTGCCCTCTAATTTTTAGTCCTTTTTCACATAGATATTGCACAGTAGTAAAAATTGTCTCAAGAGCCTTTCTTCATGTCACTATCTATCTGTTCATTCAATTGGGAGACCACAATTTGGTTAGTGATAGAATTTAGTTTCAGAACAATTTCTTTATGCATAAACATATTTTCATGATGACAGCCTTTTTCCAGTTAGAAAACCGTACAGAAGTAAATACATCTTCGTTTTTGAAGAAAATTGTTATAGGTTTTTAGCATCTGCCTCTTTGCTGGTTTTGCAAAAAACTTTTTCGGTGGATGCTTCATATTCTAGCCATGTATATTTTATCAACCAAGACTTCTGAAATGATCTTTCCTCACCGGATTGTCCAGGTTTTGACAACACAATAATTGTTGGAGGTTGACTTGCAGTATCATCAGCTTCCACGCACGCCTTTTTTGTAACAAATTGATCCATTGCATACTTAATTCACAATACACTAGGAAGCTAAAGTAAATGAATAAAATGTAGTCATCTAAAATAGTCCACTAAACACTAAAGTTGGAACACAACATGTTCGCGGCATGCACTGAATGAAACTATCCACACTGAATGACTGCGACAGCAGGGTGGGCTTCATATAGCCGCGGTGTTGTAATGTCTCAAAGCATCAAGATGACACGAGGCGGAGGGTTCCAAGTGCTTCTACTTCAGTCCTTTTGATGTCACCATGGCCGCAGTACTGACCTGCTGGCACCAGACTTTACCCGATGGTTCGCACACCAGGACAGATTCTAAGTGTGCCCTCAGCACCGTGGCACTATCATGATTCACACTACTCGTTTTCAGTTAACCTGCTTACTACCATAATAATTATTTGTTTTAACTCATTACTGGATGTATTTTAAAAGGTAACTATCATCAAACAAGGAAAATAAAATTTCAACATAATTTTGTGATTTTACAAAGCATAATATAACTAATAATTTTCTTAAATCATTGCCCCCCCCCCCCCACCAAACAAATTTTTGAGGGGGCTCGGGCTCCATGATGGAGTCGGTGCCTATGTCTGTGTCATGACATTAACTGCAACATGCATCTCTCTTATTTTCCCTAGGAGGAATAGCTGTTCCTATCAGCCACGAAAACGGAATTGATTAGGACCAACTTATATCACTCGGCATTTGGATGGCAACAACACACCTGTTCTGCAACTCCTTCCTTCATTCTCAATGTATCTTGCTCACCACAGAGCCACATTTAAAGCACTGTCAACCTTGTGAGCCACTCACAATCTAGAAGGGCAACTGAAAAAGGTACACAATTGATGAATTGCATCAAAAAGCAGCTTATTGGAGCCAATACAACTGTTATAACCCTGTTCTGTCAGTACGTCAACAAGAGCCTACCATTTTGCTGCATGCTGCATTTGAGAGGAAGAAGAATGTTTGGTACTGCCCACAGCTGTCGCATTCACAGAGAAAAACTGCAAGGAGATCCTTGTCACTTCCCACTGGGCCTAAAACAATATGCCTATACAACAGCTCCTATCATGATTTACCACTCACAGTGATGATGTCATATGAAGTGTAATGAAGGGTTGTTGTGAAGTCATATGAAAAGTTCAGTGCTACAATTATGAGTCTCTGAGATTATCATTTCTCACGTTTCTCAAATGCCATCATTAAATCTTTGACTGAATTTGTCACCTGTCATATATAACAACTGTGTTTCTCTGTAATATCGTATTCTTATTTTTAGTGTTATAACACTTCACACTGTTCTTAGCCTTGCACTTGATGACTACATCTGAAACATATTGTCTGCATATTCTTTTGTCGACTATGTCTCTACTGATATCATGCATTTGTTGTTATTGTTCTCATGGACATTTAATATATGCATTTAACCTGTGTGTGTTGGTTGTAGGTTCATCTTGTCTTACCATTTTTATGGCTGACAACGTTGTCCTCTTTCAGTTGTAATTTTTTATTCAGAATAACTGATAAGCGATCAAATATTTACAGTTAAAATTTTTGCTCATAGATTTCCCCCTATCCTAATTTAGGTGGAACAAGTCCCATGCCCCCCCCCTCCCCCCATGAACCATGGACCTTGCCGTTGGTGGAGAGGCTTGCGTGCCTCAGTGATACAGATGGCCGTACCGTAGGTGCAACCACAACGGAGGGGTGTCTGTTGAGAGGCCAGACAAAGATGTGGTTCCTGAAGAGGGGCAGCAGCCTTTTCAGTAGTTGCAGGGGCAACAGTCTGGATGATTGACTGATCTGGCCTTGTAACAATAACCAAAACGGCCTTGCTGTGCTAGTACTGCGAACGGCTGAAAGCAAGGGGAAACTACAGCCGTAATTTTTCCCGAGGGCATGCAGCTTTACTGTATGGTTAAATGATCATGGTGTCCTCTTGGGTAAAATATTGCGGAGGTAAAAAAGTCCCCCATTCGGATCTCCGGGCGGGGACTACTCAAGAGGACGTTGTTATCAGGAGAAAGAAAACTGGCGTTCTACGGATCGGAGCGTGGAATGTCAGATCCCTTAATCGAGCAGGTAGGTTAGAAAATTTAAAAAGGGAATTGGATAGGTTAAAGTTAGATATAGTGGGAATTAGTGAAGTTCGGTGGCAGGAGGAACAAGACTTTTGGTCATGTGAATACAGGGTTATAAATACAAAATCAAATAGAGGTAATGCAGGAGTAGGTTTAATAATGAATAAAAAAATAGGCGTGCGGGTAAGCTACTACAAACAGCATAGTGAACGCGTTATTGTGGCCAAGATAGACATGAAGCTCATGCCTACTACAGTAGTACAAGTTTATATGCCAACTAGCTCTGCAGAGGATGGAGAAATTGATGAAATGTATGATGAGATAAAAGAAATTGTTCAGATAGTGAAGGGAGATGAAAATTTAATAGTCATGGGTGACTGGAATTTGAGTGTAGGAAAAGGGAGAGAAGGAAACATAGTAGGTGAATATGGATTGGGGGTAAGAAATGAAAGAGGTAGCCGTCTGGTAGAATTTTGCACAGAGCATAACTTAATCATAGCTAACACTTGGTTCAAGAATCATAAAAGAAGGTTGTATACATTGAAGAATCCCGGAGATACTAAAAGGTATCAGATAGATTATATAATGGTAAGACAGAGATTTAGGAACCAGGTTTTAAATTGTAAGACATTTCCAGGGCCAGATGTGGACTCTGACCACAATCTATTGGTTATGAACTGCAGATTAAAATTAAAGAAACTGCTAAAAGGTGGGAATTTAAGGAGATGGGACCTGGATAAACTGAAAGAACCAGAGTTTCTACAGAGTTTCAGGGAGAGCATAAGGGAACAATTGACAGCAGTGGGGGAAAGAAGTACAGTAGAAGAAGAATGGGTAACTCTGGGGGATGAAGTAGTGAAGGCAGCAGAGGATCAAGTAGGTAAAAAGACGAGGGCTAGTAGAAATCCTTGGGTAACAGAAGAAATATTGAATTTAATTGATGAAAGGAGAAAATATAAAAATGCAGTAAATGAAGCAGGCAAAAAGGAATACAAATGTCTCAAAAATGAGATCAACAGGAAGTGCAAAATGGCTAAGCAGGCATGGCTAGAAGACAAATGTAAGGATGTAGAGGCTTATCTCACTAGGGGTAAGATAGATACTGCCCACAGGAAAATTAAAGAGACCTTTGGAGAAAAGAGAACCACTTGTATGAATATCAAGAGCTCAGATGGAAACCCAGTTCTAAGCAAAGAAGGGAAAGTAGAAAGATGGAAGGAGTATGTAGAGGGTCTATACAAGGGTGATGTACTTGAGGACAATATTATAGAAATGGAAGAGAACGTAGATGAAGAGGAAATGGGAGATACGATACTGCGTGAAGAGTTTGACAGAGCACTGAAAGACCTGAGTCGAAACAAGGCCCCGGGAGTAGACAACATTACATTAGAACTACTGACGGCCTCGGGAGAGCCAGTCCTGACAAAACTCTACCATCTGGTGAGCAAGATGTATGAGACAGGTGAAGTACCCTCAGACTTCAAGAAGAATATAATAATCCAATCCCAAAAGAAAGCAGGTGTTGACAGATGTGAATATTACCAAACTATCAGTTTAATAAGTCACAGCTGCAAAATACTAACGTGAATTCTTTACAGACGAATGGAAAAACTGGTAGAAGCCGACATCGGGAAAGATCAGTTTGGATTCCGTAGAAATATTGGAACACGTGAGGCAATACTGACCTTACAACTTACCTTAGAAGAAAGATTAAAGAAAGGCAAACCTACGTTTCTAGCATTTGTGGACTTAGAGAAAGCAAACAAACAATGTTGAACACTCTCTTTCAAATTCTAAAGGTGGCAGGGGTAAAATACAGGGAGCGAAAGGCTATTTACAATTTGTACAGAAACCAGATGGCAGTTATAAGAGTCGAGGGTCATGAAAGGGAAGCAGTGGTTGGGAAGGGAGTGAGACAGGGTTGTAGCCTCTGCCCAATGTTATTCAATCTGTATATTGAGCAAGCAGTAAAGGAAACAAAAGAAAAATTCGGAATAGGTATTAAAATCCATGGAGAAGAAATAAAAACTTTGAGGTTCGCCGACGATATTGTAATTCTGTCAGAGACAGCAAAGAACTTCGAAGAGCAGTTGAACGGAATGGACAGGGTCTTGAAAGGAGGATATAAGATGAACATCAACAAAAGCAAAACGAGGATAATGGAATGTGGTCGAATTAAGTTGGGTGATGCAGAGGGAATTAGATTAGAAAATGAGACACTTAAAGTAGTAAAGGAGTTTTGCTATTTGGGGAGCAAAATAACTGATGATGGTTGAAGTAGAGAAGATATAAAATGTAGACTGGCAATGGCAAGGAAAGCGTTTCTGAAGAAGAGAAATTTGTTAACATCAAGTGTAGATTTAAGTGTCAGGAAGTCGTTTCTGAAAGTATTTGTGTGGAGTGTAGCCATGTGTGGAAGTGAAACATGGACGATAAATAGTTTCGACAGGAAGAGAATAGAAGCTTTCGAAATGTGGTGCTACAGAAGAATGCTGAAGATTAGATGGGTAGATCACATAACTAATGAGGAGGTATTGAATAGAATTGGCGAGAAGAGGAGTCTGTGGCACAACTTGACGAGAAGAAGAGACCGTTTGGTAGGACATGTTCTGAGGCATGAAGGGATCACAAATTTAGCATTGGAGGGCAGCATGGAGGGTAAAAATCGTAGAGGGAGAGCAAGAGATGAATACACTAAGCAGATTCAGAAGGATGTAGGTTGCAGTAGGTACTGGGAGATGAAGAAACTTGCACAGGTTAGGATAGCATGGAGAGCTGCATCAAACCAGTCTCAGGACTGAAGACCACAACAACAACAACAACAACAACAACAAGTCCCATGCAAAAAATTATTGTGAATGGATGCTTGTGAAAGATGGAAGATCCTTTTTACCCATCTTTCTTCCAGTTTATGTACTTGATCAAGCAGACAATTACAAGCTCTGTGGTCAATGAGACTAAGAGGGAGCGTTGGCACTGCTTGTGATGCCAACTTTAATGGTAGCTAGATTCACAAAGTCATTAGATGTGGAGCACAGAGTGCTCATTTTAACAGATGGCCATGGCTGTGACAGGTGAGGCTTAGTGATCTGAGAATAAGACATGTCGCAGATATGGAGAGAGAATGGAGGAAGACCTGACCTGGTGGCCATCACAGACCGTAGGATGTGGAGAGCTCGGAAAAGGACGACAGCATATCATCCCTGCAGCAGAGGCAAAACTGTTTATGCCTACTTTTGCTGAGCTGCAATGCACTGAGAGAATGGCAATCATTCCGAGCCATGAAGCACATTCCACCATATTAGCAGGGCACCTCATGTTGTTTTCTGGAAACTTCCGAGAAGGAAGGTGAGAGAATGTGCTACGAATTCAGATGGGGCAATTGTTTTAACAGTCATTTGTTACAATTTATGGAAAGATGAGCTCCTCTGTTTTCTGTCGTTTTCTATCTGATAGACTCAGAATTTTTATCATCCTACTCCCTCTTTGGCATACTCATTTGTTGTTTTTCCTAAGCTTGGTCATCTATTCGCTTGTTGTTGGCATCATTGACGATCTTTTGTGCTGCAGTAATTGACTGTGCTAAAGCTATGTATTTGCTTACATTGTCACTGGAGTTTGTGTTGTGCCCACAAAATGGGTGGATGTCTGACACAGTCTCAGCCATTGAGTTTGGTCCACGCTTGTGCAGTGCAGACACCGCATCGTTGAGTGTTTCTTGTGAATGCCCTGGTCACAGTACACATGCATGGCAATCAGGTTCTTTTTGAGCTTCGTTTGACAGCACTGCACAGACATTGTGAGTCATCTGGAGTGGCAGTGCATCAAGCAGCATCAAGTTACTGGCTAGATCAAAAAATAAGTTTCTTACAAATGACACCATGGACCACATAAGTCTGTATACCAACCATTGGAGGAGATTTGAGCACATCATATTCTAATGTTGCATGTAAGAGAATCTGTACCATGTTGCTAATGCACAACCATGAATTTCAGGGAGAGGAAATAAAGCAATGAGTCATAATGAAGTGGATCATGTTTCTTATGTACCACCACATGACTGATTTCAGATACCTTCTAAACAAACCAAGCCCATTGTCACCAGGGTGATCTAGCCCCATGGAATACATAAATATCTGTGGTTAAAATGTATGAAAGCAGTTAAGTTCTTCTAGTAACTTTTTAGTCAATAGCAACACTTTGGTATGAACACGTGACATGTTGTAGGCTAATGTTGGCTTTACAGTGCATTATGAAATTTAGTTATCATTGTTTATGTTTGTGTGTACATTCACAGGTTGTACCACTGTTATCCAATCGTGTACACCACCACAATGAATCTTCTAATTACTTTATGAAATATATATGTAAAGTATCTGCACATTGTAACTGTAGTTTCAAATCTCTTGTCAAGTGCATGTTAGAATGCAAGGAATGTAGGTTAATGGAGGAGTGAATAGTTAAATATAATCTTAAGAATTAACTGCTTATACATGTTACTGAGACAATGCACCCTGCCAGAACATCAGTAGTGGAATGTGGTGGTTTTCAAAGTGCATACTGCACCGTGGGCAGTTACACACATTACACAATGTACCCTCCTTTTACCTACATTTTGATACTTGTGACCCATGATGTAAATATTACAAGTAGTAGATAAGCAAGTGTAACACTCACTTTTATTATTAGATATTCAGTTTTTTAGATGCAAATTACCAATACTTTTATTTGTAAATTGTTATGTCGATAAATTGTCACTAGTTGATTACTGACAGCATGCATGAGTTGTGTGCAGAGCTGCCCCTGGCACCTGAGAGTGCATGTGTGTGATGCACAGTGTCAGTGTGGTGTGACTGGGGAGACATCTCGGCAGTCGAGCAGAGGGGGCTAGACAAGATATAGCTCGCAGCAGATAGCTGACTGGAATCCTGGATGGATGCCGGCGGCCCTTGATGTAGTGAGATATCTGAAGCACCTACCTGCTCGGGCAACAAAGAAAGCGAGAGTGACAGCAGGTGTCCGAGGAGGATGAACGTGGTGTTGACAAACTCCAGAAGTAGCAGACAGTATAATGCCTGGAGTCATGTAGCAACAAAGTGCTTCCCCCTGACACAACCACATCTGGACGACTTCCAGAAGGATTAACACTTCCTTTGATGACCATCTGTGATGATTTACAACAGCGATACGTCTCTGCAATCAGATCTCACAACTTGCACAGATTCCTTCTTGACAAAGTACCAGTGACTCGTTAGAAGTATCCAGGCTGTAGCTAAAACACAGCTCAGTGCCATGACATTAACTACAACATCCATATCTCTCTGTCTTTTTTCCATAGTGAGAACAGCCAGTTCATATTCTCCATGAAAATGGAATCAATAAGGACCAATTTACATCATTTGGAATTTGGATGGTGACAAGATGCCTGTTGTGCAACTCTTTCCTTTATTCTCAACATATATTACACACCACAGAATCACGTTTAACACACTGTCTACCTTGTAAGCCACTCACAACCAAAAATGCTCACTGGAAGAGGTAAATAATACACTCCTGGAAATGGAAAAAAGAACACATTGACACCGGTGTGTCAGACCCACCATACTTGCTCCAGACACTGCGAGAGGGCTGTACAAGCAATGATCACACGCACGGCACAGCGGACACACCAGGAACCGCGGTGTTGGCCGTCGAATGGCACTAGCTGCGCAGCATTTGTGCACCGCCGCCGTCAGTGTCAGCCAGTTTGCCGTGGCATACAGAGCTCCATCGCAGTCTTTAACACTGGTAGCATGCCGCGACAGCGTGGACGTGAACCGTATGTGCAGTTGACGGACTTTGATCGAGGGCGTATAGTGGGCATGCGGGAGGCCGGGTGGACGTACCGCCGAATTGCTCAACACGTGGGGCGTGAGGTCTCCACAGTACATCGATGTTGTCGCCAGTGGTCGGCGGAAGGTGCACGTGCCCGTCGACCTGGGACCGGACCGCAACGACGCACGGATGCACGCCAAGACCGTCTGATCCTACGCAGTGCCGTAGGGGACCGCACCACCACTTCCCAGCAAATTAGGGACACTGTTGCTCCTGGGGTATCGGCGAGGACCATTCGCAACCGTCTCCATGAAGCTGGGCTACGGTCCCGCACACCGTTAGGCCATCTTCCGCTCACGCCCCAACATCGTGCAGCCCGCCTCCAGTGGTGTCGCGACAGGCGTGAATGGAGGGACGAATGGAGACGTGTCGTCTTCAGCGACGAGAGTCGCTTCTGCCTTGGTGCCAATGATGGTCGTATGCGTGTTTGGCGCCGTGCAGGTGAGCGCCACAATCAGGACTGCATACGACCGAGGCACACAGGGCCAACACCCGGCATCATGGTGTGGGGAGCGATCTCCTACACTGCCCGTACACCACTGGTGATCGTCGAGGGGACACTGAATAGTGCACGGTACATCCAAACCGTCATCGAACCCATCGTTCTACCATTCCTAGACCGGCAAGGGAACTTGCTGTTCCAACAGGACAATGCACGTCCGCATGTATCCCGTGCCACCCAACGTGCTCTAGAAGGTGTAAGTCAACTACCCTGGCCAGCAAGATCTCCAGATCTGTCCCCCATTGAGCATGTTTGGGACTGGATGAAGCGTCGTCTCACGCGGTCTGCACGTCCAGCACGAACGCTGGTCCATCTGAGGCGCCAGGTGGAAATGGCATGGCAAGCCGTTCCACAGGACTACATCCAGCATCTCTACGATCGTCTCCATGGGAGAATAGCAGCCTGCATTGCTGCGAAAGGTGGATATACACTGTACTAGTGCCGACATTGTGCATGCTCTGTTGCCTGTGTCAATGTGCCTGTGGTTCTGTCAGTGTGATCATGTGATGTATCTGACCCCAGGAATGTGTCAATAAAGTTTCCCCTTCCTGGGACAATGAATTCACGGTGTTCTTATTTCAATTTCCAGGAGTGTAGATGGATCAGATCAGAAGACATTTTAGTGGCTCCAATATGGCTGTCATAACTGTCAATCAATCACCCTGAGCTACCAGCCCATCAACAAGAGTCTATCATTCTGCCCATGCTGCTTTTGAGAGGTGGGAAGAATGTCCAGCACTGCCAATAGCTGTCCCACACCCAGTGACAACACTGCGAGAAGGTTCTTGCTGCTGCCCAGTGAGCCTAAAACAATATGCCTGCATAACAACTCCTACAAAGGTGTTCACCGATCACAGTGATAGTGTCATGAAAAGTGTAGTGAACAGTTATTGTGAAGTCACGCAACACTTTCAGTGCTAGGATTACGAGTCTCTGAGATTGTCATTTCTCACCTCACTCAAATGGTATCATTAAATCTTCAACTAAATTTGTGAGTAACAACTGTATTTTTCTGTAGTACCTTATTCTTATTTTTAGTGTTATAACACTTTATACTGTGCTTAGCCTTTCACTTGGTGACCATATCTGACACACATTATCTGTGTATTCTTCTGTTGATGATGTCTCCACTGACATCATGCAT
Organism: Schistocerca piceifrons; assembly: GCF_021461385.2. NCBI lineage: Eukaryota > Metazoa > Arthropoda > Insecta > Orthoptera > Acrididae > Schistocerca > Schistocerca piceifrons. The sequence goes on from NC_060145.1 coordinate 485,820,741, forward strand.
TTGTTGTTGTTGTTGTAGTACTCATGCATATTCAATATTTGCCCATCTCGCTGATATTCACCGTGCTGCTTGTTCCATTGACTTCCTTTGGGTCCCTAGCCATGTGGATATCCCGGGTAATGAGGTCACTGATCGTTTGGCTGGGGGAGCAGTCACTTACCCCCCGTTTTCTGTAACCCCTCCTGCAGTGGATTTACGGCTTTACATCAAATCCCACTTCGCACAGTCGTGGGCCAATTCTTGGGAGGCTACTCCCCTGTCTAATAAACTTCGTGCGATTAAGGTGACACCAGGCCCGTGGCGATCTTCCTTTCACCTCTCCCGAAAGGACTCAACCACACTGCGTCATCTCTGCATTGGCCATACCAGGCTGACCCATGGTTTTCTTTTGTGTGATGAGCCACCCCCACTTTGTGGTTGTGGAGCCTTCCAGTCGGTAGCCCACATTTTGGTTGAATGCCCCCTTCTTTTGGCCCAGCGTGCTAAGTACAGACTCCCCCACACTTTACCTTTGATGTTGGCTGACGATTCCCTGGTTCTCGGTTTCCTCCGGGAAAGTGGTTTTTATTCTCAGTTTTAAGGTTTTTAATCTCTCTCTGGTGTTGGGGCAGGATGGTGAGTGTTTGGGTGTTTCCCACTGTAAGCAGTGTTCGGAGATTCCCGATTCACCTCCCTGACCGAAATCCTCTTTTCTTCCCCTTTTACTCTGTTTTTACCCTTTTTTTTTTTAAAAAAAAAAGGCTTGGTTAGTCTCCTTTTCCCATACGTACTTCTACATTCTAGCGGTTGCACCTTTTAAGTCACAGGTAGTCTTGCCTATGCTGCTTCAGCATAACGTTGGGTTCGTTGTCTTGCCGACTTCCCTCATTTTGTTTTTTACCAATGACAACATGACTGCCCTTTTACGTTTTTACCTTTTCCATTTTTACCTTTTTCTGTTTTATTGTTCTGACTTTCCTGAGATGTCCCATTAGCGGAATGGAGCATATTTGAAACAAGGGACTGATGACCTTGCTGTTTGGTCCCTTAAACCTCAAACAACCAACCAACCATCAATATTTGCATTTCAAATACATACCATTTCTTACATTTACCATTATAAGGTTAATATGGGTGACATGTATCTAACACAAAAGTACTTTTTGTACATATTTGCAACTTTCATGTCTAGCTTCATGTGTAGTCACTGTAATTAACAATAGGTACTTACTCTGTTATCCACTTGAACTAATTATTGTTACGTGTCACATATGACATGTCACATTTCCAGTTACATTCACATTTTTTAGTAAAACTCATTGTCTAATTAAACCTTGATTTACCGTAGCCACTTACACATTTCTACATATTGGTATTATGTACACATCACACATCACTTGTCACTACACCAATTATTGCATTTGTTATGAATGTCTGGGTGTTGATGAGAGGAGATTATTCAATGCTGGATGCCAAATCAATTAAAAGACTTATTTTTTCGAATTGCAATCAGGGTGGTCAGATTTTTGTTGAGGTACAGAAATTCTTTATTTTTAAATTGTTTTGGGCATTTCTTCTCCAGCCTTAGTAAAGAAGTTAGGCTTTCTCACCACAATACTTATTTTACTTATTTTAACTGCCTAACTGTTTGATTGTGATGCGTGCAGAGAGCATATGGTCCTATCAAATCTAAGCAACATTCAGCGTGGCCTACAGTCCTGTTCATGTTTGTGTATTGATTGTTGGTTCATCGTGTTTCATGTTTGTATGGTTGGCAAAGTTGTCCCCTTTCCCCTGCAACTTTTTGTTCAGTGTAATTAATATGTGATCAAATAATACAGTTCAAATTTTTGATTGCACATGCCCAACTATCATAATTTATGTGAAATAATTTGCGCACAAAAATGTATTATGTGTGGAAAATTGTGAAAGACGGCAGGTCCTTTTGACTGTCATTTCTTTCACTTCATTTATTCAATCAAACAATTACAGTCTCTATGGCCAAACAGACTATGAGAGAGGGTTGACAGTGACTGTCATGCTGAATTTAATGGTAGTCAGATTCATATCACTTGGAGAGTTCAGTTGAGGAAAAATGTATGATATTGCAGACACCTGCAGCACATGCAATGAATTTAGGGATGTGCTCCCCACCATTTATTGGTCACAAGATATACTGTACAGGGTACAACAGGAAATCAAGATGTGCCACCTTCAATCATTGGGATTCAAGATACCTATGAAACTATTCAAACCATTTGTCAAGAAGAACCAGATTCTGGATGAGCCGCATAGTACCAGTGAAATTATTCATTTCTTTTACATGAAACTGCCATTCAGCTACCATCAGGTACTTACATGAAGGTATGGAGACAATACTGAAGCATTTAAAATAATTCTCTGTGAACCCGAGTTCACCTACAAAACACTCAACACACAGGATAAGACACAGAACTATAATGGATATTTCTGTGAAACACAGAGTAAAAATAATGAGAGAAGGATTAATAATAATAATAATAATAATAATAATAATAATAATAATGCCTCCGGTATGTTCTGCCAGTCGTAAAAGGCGACGAAAAGAACAAACCACTGGAGTATCCTGTTATTTTTTATTATTACACGGATCTGATCAGCTAGTCGTTGTTCTGTTAAAAAAACTTAATTCTGGGTATCTGGTAATAAATGTTGTGTATACTTGTGATCAGTATCCAGTTGTGTTGGTTCCTAAGTTTGTTGCTTGGTAATAACAGAACATGAGGTGTCGGTTAACTTCATCTGACCATCTCATCCTCTGTCTTTGTTTTCCTTCTAGGGCTAACCCCCCTTTTAGTGTGATTAGTTGCTTCAGGACAGAACTAATGAAGCCTCGGACAAGCGCTGTCGTGGTCGGGGATGATGCTTGAACCCTATGCCCGTCCACAATGGTAACGACACTGCTAGCCACACGGAAAATGATTTAAATCCAAATAGAGGTGTTTTGCAGGAAATGCTTCCTGCAACCACCCTAGAAGGAAAACAAAGACAGAGGATGAGATGGTCAGATGAAGTTAACTGACACCTCATGTTCTGTTATTACCAAGCAACAAACTTAGGACCAACACAACCGGATACTGATCACAAGTATACACAACATTTATTACCAGATACCCAGAATTAAAATTTTTAACAGAACAACGAATAGCTGATCAGATCGGTGTAATAATAAAAAATAACAGGATACTCCATTCAGAATTAGAAAACATCAAACAACAAGTACAACAAATACTGGAACAAAATAATGTACAGTCAGAAGAAGAAGAAAATACAGTAATGGACTCAAACATCCCAGAGCAAACAAACCAAGAACAACATGCATCAATTAACCAATCAGAGGAAAACGAAATCTTAAGACAGCTACCAGAACAAGCACAAATAGAACACGAAGTGACACACATGTTAGATATAGAAGAAAAATTTCAGCTGACATATACAAAATACAAAGATACAAATACAGACATTAGACCATTCTTGCATAGACCACCAAATAACCCACAAGTCGAAACAACAATAACAACTGTCAACACAATCATACACAACACAATAAATGAAAATACAACTATGGAAGAGTTACAACTACTGGTTTATATAGGAGCACTCACTACACTAAATATACACACTACGCAGAGATCAGAACCAACCAACACACAGAAGAAACCCACAAAACCAGCATGGCAACACAGGCTACAGATCAGAATAGAAAATCTGAGAAAAGACATCGGACAGCTAACACAATTTATAAGAAATGAAATATCAGACAAAAAACGAAAAAGGTTAGGTAAAATCTCACAACAAGAAGCGATAGAGCAATTAGATGAAAAGAAGCAAAAATTACTAGCATTGGCCAAACGACGTAGAAGATACAAAAAAAAGTGAAAATAGAAGGAAACAAAACCAAACATTCAACACAAACCAAAAGATATTTTACCAGACTATAGATAACACACACATTAAAATAGACAATCCACCAAATGTAACAGACGTGGAACACTTCTGGAGCAACATATGGTCAAACCCGGTACAACATAACAGACATGCACGGTGGATACAAGCAGAAACAGACACATACAAGATGATACCACAAATGCCTGAAGTGGTAATTTTGCAACATGAAGTCACCCGAGCAATTAATTCTACGCACAATTGGAAAGCCCCTGGAAAAGATAAAATAGCAAATTTCTGGCTAAAGAAGTTCACCTCAACACATTCACATCTAACTAAATTATTTAACAATATCGTGTTTCAATGGTAAGTCACACATCTTTGTTTTTAAATTATTTAACAGTTACATTGCAGACCCATACACATTCCCTGATACACTTACACATGGAATAACCAATCTGAAACCTGAAGATCAAGCAGACACGGCAAATCCAGCTAAATATCACCCCATAACATGCCTACCAACAATATACAAAATATTAACTTCAGTCATTACACAGAAATTAATGACACATACAACACAGAACAAAATTATAAATGAAGAACAAAAAGGCTGCTGCAAAGGAGCATGAGGATGTAAAGAGCAACTGATAATAGATGCAGAGGTGACATATCAAGCTAAAACTAAACAAAGGTCGCTACACTACGCATACATTGATTACCAAAAAGCTTTTGATAGTGTACCCCATTCATGGTTACTACAAATATTGGAAATATACAAAGTAGACCCTAAATTGATACAGTTCCTAAACATAGTAATGAAAAATTGGCAAACCACACTTAATATCCAAACAAATTCAAATATCATCACATCACAGCCAATACAGATTAAGTGTGGAACATACCAAGGAGACTCATTAAGTCCTCTCTGGTTCTGCCTTGCTCTGAACCCACTATCCAACGTGCTAAACAATACAAATTATGGATACAATATCACTGGAACATACCAACACAAAATCACACATTTGCTATACATGGATGATCTAAAACTACTGGCAGCAACAAATCAACAACTCAACCAATTACGCTATACCAATACTGACCTACTCATTTGGAATAGTGAAATGGAGTAACACAGACCTAGAAGCACTCAATACACTTACACAATCACAATGCCACAAATATAGAATACATTACATACATTCAGCAACAGAAACATTCACATTAAGCAGAAAGGAAGGAGGAACGGGATTTATCGACATAAAAAACCTACATTATGGACATATATCTAAAAACAAAGATGATGTGACTTACCAAATGAAAGTGCTGGCAGGTCGACAGACACACAAACAAACACAAACGTACACACAAAATTCAAGCTTTCGCAACAAACTGTTGCCTCATCAGGAATGTGGGAAGGAGAGAGAAAGACGAAAGTTTGTTGCGAAAGCTTGAATTTTGTGTGTATGTTTGTGTTTGTTTGTGTGTCTGTCGACCTGCCAGCACTTTCATTTGGTAAGTCACATCATCTTTGTTTTTAGATATATTTTTCCTACGTGGAATGTTTCCCTCTATTATAACCACTACATTATGGACAGGTAGACAATTTAAGAAAATTCTTTCTAGAACGAGCAGAAACTAGCAAAATACACAAAGCAATCACTCATATAAATACATCGACTACACCACTGCAATTTCATAACCACTTCTACAACCCTTTAGATCACATAACATCAACAGATACGAAGAAAGTAAATTGTAAAAAGAAAACACTACATGGCAAGCACCCGTATCATCTAACACAGCCACACATCGATCAAGACGCATGCAACACATGGCTAACAAAAGGCAATACATACAGTGAGACAGAAGGATTCATCATTGCAATACAGGATCAAACAATAAACACCAGATATTACAGCAAGATACAACAGATAAATGCAGACTTTGCAAACAACAAATAGAAACAGTAGATCACATAACAAGTGGATGTACAATACAAGCAAATACAGAATACCCCAGAAGACATGACAATGTAGCAAAAATAATACATCAACAACTTGCCATACAACATAAACTAATAAAACAACACGTTCCCACATACAAGTATGCACCACAAAATGTACTGGAGAATGATGAATACAAATTATACTGGAACAGAACCATTATAACAGATAAAACAACACCACATAACAAACCTGACATCATACTCACCAATAAAAAGAAGAAATCAACACAACTAATCGAAATATCCATACCCAATACAACAAATATACAGAAGAAAACAGGAGAAAAAATTGAAAAATATATCCAACTGGCTGAGGAAGTCAAGGACATGTGGCATCAGGATAAAGTTGACATTATACCAATTATACTATCAACTACAGGAGTCATACCACACAATATCCACCAGTACATCCAAACTTACATATACAACTACATCAAAACTTATATATACAACTACAGAAATCTGAAATTATTGATACATGTTCAATTACCCGAAAGTTCCTAAACGCAATGTAACATATACCGTACAGTTAAAAGGAAGTCACGCTTGATCAAGGTCTGCGTCACTTTCCATTTTTAACCGGACCTAAGGTCTGAGAAAGGAAAGAAGATAATAATAAAAGAAACAAGGTATTGGGAGAACACAACATGCCCCTCTAGATAGATGGAATGGTTGGAACATCTTTCATTGCGGAAATATGAACTGGTATTTCAAATGAAACTGTAGAGAACCAGACAGCAGACAACAAGGAGTCAAAATTGTGTTGCTGTAGCCTTGTAATCCAGCAGTCAAACACTGTAGTGGATGTCCAGTCAGTGATTAACAGGCGAATAGAGATTCAGATTAGGGTAGAATTACTTTGTTTGAATTTAGATTGTTGTAGCATAAGAAATTAGTATAGTATGTGATTACCTATCACTAACTGTTTGTGTCATCTCAGGGTTGTAATGATTATGGTGGTGTCACTCAGCTTGCAGGAATTGGAGTGTCATATGCAGATATGACATTTGCTTGATTTACGGCCACTGTGTGAAGAAATAAGGTGAGAGACAATGCTACAGATTCAAATGGAGCAATTTTCTAACAAACCATTAGTTACAAGATTATGCAAAAGCATGCTCCCCTGTCTTCTGTCATTTTTTGTCTGATAGAAGTGGGACATTTATCATCCTACTCCTTCTTTGACATATTCATGTTCTTTTTATCTTAACTTGGCCATCTATTCACACATTGTTGGCACCATTGATGATCATTTGTGTTACTGTAACTGGTTATGCTAGAGCTCCATATTTGCTTGTGTTTTCGCTGGCATTTGTATTGTTTCCACAAAGTGGATGGATGCCTGATGAAATCTCAACCTTTTAGCTTGGTCTGTGCTAGTGTACCACAGTGTTTCTTGTGAATGCCTCTTATCAGAGTATGCGTGCCAGGCAGTCAGGTTCTTTTTGAGGAGGCTTAATTGACAGCATAGACAGTGTGTGTCATCTGGAGAGGCAGTGCATCAAGCAACATAAAATAAGTGGACAGACCAAAAATAAAGATCTTACAAACGACAACATGGATGACAGGAGTCTGTAATTTTGTATACCAACCATTGAAAGAAGTGTGGGAACATCATATTCTAATACTGCAAGCAAGACATTCTATATCATGTCACTAATGCACAACCACGAGTTTTAGAGAGAGAAAATAAAGCAATGAGTCTTAGTGAAATGAATCATGTTTGTTACGTACCACTGCATGATTGAGCTTGGGCACTTTCTAAACAAAACTGAACCCATTGTCACTGGGGTGATCTACTACATGGAAGGTTTGAAAAACACTTAAGTTCTGGTAACTCTTTAGTCAATAATATAAGACATGTTCTGTATCAGCTTGACACTAGATTATAAAATTTAGCTATCATTATTGGCTTTTGTATGTATGTCCACAGGTTGCACTGCTGTTGTCCAACCATGTACACCACCACAATGAATGTTCCAAGTAGTTTACGAAATATATCCGCAGAGTATCTACACACATACACCATAGTGTTGTAATTATAGTTTCAAATCTGTCGTCAAGTGCACGTTAGAAAAAGAGAAATGTAACTTACTGGTGGAGTGAATTGTTAAACATACTCTTGAGAACTAACTGAGTGTGGGAGATGCACGTTACTGGGATTATGCATGCTGCTGGAAGGTAAACAGCGGGTTGTAGTTGTTTTCAAAGTGCACAGTGCACCATGGACAGTTACACACATTACAAAATGTACCCTCCTTTTTCCAACATTTTGATACTTGTGACCCATGATATAAACATTACAAGTATTAGTTAAGCAAGTGCACCACTCATTTTTATTATTAGATATTAGGGAATTCAGTTTATTAGAGGCACTTTATCAATGCCTTTCTTTTATTTGTAAATTATTATCCTAAATAAATTGTCACTAATTGATTAAACTGAGGGTATGTACGAGCTGTGTGCATAGTTGTGCCTAGCGCACGATGGCATGTGCACATGAAGCGCCGTGTCAGTGTAGCCTGGCTGGGGAGCAATCTTGGCAGTCGGGCAGACAGCGTGACACCTGTGGTGGTACAGCTACAAAGTGCTTCCTCCCCTGGGCACAACCATGCCTGGAGGATTCCCATCAGGTTAACACCTCTTTGTCAGACTGTCTATCATGATTCACTACTGTGATATATCTCTGTATTCAGATCCGACAAACTGTGCAAATTCCTTCTCGATGACTGAGTAGCGGTGGTTCATTACCTTCAGGCAGCCTGTAACCTAATACAGCTCTGGACCATAACATTACCTGCGATAAGAACCAACTTATATCAGTGACAACACACTTGTTGTTCAACTCCTTCGTTCTTTCTGAACCTATCTTGCATACTGTAGAGCCATGCTTAACACACTGTCTGCCTCGTGAGCTACTCACGACGAAGGAGGCCAACTGAATGAGGTACATAATAGACAACTAGATCAGAAAACTATTTAGTGCAGCCAATACGACTGAGTGCAGAAACAGTCAAACTGACAGTCCGTCACCCCGCACTTCGAGCACGCCGACGTGAGTCTACAATTCGGCCCTGTGCTGCTTTGGAGAGGAGGGAAGAACATCCAGTACTGCTCACAGCTGTAATACACCAAGAGACAATATTGCAAGAAGGTTCGTGCCACTGAGCCTAAAACAATATGCTTATACTACAGCTCCTACCACGATTCACCATTCACAGTGATAGTGTCGTGTGAAGTGTAATGAAGGGTTACTGTGAAATGATGTGACACTTTCAGCTCTACGATTATGAGTTTCTGAGATTTCCATTTCTCAACTCACTCAAATGCCAACATTAAATCTTTGGCTGAATCTGTGAGATGTCATATGTAACAATTGTATTTCTCTGTAATATCTTATTCTTATTTTTAGTGTCATAAGATTGGCGACCACATGTGTATTCTTTTGTTGACTATGCCTCCACTGATATCATGCATCTGTTATTGTTGTCACAAATATTTAATGTTTACATTTCACGTGCTTACCATTTTTAACTTCATCATTACAAAGTTAACATGTTTCTATTTGTGTTATGGCACATACTTAACACAAATACATTTTGTTTCCATGTATGTGCAACATTCATGTTTAGCTTTGTGTTTATACACTATAATTCACAGTAGGTACTTACCCTGTTTTTTGAACTACTTATACAGGAAATATATTCACAGTTGTAAATATGGAATGATGACAATTAAAATTTGTGCTGGACCGGGTGGGACTCTCACCCTGATTTCCCACTTATCGTGAGTGGTCACCTTACCATTTGGTTATCTAAACACAACTCTTGGCCCAAGCTTCCTTATGTTATCAACCATTTGTCTACCACCTGTACTCATACATCCACTATGTATATTCTCGTACAGAGCAGACATTTTACTGAAAAGTATCTTGCCTGGTGTCATTGGATGCATACAATATTGCAGTACCAGTGTAATTCTGAATTACAATGCATGACACTCGGCAAAAGACATTCAAGTAAAATGTCTCCCCTGCACGGGTATTTACATAGTGGATGTATGAGTACAGTTTGTATACAAATGATTGATGCCATATGGAAGTTCGGATCTGGCTGTGAGTCATGCTTGGACAGCCAAATGACATGGCGACTGCCTACAATAAGTGGGAAATCTGGGTTCGAGTCCCGGTCCAGCAAAACTTTTCATTGTTGTCATTTCATAATACAGCTGATGGGTGTCCATATTCACAACTGCAAATACATTTCTTGTATTTTGCAACAGCTGTAGTCACCACAGTGCATGCATGTCTGAAGGAACATTGCATCATAAGATGGAACAATACAGGTATTGAATGGTTGCTTATAGTAACTAGCCTTTATTAATGACAGATTGTTTCATCATTTATCACCATTGTTAAGTATCTGGAAATGCAATTCAGTGAGAGTGTATAAAATGTGAATGTCGTTTATATTAAAGTGACTATTTTGTACTCACATCTAGAATTATGTGACATCTGTATTACATCTTAAGTGAACTGTGTTAGCGTCCAATGCTTTGATGAGGTGGTAAATGATGTAAATATATTGAAAGTAATAAGTTAATTATAGTTACAACCATAATTGTTGAACCCTGTTCCAAAATAATAGAGTTATTATGGTTCCACCCATATCTGTCAAACCCTAATTATCGTATTATTTTCAATGCATTTATATAATTTACAATCTAATAACTGCATTGACAGTTAAAAAATAGTTCACTAATGATGTAATATGGGCGTTATATCATTTTATATGTAATTAAAATACTGACACTTTAATATAAACAATGTAGGCCTACACATTTTATACAGTCTCACCAAAGTTATATTCAGAGGTACTTGACAATAGCGATAAATGCCAACACAGTTTGTCATTAATAATGATTAATTATTATAAGCAGCTGTTCAGGTGCAACTTCCAAATAGAAACCTGTTGTCTCTTGTAATTATAATCTGGGAGACCATATTTTGTGGAGGTACAGAAATTATTTAATATTTTAAAATTGTTTTGGACATATCTTCCCTGGCTTCACTAAATGAGTTAAGTTTGTTTCAGCTGAATTCATTTCATTTAAGTTTTAGTTATTTTAATTGTCTTAAATGTGTGATTGTTATGCTTGCAGGGTCCATATGGTCCTATCATATGCAAGCAACATCCAGCCTTCAATTACTTATGAAGACAGATAGTTTGAGATTGTAACCCATGTCCAAAACTAGGCACCATCAATAAATAAAGGAGACTTATTAATGTTATATATAAAAACAAAGATGAGGTGACTTACCGAACGAAAGCGCTGGCAGGTCGATAGACACACAAACAAACACAAACATACACACAAAATTCAAGCTTTCGCAACAAACTGCTGCCTCATCAGGAAAGAGGGAAAGAGGGGGGAAGACGAAAGGAAGTGGGTTTTAAGGGAGAGGGTAAGGAGTCATTCCAATCCCGGGAGTGGAAAGACTTACCTTAGGGGGAAAAAAGGACAGGTATACACTCGCACACACGCACATATCCATCCACATGTGTGGATCCGCTCCCGGGATTGGAATGACTCCTTACCCTCTCCCTTAAAACCCACTTCCTTTCGTCTTCCCCCCTCCTTCCCTCTTTCCTGATGAGGCAACAGTTTGTTGCGAAAGCTTGAATTTTGTGTGTATGTTTGTGTTTGTTTGTGTGTCTATCGACCTGCCAGCGCTTTCGTTCGGTAAGTCACCTCATCTTTGTTTTTATATATAATTTTTCCCACGTGGAATGTTTCCTTCTATTATATTGATAGACTTATTAATGTAATTTATGACAGAATCCATACCTCTCTCTCTCTCTTTCTATTTATTTATTTTTAGTGAAGGAAAAGCATTGTGAGCCTAATCCACTTTCAGCATGCCGAAAGCCCAAAAAATTTAGTAATTATTAAACTGGCTTCCATTTCTGAACCATGCCTCCTACGACTTTGACCATGATACTGGAACACTTATTTTATGAACAGTTGTTGTTCCAATGTTATGATGTTTCCATTATGGGTTTATATTTCAGAGCTCAAACCGTTACTGATGCAGATTAGTTGTAAGGGACATTTGCTAACATTATAGTGGCATGGTATTCTTTTACTTAGTATTGCAGCCATTCAGTTGCTTTTTGTCTTGAGGTCTTTAAGAAATGTAATATTCAGTCATAAAATAACAGTGAGAATACAGAATTATGTAATTTTATCCACAGAGTATGATAAAAAGCTATGTAAAAGAAAACACTGTAAATTTGTGTATTAAATACTGGAAGAAAGAAATACTATATATGAGTATGTTTGTTGAGTTTGTAAATGTAATTTAACTTTGTAATTTCGTATCTGGAGATGAAGAATTGAAGTATAAAAAAATCTGCATTTTCCAAACAGATTTAGATTTTTCACGATTTTCCTTAGTTGCTCCAGGAAGCAGAAGATTGTTCTTTTGAAAGAGCACACTGATTTCCTTCCCTATTTTTGCAACATTCCCAGCTTGTGCTCCATCTCTAATGACCTCGATGTCGACAGGATGTTGAATCTAATCTTCCTTCCTTCCTTCCTTTTGACAAGTCTACAAGATCAATGATATACCTATCTCTCACATATAAGGGGCGATCAAAAAGTTTGTGTTTGAGGACGTCGCTGCAGCGTATATGCAACCCAGTGACACTCTGATGCGGGTATATAGCCACCGACATGTAAGCAAGGGGTTAATGTGCCCTTCGACCGTAAAATTTTTGATTGCCCCCTGTATTTCTAAAGCAAAGTAACAGGCAGAATATTACGAGTCTCATTATGTTCTGTGGTAAGCCAGCAGTGAAGCTTTTCAATGAATTGGTACATGACACACAACCTGTGAGATAATTGTGAGTTTCTGTGGTTATAATAATAATGAACAATGTTTAAAATTATGATAATACTATCTTCCATTGACGAAAACAAAATTGAAAGTAGCTTATGTGCCTTGGTTCTCTTACTGTTTCAGGAAACATTCTTGTTTTCACTCTGAAAATGTTGCAGTTTGTGCGAAATTTTTTGTTTTTCATATTACTCGTATTAGACACATTTATTATGATTACATTTGGTTCAGTACACGAGAACATATTTTACTTTATTTGGAAGAAATACTCTGTGTGAAAAGCATGTACTGTATTTTTAAATTAAAAACTAGTTTTCTGGACTTCATGGCAAAAGTGACTTAGGGCCTACCTGGTCTTTTCCAGGACACTTTAAATACAGAAAAGTACTTACACACTTGAGTTAGGACAACATATTATTTACATATCTGACTGGAATTAGGCTCACGAGCGACTTTGCTGCGTGACAAGGTAATAAATAAAGAGAAATACGTCATAAATAAAAACGTTTATTTACACATTTACAAGAAGTGCAATAAATTATGACATTGACAAAGTTCACTGAAACCCACACATCTTACATTTCATTTAATAACGTATGCTGACTGTATTATATGAATACAGTTGGATGGTTTTAATTTTTCAGTGCTGTTGGAAGATGAATACACTTTAGAACTCTAGTATTTTGACTGCACTATAAATGATGGAAATATTTAAAAGCATACCAAACTTCTTCCCAAAGGTTGCTGACTCATTTTCTAGGATGAGATAAACAACATTGAAAAAGTAATCAGCTGGGAGACACAGAAGTAGGGCCCGGTCTGTTGCATCTACTGGAAATGTTCACCCGGCACTGACTGGGACACAGTGCCACAGAGATTTAGTTAGATTTTTTCGACTGTTGTATGGACTTTGTTGACTTTTGTAAAGCCTAATTTCTTTATACAAGAATGCAGGAGAAACGGTTTTATGCTTACGGTTGAGTGGGAGAAAACACAAACAAAATGTTAGCTTCATTTTTTAAATTATTGTACAAGGATTATAGACGTTTCACGAAATTCCTTTGCTACGTGCACCGTGAGTTCATTGCTCCGTGTAACAACTAGGAACCAGCTTCATTTGCTCTGAGGTGCAACAAACGAATGATTGTGCATAAACACTGTGTGTGTCACACAGAAGAAGCAAAACTGAATATCATTTATTCATTAGTGTTTAGCAGTAACATCACAGAAGTGGAAGTGACATCCTTCTGTTCGTATTCTGTGTGAAAGGGCATTATTCTCTTGATGAGCTGGGGCGAGGGGGAAAGTGGTATTGCCAGTAGCTCTGCTCAGTGCTACGGTCTGTTAGCGTTCTACTTCCTTTTCAGCCAACCCACACTCTTATTATACTCAGTATCCATACAGTTGGTGGGCTGCAACCAAACAAAGTGAGGCTTAAACATAACAAGAAAGCTTCTTAATAAATAATGATATTATAAGAAACCATATTCATAAGTTAACCTCATTCTTCTTAATTCCCACACGTTTTATGTTGTTGGTTGTACACAATATTAGATAGTTGCAAGATACACAACTGCCTCTAGGAGCAGAGTTCTTAGGCCCTCAGTTTCACTTATTCATTAGTTATCACAAATCGACAAATGCAGAACATTTGTCAATAATATATAGAGGCAACATCAGTACGACCTAGTGATGGGACAAAGGTCTGTCTACAACAACCGATTGGCCACCCACCCGACTGACTAGGCGGTTGTTTAGTCCTTTTTAGTCTTCTTTTTTTTCAGTCAAATAGAAACAGCCCATGAAACTAGTCTGCAACCATGTTAGTCTTCAGCTTCAAGTTTCACTCAGTGTGAGAGAACAGACTGACACAAGTTTTTCTCGGTTACATCAGCAATATGAATGTGTCTGTGCTTGAGTGATTTCACTTACATGCAAATTTTTCACCCTTTATGGGGGGCGTGGCACCGCCGCCGTAGCCTCCTCCCGCTGCCGCCAGGACCAGGGTAGCAGACAGCGCGAGGAGGTGGCGAGGTGGCGAGCACCAGCACAGTACTGCCGACGTCAGCGGCGATTGACTGGCCACCGCGCCACCTCACCACCTCCTCGCGCTGTCTGCTACCCTGGTCCTGGCGGCAGCGGGACGCTGACGTGGAGAGCGCGAGACGCTCGGCTAGAGGAGTTTATTTCGTTTTTATTTAATTAATGGAATCCATCATCACACCTTTTCAGAATAACGGAATGCAAACAACTGCAAAACTTTGAAACTGTTCCTTTCGTCTCCACTACTATGCTTGCTCAACTTTGTAGCTTACTCCCAAGCTTGTTAGCTAATTTTATCTGAAAGAATTTAATGCACAGCAATCTATTTATCAGAAGAAAAGAAGAATTAGTTATTCGGTACATAATTAAGTGAATATTTATATTGCTTATTTTAACTTTGGCGTGACCGCGGAGATGTTTTTGTGTACACGTGAGGGTAGGGTTATCCTCTGGGGGTATGTGTATATCCCGTATTGTACGAGGTGTGATCAAAAAGTAACGGGAATTTAATTTTGCAGGCTTTATAAATCCGATTTTCAATTTTTTTAGCATGTTCGTACACCTGTTCTTGGCGTATGGTTGCATTTTCAGCTGCTTTGAATATATACTTTATTGTTGGTAGTCGAAAAGATGCTAATGTTTTTACTTTCTAACAAGACCGATCAGAGAAGTTACTACATTGATGAAAAATGAAGTGCAGCAAAGCATTCGAGATGCTGACTGTGGCTTTTGGCGAATCTGCTATGAGTAAGACAAGAGTTTACGAGTGGTATAAACTTTTCAAAGAGGGTCGAGAAGAAGTTGAAAATAACGACTTTCCTGGACGCCCTAGCACATCAATTACTGATGACAATGCAGAGGAAGTAAAGTAAATGGTTCTCGAAGATCCCATAGTAACTACCAGAGAGGTTGCTGATGATGTTAGCATGTCCTCTTGACTCATGCCAAGCAATTTTTTTCAGATTTTCTGGGCTTGAAATCTATAGCACAAAGTTTGTTCCGAAACTGTTGAATTTCAACCAAAAACAATGTCGTGTAGACATGGCGCAGGAATCGCTGAATGAAGTCACAATGATCCAGAACTTCTGGAGAAGGTTATAGCAGGTGATGAAACATGAATATACGGGTATGATCAAGGGTCCCTACGGAAACTTCCTGAAGAGTCAAGGCCGAAAAAGTTCGACAAGCTCGATCACGTGGGGAGTTTCTTTTCACAGATTTCTTCGATTACAGTGGGATAGTGCATCAGGTGTGCCTTATAGTCGTAAAGTCAATAATTAATACTGATGATTAAAACAAGGTTAGCACGAGATCGCTGCGCTCCACAGGCGATGCTGTCTAGCTTTACGAATAATGATTACTACTTGGAAGTCATGCGCCATCTGAGTGAAGAAATCCGAAGAAAACGACTAGAATCGTGACAAAAGCACTCGTGGAAACTGCATCACGATAATGCTCCCGCTCACATTCCAAAGCCTGTTCGTGAGTTTTTTGCAAAAAACAAAACCATTATGTTGCCTCGCCGGACATGTTGCCCCCTGGAATTTCTTTCTAATTGTGAGGTTGAAGAGAACCGTGAAAGGACGTCGTTTTGCTACCTTTGGTGAGATAAAAATAGAATCGCTGAAGGAACTGAACACCGTTGCGAAAAGAGAGATGCAGAAGAGCTTCTAAGATTGGAAAAAAACGCTGGCACAAATGTACTATCTGAGGGAGATTACATTGAAGAGGAATTAATAAAGATTCTTGAAGAAAAACAGAAATTCCCGTCACGTTTTGACCACACTTTGTGTTACGCCGTCGCCAAGGTAGCCCCTGCGGGCCGGCAACACATCTAACACGACACAGGGCCGAGGTTGCCTATTCCCAAAGGCGTAAGCAATGGTAAACATCGACTGTTTTGGAAAAAGACATTCCGCGTACTACTTCCTGCAGAGGGTGTTCCAGACGGCCTGCAGGAAGTATTACTACACCAACATCTGATGGGCTGACCAATACTATTTAAAGGCTAGAACCAGCACCGGACGCCAGTTGACGCCGAATACCGACCTCGACGTCTCCACGGAAGACTACGTCTTCGCCGTCGGAATAGGACTTGGAATTAAGTGTGTGTGTGTGTGTGTGTGTGTGTGTGTGTGTGTGTGTGTGTGTGTGTGTGTGTGTTACCACAGACCTTGCGGAAAACTTAGATGTTACCTTTGTTGCCTCTAGTAGGATATTCTTACGGGCTTTGTGACTGACTTTTCATTGTTATTCAGTCATTTGCATATAGACTCATGTAAATAAAAGTTGTGTTGTAAAAACTTTCGAACTGTCAGTTACAACACTTTGCATAGCACTATTTTACTTCATCTAATGAAATTAATACAGACTGGTTCCACTCAGAAGAATAACCGGATAACTTAGTCAACTAAACCACTAAACAGTGGTCTCAACTGAATGAACGAAACTGACCGACAGAAATACTAAAAAAAGATTAGTTTCGCTGGCAAAGAAAGAATGAACGACTGAGCCAGTACACAAAACACTACTAGAATGAATCGACTGTTTTCATTCGGTTGCTCCCAGAGACTGGTTTCACGTGAAAGAAATGAATGAAAAATGTAACTGACACGTAAAACTGTAACCGATTGATTCGACTGTTTACATTTGGTTGCTCCAACAGACTGGTTTCACTCGAGAGAATGGATGAATAATTCAACGGATGCGTGACGCTAGAACCGAATGAGTCGACTGTTTTCATTCGTTTGTTCCCATCACTAATTCGACCTAACGGAAGTCAAACTAGTCAGCGTTAACAGACAGCTTTGTTTACGAGAAAGTGAACATCGCCACTCATAACACTGGCAGTCGTGTTATGTTGATGTTCTATATGGTCGGTCATTAGTTTCGAAATTTACTAGCCTATCTCTGTAATTTTAAATAGTCTGAGGTGATGTAACAAAAATCGTTACAGTGCCGTTTCTGCACAAAATGTGTCACAGGTAAACTTGAATCGATTCTGTCAACTTATTTGCATAACGAGGAACTTATAGCCATAAATACATATCCGTGCTCCGGTCTGCACGACGCCAGAGAGACAGCTGTGCCACCTAAGAGTCCGCTGCGAGGGCGCCGCGTGTGATCTCTGCTGCCAACTCAGCTGCAGGAGTGCATGGCGCGGCCGAGGCGCAGCTGGAAATCCTTGTAGAGCAGCTTGCCGCCCAGCGGCACGCGGCCGAGGAACATGTCGACGGTCATGAGGCAGAGCGCCTTGCCGTTCATCAGGAAGCGGTCCGCAGCCACATGCGGCAGGCCGTGCTGCGCCTGCATCTGCTGCAGCCACAGCGACACGTGCTCCCGCGACCAGCTGCGCGGGTCTGCCAACACACCACATCCGTACGTTAACTGCACAAGTCGCGCTGCTGCATTATGGAAAACTAAGGTCACTGACAGGGAACAGTGAGGACGTGTTACAGAAACCACAAAATGAGCACAACAACGCAAGGAGCGTAGCAGCGGCATCCGCAGTTCCGTGCCTGAGTTATGATAGTCACACCAACATAAGCAACTTACAGGGTGTTTCAAAAATGACCGGTATATTTGAAACGGAAATAAAAACTAAACGAGCAGCGATAGAAATACACCGTTTGTTGCAATATGCTTGGGACAACAGTACATTTTCAGGCAGACAAACTTTCGAAATTACAGTAGTTACAATTTTCAACAACAGATGGCGCTGCGGTCTGGGAAACTCTATAGTACGATATTTTCCACATATCCACCATGCGTAGCAATAATATGGCGTAGTCTCTGAATGAAATTACCCGAAACCTTTGACAACGTGTCTGGCGGAATGGCTTCACATGCAGATGAGATGTACTGCCTCAGCTGCTCAATTGTTTCTGGATTCTGGCGGTACACCTGGTCTTTCAAGTGTCCCCACAGAAAGAAGTCACAGGGGTTCATGTCTGGCGAATAGGGAGGTCAATCCCCGCCGCCTCCTGTATGTTTCGGATAGCCCAAAGCAATCACACGATCATCGAAATATTCATTCAGGAAATTAAAGACGTCGGCCGTGCGATGTGGCCGGGCACCATCTTGCATAAACCACGAGTTGTTCGCAGTGTCGTCTAAGGCAGTTTGTACCGCCACAAATTCACGAAGAATGTCCAGATAGCGTGATGCAGTAATCGTTTCGGATCTGAAAAATGGGCCAATGATTCCTTTGGAAGAAATGGCGGCCCAGACCAGTACTTTTTGAGGATGCAGGGACGATGGGACTGCAACATGGGGCTTTTCGGTTCCCCATATGCGCCAGTTCTGTTTATTGACGAAGCTGTCCAGGTAAAAATAAGCTTCGTCAGTAAACCAAATGCTGCCCACATACATATTGCCGTCATCAATCCTGTGCCCAAATCGTTAGCGAATGTCTCTCGTGCAGCAATGGTAGCGGCGCTGGGGTTGCCGCGTTTGAATTTTGTATGGATAGAGGTGTAAACTCTGGCGCATCAGACGATACGTGGACGTTGGCGTCATTTGGACCACAGCTGCAACACGGCGAACGGAAACCCGAGGCCGCTGTTGGATCACCTGCTGCACTAGCTGCGCGTTGCCCTATGTGGTTGCCGTACGCGGTCGCCCTACCTTTCCAGCACGTTCATCCGTCACGTTCCCAGTCCGTTGAAATTTTTCAAACAGATCCTTTATTGTATCGCTTTTCGGTCCTTTGGTTACATTAAACCTCCGTTGAAAACTTCGTCTTGTTGCAACAACACTGTGTTCTAGGCGGTGGAATTCCAACACCAGAAAAATCCTCTGTTCTAAGAAATAAACCATGTTGTCTACAGCACACTTGCACGTTGTGAACAGCACACGCTTACAGCAGAAAGACGACGTACAGAATGGCGCACCCACAGACTGCGTTGTCTTCTATATCTTTCACATCACTTGCAGCGCCATCTGTTGTTGAAAATTGTAACTACTGTAATTTCGAAAGTTTGTCCGCCTGAAAATGTACTGTTGTCCCAAGCATATTGCAACAAACGGTGTATTTCTATCGCTGCTCGTTTAGTTTTTATTGCCGTTTCAAATATACCGGTCATTTTTGAAACACCCTGTATCTTCCTCAACTACTGAGTCGTAAGTACATACAGGGGAAGAAATATCTACCGAGTGAGCCTTCCGATGCAAAGAACATGATTTTTCTTATCAAGGACAAATAAGATCAGTAGTACGGTGCAAAGTAAGCTTTCCTCTTTTCGTCGTGCAACATATTTGAACTTGTATTCATAGCTACAACGGTTATCCACCAACAAAGTATAATACGAGGG
Source organism: Schistocerca piceifrons (assembly GCF_021461385.2). Lineage (NCBI taxonomy): Eukaryota > Metazoa > Arthropoda > Insecta > Orthoptera > Acrididae > Schistocerca > Schistocerca piceifrons. The sequence continues at coordinate 485,840,905 of NC_060145.1, forward strand.
CTGGAACTTTAGTAGTGGTAACTATTTATTTACAGCTCGTACAAAATAGACATGTGTTTCAAAGTTTTACTGACCTTCAGAGTAGTCACCAGCATTGTGTATAACCAGTTGCCAGCGATGTGGAAGTCGTAGGATACTCTTAGCAGTGTCAGTTGCGTTGAGGGTTCGAGCGGCGCGGTCTATCGCCCGACGAATTTGTAGCAGTTCTGAAGTGTTTCCTTCAGTTTAGAAATCACAAAGGCTTAAGTAGGGGAGTGCAGTAGGTGGTATAGCACTTAGCAGCCTCATCAGTCAAAAAAATCAGTAACAGCTTGCGCTGTACGTGCTTGAACACTCTCCTGCAAAATGATGGTCAGGCTCTGCAGAGAGTGTCATCACTTCTGTCTCTAAGCTGGTCGTAGGTTGTCTTCCAAAAATGAACAGCGTAGAAACAGAAGTGATGACACTTTCTGGAGGACCTGACCATCATTTTGCAGGACAATGCTCAAGCACGTACAGTGTAAGCTGTTATTTGTCTGACTGATGGGGCTGCTATGTGCTATACCACCTACTGCACTCCTCTGACTTAAGCCCTCGTGAGTTCAACTCGATTTCTAAACTGAAGGAAACACTTCAGAACTGTTACAAATACGTTGGGCAGTAGACCGCGCCGCTCGAACTGTCAAAACAAATGACACTGCTAAGAGTATCCTACGACTTCCACATCGCTGGCAACGGGTTATACACAATGCTGGTGACAACTTTGAAGGTCAGTAAAACTTTGAAATACGTATCTATTTTGTACGAGCTGTAAATAAATAGTTGCCACTATTAAAGTTCCAACTTTCGTATTAAAGCATAGAGAACAGTTTTGTACCAAAGTCAAGTGACGAAACACACAATAGCCTATGCTACACTCGCACAACACGCACGATACACTACGCTCGCACAACATGCACAATACACCGTGCTCGCTCGACACGTGCAATACACCACACACACTGTACATATGTTACCTACTCCATGTCTAACAAGCCCCTTAAGTATAAGCGTCTTGTGCCTGCTCTGACACCACAAAAATGAAACATTTCTCTGCATATCCAGACTAGCCGGTGGTGTTTTCTGTGCATTTTTAATGTTTCTATGTAAACTTATGTAGGGAGCAGTTTTTCGTTTGCAGTGCTTCAGTTATTAATCCTGCAATGATAAATGCAGTGCTAATGCCTGAAATACAAGAGTTAAAAGAAGGCAGATTTCCAACACAAGAAAAAACAAAAACTGGTGATTGTGTACACAGAAACAGTACAACTTAGGTGGTGAAGCACGCTACGGACTTGATGTTTGATGGTTTACGAAATTGTTACAGAAAACTAGGCGGATGAATCCAGCAGCTAGTAACTTCTTAACTCGAAAAATATAAGGAATACTGCTATTTCATTTTTATAATTGTTTCTTTATATAACACTGCACACGAAATGAAGTGATGATAGACAGATTCGTTTAAACTGCAAATACTCTGTTTAATTTGTCAGTCCTGTTATCTCCAGTTAAGCATTTTGTGTTCAGTTCAAACTAATTTTGTTATGATGAGGAAACTAAGCTGTTTCTGAAGCTTATCAGTGCTGTAATTCATTTTGATGCGGGCAGAGTTTCCTGTAATGAAATCGTTTACTGCTTGAAGAAATCGAGAGCACTCACTTACCAGTTGGCTGCACAGTCGTGTACCCACCGCATCCCTGAGGCAGAAAGTGCTCAGCTATGTCACGTGCCCTGCTTCTTGATAGTACGGTACCTTACTGGGCTACCCCAGAACAAGAGAGTCGTGCATGTAAGAAGGTGCTGAATGGAGCATTCTGTTCAGAGAGAGAGTATTTTGCGGCGTCACGTGTGTGGTCTGCAACTGTTACCTACCCTGGCAGGGTGCGCACAAAATAAACCGGTGCCTATCTGCGCAGACGGTGTGATAGGGGGAGGGACACCTGTTGTGGTGGGGGTTCTGGCCTGAAAGGTCACCACGTAAAACTGGGGGTGCAGTTTGACAGATGAAGCTCACGCACCGACAGATATCTCGTGTCACTTATAAGCTGCAAGTAACAAGTGTGAAAACGATTGTATAAACAGTGTATATCAGTATTTCTAATAATGTGTCAAATATAGACGCCCAGAGTCAATAGTTTCTCACTAGAGTACTGAAGAAGAAATAGTCATAAAAATAAAAGACCGACGAAAGCAAAACAAGTCCATACTACCGAAAGGAAATCTCACAAAATAAAACAGGGGTAAAAATTGTAGCATAGGAGACAACGTCGCTGTTTGGCAATATGGACTAGAAATAAAATTTTTCTCCCCCTGCTCCAAGTCTTTCGGACGTAGTGAAACCTTGGTACGTACTTGCAACTGTGTCACGCCCCTCGTTTTTATTGTGCGGTTGGAGCAGCCAGCAGTTCATTACAGCCACTTAAGCACAGTTTTCAATGAGAATTTTGCTTCCTCATTCACCTCTTCCAAAGTAAATTTAATGGAATCTCACGTGCCTGATTATGAAGAACTTTCCCCTGCACCTACGTCTAGAAAATGCGTGCTCCTCGGAGAAAGAGATATGACGGTTAGCTTTGATATGGTGTCATTGCTCACGCGGGTTCCCACCAAAGACTCTTTAGATTTGCTCTCCCAGTTATTTGACGGCATTGTTGTGGGTTTATTTAAGCACACTCTATCATTGTATTTTTTGTATGATGAAGATTATTTTAACCAGAGGGGCGGTGTCGCGATGGAAAGCTCATTAGCTCCAATAGCCAGTCTCTTGATGGAGTGCTTTGAGAACACGGCTCCTGCAAAGCCTAGTTGCTTTTATCGTTACGTCGACGACACATTCGTTGTCTGGTCTCATGGGCGTGAGAAACTGAGAGAATTCTTCAACCACATCAACAGCATCCATGATAACATCAGATTCACGATGGAAGTAGAGACGCGCGGATCGTGATAAGACGCCTCGGACGGCTACCCCGCGTGGCAGCACAACTGGCTGGTTTGTCTACTTAAGGACATCAATGCTCCCTTTGTTTCCGAACAAACACCCCCCTCTTACTAGCGATCACTACCGAGGGACACCCCACACGTCTGCCCCGTATAGTATAATTGCTGTGTTAGTGGACTGCGCCCACGGTGCGCTGGACGTTACGAGTGGGGGCGGGGGGTTCTCTATGATGGCGTGTCCGGACACCACTGTCGACAGGACGTGACTCACCTGACAAGGCAGAATGTTTTGATTTATCCAGGGTCCAGTCACGACGATGCTGTGCCCGTTGCAATCATAACAGACGATGTGGTTGGGAAACATGGGAAATCGCGGGGGCCCTCTGCTACGTAGCGTCAGTATCAAAGTAACTCCCGAAAGGTGTGTTGCGAAACACTTGTGCCAGCACCAGCATTCTCGTTTATCGTCGGATTTACATCTAAATCTGTACTATCCAAAGCATTCTGAAGGGCATGCCAGATGGTACATCGTGTTATATCAGTTATCTGGGCTTCTTCCCATTCCATTTATGTAACCATTGTGTATAACAGGTAGAGTGTAGGAAGAATGACTGTTTAAATACCTCTATGCATTGTGACACAACGGACTGTGTGAAAGAGAGGGTTTTGTCTGCAAGCGGTGTTTGGATGGTGCGCGCACCATGACGCGGCCGGGCCTGTTCGTGTGTGTGTGTCCGCTGCTGGGCCGGACAGTGTCTGTGCGCTAGCTTGTGTCGGCCAGGCTTCCGCACTGACCGCTGCTCTCCGCTTGGCTGGGCCACGCGTTTCTGTCAGAGTCGAAATATACGAACGTGGCGTCAGCTCAGCTATTGAATACGCTAGCTATTGTTCGCATTTGCGCCCATATGAAGCAAACGCAACGAAGGACGAAACGCCATATCAAAGAGGGGAGCGCCACGTGTCTGCAGATATTATTTGTAACCATTGTTTATAAAAGGGCACAGCAGCGAGTTTTCCCGTAAGTGGCAGTCAGCAAAAGTATAATAATATCTTTACTAATTAACGTATAATGAAGACCTGCCAATCGGCGAGGCGCTACGACTGCTACACACACACGATTTATACACTACCGGCCATTAAAATTGCTTCACCAAGAAGAAATGCAGATGATAGACGGGTATTCATTGGACAAATATATTATAACAAATATATTATACTAGAACTGACATGTGATTACATTTTCACGCAATTTGGGTGCATAGATCCTGAGAAATCAGTACCCAGAACAACCACCTCTGGCCGTAATAACGGCCTTGATACGCCTGGGCATTCAGTCAAACAGAGCTTGGATGGCGTGTACAGGTACAGCTGCTCATGCAGCTTCAACACGATACCACAGTTCATCGAGAGTAGTGACTGGCGTATTGTGACGAGCCAGTTGCTCGGCCACCATTGACCAGACGTTTTCAATTGGTGCGAGATCTGGAGAATCTGCTGGCCAGGGCAGCAGTCGAACATTTTCTGTATCCAGAAAGGCCCGTACAGGACCTGCAGCATGCGGTCGTGCATTATCCTGCTGAAATGTATGTTTCGCAGGGATCGAATGAAGGGTAGAGCCACGGGTCCTAACACATCTGAAATGTAACGTCCACTGTTCAAAGTGCCGTCAGTGGAAACAAGAGGTGACCGAGACGTGTATCCAATGACACGCCGGGTGATACGCCAGTATGGCGATGACGAATACACGCTTCCAATGTGCGTTCACCGCGATGTCGCCAAACACGGATGCGACCATCACGATGCTCTAAACAAAACCTGGATTCATCCGAAAAAATGACGTTTTGCCATTCGTGGAGCCAGGTTCGTCGTCGAGTACACCATCGCAGGCGCTCCTGTCTGTGATGCAGCGTCAAGGGTAACCGCAGCCGTGGTCTCCGAGCTGATAGTCCATGCTGCTGCAAACGTCGTCGAACTGTTCGTGCAGATGGTTGTTGATTCAGGGATCGAGACGTGGCTGCACGATTCGTTACAGCCATGTGGATAAGATGCCTGTCATCTCGACTGCTGGTGATACGAGGCCGTTGGGATCCAGCAGGGCGTTCCGTATTACCCTCCTGAACCCACCGATTCCATATTCTGCTAACAGTCATTGGATCTCGACCAACGCGAGCAGCAATGTCGCGATACGATAAACCTCAAACGCGATAGGCTACAATCCGACCTTTATCAAAGTCGCAAACGTGATGGCATGCATTTCTCCTCCTTACACGAGGCATCACAACAGCGTTTCACCACGCAACGCCGGTCAACTGCTGTTTGTGTATGAGAAATCGGTTGGAAGCTTTCCTCATGTCAGCACGTTGTAGGTGTCGCCACCGGCGCCAACCTTGTGTGAATGCTCTGAAAAGCTAATGATTTGCATATCACAGCACCTTCTTCCTGTCGGTTAAATTTCGCGTCTGTAGCACGTCATCTTCGTGGTGTGGCAGTTTTAATGGTCAGTAGTGTAGTATAATTAATTCAGCACTGAGACACATTTTAAGAGGAATTAATTGAAAACAGCTATAAAATCTACTGCAAAACAAGTACACATACAGCAAGGCAGTGCGCATTGGCGGACGTCGTAACACAAAATCTATAATCTTTGGTTCTTAAAATTTGTAATTTTTATTGTATATTTCTTTTGTTTGTTTATAATCTGGCCTAGTTTCGTTCATAACTAATAAACTATTAAGGATACGTAAATCCTGTTTAGTGCAACTAAAAGACCAGTATAAATCCGTTAAATGTTATTAGAATTATTGATTTGACATCACTTTCTTAACAGCCCAAAGACAATGAACTCTTTTGAGGATTGCAACGAAGTTTTCAATTATTCAACTTCAATTATTAATATTGGTTTGGTTTAATTATTAATACATCATTTTAGAGTAGAATTTCAGCAATCGGCTAATGGCGCAGTCAAATCATTCGTAAGTACTCTGTACGAAAAGGTGTACGTGTGACTGTTGAAACTGTGAACCTCATTAAGTGACGCAATCGGGAATTTCACGGAAGGGTGAACCGAGGATACGCAAGGGCGACAGCCATCATGACGTGAACAGCGTTCAGTAGGGCCTGATCGGTGGCGGCACCGGTGCTGCTCAGAGAGAGTATGCTGTGCGAGCTAGTTGAAGCGACATGTTGGTCAGCGTGAGTAGCGTTTCCAGCCGTGCACCTGTAGGAAGATTGAAGTTGTACTGGTAGCCCAGTAGCTAAACCTAGAAAACTCTGGACCTAGTCAGATGTCTGATTAGTGGATGCCAGGCAACCGTCTGGACTCGTGATTCTCAAGTGATATGGGTTTCGGTTTCTGAAGACTAAACTTGATCTTTGTCTCAGTTTTACCTGCGAGAGTTCCTAATAATTTTTACTACAAATTGCAACTTTAGCGTCGTGTGCCTCTTTGACTCTAATTAGGTGCGAGTTAGTGGTCTATTCACTGTGCTGGCGTACCCCTTCGCAGCATACTGGTCGGCACTAGGAAACTTTCTACGGCTGGTGCTGAATCAGGCGCGCCTATGACCAAGACACGACCCCGGGCTACGCGCCCATAACGCCCCCTGGGCAGCGTGCATATAGGCCGTCGCCGCCGACCGATCTGTCGCAATCTCTCAATGTCAGTACCTCAGTACGCCGCATCGGGACTCAGCTCGCATTATCGCATTGTTCTCGTCTTCCACACTGATAGCCGTCGCAAAAATGGTTCAAATGGTTCTGAGCACTGTGGGACTTAACATCCCATCTATCACAAAGCGAAACAAGTGGTCCAACTAAACCTTCATATTTCTTTACGTACTACACGAATATGTAAAAAAATGGGGGTTCCTATTAAAAAAAAAAAAAAAACCGCAGTTGATATCCGTTTGACCTATGGCAGCGGCATCTAGCGGGGCAACAATAGCGACATCTGGTTTCCCTCTTCAAGCTAGACAAGTTTCGTTCTTTGTGGTTTTATCGTTTGACGCTTATTTCGTGAGATATTTGGCCCGGTCACGATGAGTGGACCACCCTGTATAGTTGTGAGATGGACACGGACAAGATTCATGAATTAACACGACTCATTTAATTCCTGTTAACCACAGAACATCGAACTGGACGTCACTGAAGTTAAGTACTCAATTGGTTCCTATAATAAAGTGTATTTTACCCACGTGTCCATTTTGTGTTGTACTGAGAGGAAACCGGCCACCCACCTTTCATACCATCCTCTCCTTATCCAGCCACGAACCACAAAACATTACAAGATGGGACAGCCACAACATTCACCTTTAATGGTCAGCAGTGAACAGTCAGTCTTTTCCACAGGTTTTTTTAGCTTGTTAAAAATTTATAGCGATGTTACCTGCTGCTGCAAGGGGCAGGAGTCGTTTTTAACCTCTTACTAAAATAGTTGGTTTCACTAGTCTTTGAGTTTATGTGAACACTTTAAAGACAATGAATTTTTTTAGAGAAAATTGAAACATTGTAGCTGCAGGCCATCGTTTCACGTAATTTGCATCTGGCTAATGCCTAGTGATTAATTTTCTTACTGGTTAATAGCATCGGGAGCAAATTTATTTCTTTACTTCAGATACTAACGCACACAGGAAAGAGAAACTAAATTTATCATTCTTAGTGAAGACAACGGGAGACATGTTATTTAAAGTTCAGCATCTTTCTTCCTGTACCGTCCCAGCGAACTGTAATTAATCTAATCTTGTCCTCATGACCCCTGTGTGAGCGGCCTATATGGGTTTGTAGTATATCCCTAGAGTCATCACATAAAACCGGTTCTTGAAACTTCGTAAGTAAACTTCCTCGTGATAGTTAATGTCTCTCTTCAAGAGTCTGATAGTTCAGTTTCTTCACAATCTGTGTGGCAGTCCCACAGGTAAAACAGTCTTGTGACCAGTCGTGCTGTCCTCTGTATACGTTCAATATCCGATGTTAATCGTACATGGTACGTCCCCCACACACTTGAGCAATATTCTACACGGTGGGGAAATAAAAGTGGCTCTGACGAGTGAATAAGATTGCGTGTGGATGTATGCGTATAAGCAGACCTGTGACACGCACACCACGTGTACGACCGCCACGTGGTCCACACAGCCTCAGAGCGTAGGGCGGTCTGCTTGGAGCACATTTACACAGTCTTCACGCCTGACACAATTGTTAGCAGAGTTCAGTCTGGTCGCGTCCCCGACTGGCCAGCCAGGTCACCTGATCTGTTAGTATGCGATTACTTTGTGTGGGGAACCCTCAAGTCTAAGGTGTATCACAACAACCCTCAAAGTTTTCAAGGGCCCAAAAGTGTCAAGAAATGAATGGCGGTCACATTCAACATCTCCTTTCTCAGATTAGTACTGTATTTCTTTTCCTCTGCTGCGTTTCTTTGCACCCTGAAACTCGGTTCTCCGGGCCACTTATATTTGCGCAATCCTGTAGAGTGGGTTGCACTGCTGATTTTTAAACAGTCTTCTTTGTGGCATTTTCAGTATTCTATCAATAAACCGAAGTCTTCCGTCCACTTTACCAATGAGTGAGCGTATACAGGGTTTAAATAGGAACCCCCATTTTTATTACATATTCTTGTAGTACGTAAAGAAACTTCAATGTTTTTGGTTGGACCACTTTTTTCGCTTTGTGATAAATGGCGCTGTAATAGTTACAAACATATAGCTCACAATCTTAGACGAACATTTGGTAACAGGTAGGTATTTTAATTAAGATGCAGAACGTAGGTACGTTTGAACATTTTATTTCCGTTGTTCCAATGTGATACATGTACCTTTGGGAACATCATTTCTGAGAACGCATGCTGTTACAGCGTGATTACCTGTAAATACCACATTAATGCAATAAATGCTCAAAATGATGTCCGTCAACCTCAGTGCATTTGGCAATACGTGTAACGACATTCCTCTCAACAGCGAGTAGTTCGCCTTACGTAATGTTCGCACATGCATTGGCAATGCGCTGACGCATGTTGTCAGGCGTTGTCGGTGGATCACAATAGCAAATATCCTTCAACTTTCCCCACAGAAAGAAATCCGGGGACGTCAGATCCGGTGGACGTGCGGGCTACGGTATGGTGCTTCGACGACCAATCCACCTGTCATGAAATATGCTATTCAATACCGCTTAAACCGCACGCGATCTATGTACCGGACATCCTTCAAGTTGGAAGTACACCGCCATTCTGTCATGCAGTGAGGGATCTTGTAGTAACATCGGTAGAACATTACGTAGAAAATCAGCATACATTGCACGATTTAGATTGCCATCGATAAAATGGGGGCCAATTATCCTTCCTCCCATAATGCCGCACCATACATTAACCCACCAAGGCCGATGATGTTCCACTTGTCGCAGCCATCGTGGATTATCCGTTGCCCAGTAGTGCATATTATGCCGGTTTACGTTACCGATGCTGGTGAATGAAGCTACGTCGCTAAATAGAACGCGTGCAAAAAATCTGTCATCATCCCGTAATTTCTCTTGTGCCCAGTGGCAGAACTGTACACGACGTTCAAAGTAGTCGCCATGCAATTCCTGGCGCATAGAAATATGGTACGGGTGCAATCGATGTTGATGTAACATTCTCAACATCGACGTTTTTGAGATTCCCGATTCTCGCGCAATTTGTGTGCTACTGATGTGCGGATTAGCCGCGACAGCAGCTAAAACACCTACTTGGGCATCATCATTTGTTGCAGGTCTTGGGTGACGTTTCACATGTGGCTGAACGCTTCCTGTTTCCTTAAATAACGTAACTATCCGGCGAACGGTGCGGACACTTGGATGATGTCGTCCAGGATACCGAGCAGCATACATAGCACACGCCCGTTGGGCGTTTTGATCACAATAGCCATACATCAACACGATATCGACCTTTTCCGCAATTGGTAAACGGTCCATTTTAACACGGGTAATGTATCACGAAGCAAATACCGTCCGCACTGGCAGATTGTTATATGATACTACGTACTTATACTTTTGTGACTATTACAACGCCATCTATCACAAAGCGAAAAGAGTGGTCCAACTAAAACATTCATATTCCTTTACGTACTACACGAATACGTTATAAAAATGGGGGTTCCTGTTTTAAAAAACACAGTTGATATCCGTTTGACCTATGGCAGCGCCATCTAGCGGGCCAACCATAGCGCCGTCTGGTTTCCTCCTTCAAACTTGACAAGTTTCGTTCATTGTAGTTTTTTCGTTTGATGCTTATTTCGTGAGATATTTGGCCCGGTCACTATCAATGGACCACCCTGTGTAATCATTCCATGTCATACCCCTATAAAACGATACACCCAGATAATTCTATGAGTTGGTCAGTTCCAACTGTAACCCATTGATATTATAGTCACAGGACACTACTTTTGTGTGTTTTGTGAAGTGCAGAATTTTACATGATTGAATAATTAAAGCTGCCAACTTTGCACCGCTCTGATATTTAATCAATATCTGACTGAACATTTATTGAGCTTCTTTCGTTACAGATAACTGTATCATCTAAAAACAGTCTGAGTTACTATTAACATTGTCTGCAAGGTCATTAACATACAACATGAACATGAAGGGTGTCAATACACTTCCCTGCGGCACGCCCCAAGTTAATTCTGCGTCTGACGATGACCCTCCGTCCAAGATAAACCGCTGCTTCTTCCCTACCAAAACATCCTCAGGCTAGTCACAAACTTCACTTCATACGATCGGACTTCTGGCAAGAAGTGGGTCGAATGCTTTTCGGAAGTCAAGGAGTACTGCATCTGCCAGACTGCCTTGATCCATGACTTTCCATAGGTCACGTGAGAAAAGTGTGAGTTTTGTCTCGCATGATCGATGTTTTCGGAACTCATGCTGGTTGGCATGGAGCAGATCATTCTCATCCAGATACCTCATTATGTTTGAGCTCAGAATATGTTCTAAGATTCTACAACAAACCAATATCAAATATACTGCACGGTAGTTTTGCGGATCACTTCTACTACCCTTCTTGTATACGGGTGTGACTTTGGCATTCTCCAAACTAATGGGCACGGTTTTTTGTTCGAGAGATCTGCGATAGATTTTAGTCAGAAGAGAGGCTAACTCATCCGCAAATTTAGTGTAGCATCTGATAGGGATCCCATCGGGCCGTGGAGGCTTGTTGAGTTTTAACGACTTCAACTGTTTCTCAACGCCACTGATACTAATATCTATTTCACTCATAGTTTCAGTGGTACCAGGATTAAAGTGGAGCAGTTGTACAAGTTTTCCCTATGTAAAGGAACATCTGAAAATGGAGTTAAGAATTTCAGCTTTTGATCTGTGACCTTCAACTTCAGTCCCCGTCCGTGAGTGACTGCACACTAACTGTGGTGCCACTAACAGCCTTTACAAACGACCAGAATTTTTGTGGGTTTTGTGAAAGATCGCCTGACAATATTCTGCTTCGATAGTCGTTGAAGGCTTCATACATTACTTTCTCGACAGCCAAACTCAACTTCTCGCTTCCTACAACCGTATGCTGGTTTCACAAAGATCATGCATGCAGTAGTCTGTTTCTTTAGAAGTTTCTTGACAGTGACTGTGTACCACGGAAGGTCCCTACCATTATGAACTGTTCTACTGGGTACATATCTATCCACTGTACGGTAACCTGCTTTTTTAATTTTTTTAACGTGAGCTAGAACACCTCTATAAGCTCCTGCCCTGTGCTAAAAGTTTCAATTTTCCTCTTTCAGATATGACACTGCCACAATACTATCTAGTTAACTGAGCGTGCAATGGAGACTCGATTGTCTGGGCGTCAGTGATACGGATTCGCGACTGTACGGATTGCCAGTCGCGAGCAAATATCTGTGTGGTTTGGTCGTCCGTGCGTCCACGCGTCGCGCCGGCTAAGCCAGCGCGCTCTGCACGCGACTCGCTATTGTTTCAGTTACGACAGTTGACAATCTCCATGCTGCTGCGCGGTTTCACGGTCTGTGCTTAACAGTGTCAAAGCGCAAGAGAGTGGTGCTATCGCTTAAAGATAACATAAACGTCACTGATTCATTAAAAAACAGGAGAAACTGATCACAAAGTTAATCGATAAGTATGGTGGAGGTACTTCGACGATGAGCTATATCAAAAATAGTATCCATTCAGTTTTGAAGTATGCCCACAGACCTGACAATGAAGACAGGAGTTAAGTCCGAAAAGTGATGAAGAAACCGAAAAATGAACTTTTGTAAGAAGCTTTGTATTGTTGGTTTTAGAAAACGATCAACTGGCCAACCGATATCTGATTCTTTGCTCTGTGGGAAAGCATCAAAGTTAACTGAGAAAATAGCCGGCGATGAATTGTTTTTGGCAAGTAACAGACGGTTGTACATATTTAAATCTCGTCATGGAATTCGCGAATGAAGATACAGGGTGAAAAAAATGTTAGCTGATTTATATATAGCAAATTATTTTAGATACGGTTTTAGAAAAATGGACGAAATTGACCATGACTTTAACTTTGTTTACAACACTGATGAAACCGAATGAAATTAGAAATCATTACCGTCAAAACGCTTAGCTTCTCGGAGAGAGAGTTCAGTTCAAGGACGTAAAACTAGTACAGAGCGAGTAACAATATCTGCGCAAACGCTACCTGAACCCATAAAATTCCTTTCCTCCTCGCTGGAAAATCCAAAAACCCCAGACGCTTGAAAGATATCAAGGCAGGCTCCCTTAATATATATATAACTCGTGGATGAACACTGAAATATTCATTGACTGGCGGCGTAACAACACTTTTATCCGTGAAGTAAGAACATTTCAGAATGAAAGTGGTAGACAAGGAAGCCTCCTGCTTTTACTGGATAATGCGCCAACCCATCCTTTAGCCGAACAGTTAAGTAGAAAAAGGAATGGTAACAGCAAAATTTTTACTTCCCAATGTGACATCTCTGCTAAACCAATGGATGAAAGCGTTACTAACGACTGTAAACAAAACAACTTTTACGTAGATTGTTGATTAGGATAGCGTATAGGTCTTTTTGTCAGTTTTCAACCAAGTGAATTTAAAGGAGTGTTGTTACAATGTTGTAGGTGCGTGGGATTTGGTCGAAAGAAATATCTTGAATGAAGCTTTGAGCAGAACACAAAACAGGAGCACGGAAATTCAATAAGCCATACAGATAAAATTTTTGAAAACATTATCGGCGATGTTTTAAAATTAAAATGTAAAGATTAAAAATAATTTTGATCGCAACCTTTTATTTTTATTGGAGTGACCAGTTTCGATTCTATACAAGAACCATCTTCAGACTCTGAAAAAACATATTACCAGATAGAGGGATCGTTATAATTGTGGGTATATATAGCAAAATGTAGCACTAATAAATAAATATACCAAGAGCGGGGGGTGGTCTCCGTGGAGCAAGTTGTGCCGACCTTCTACGCTTTAATAACTGCTAATCGGACAAAGAGGGAACGGTTATTAAATAGGCTTGGTCACGCCCACCATCCTGAGTGTGACATCATTGCTAGCCAATCAGAAAGACGTCTATGATTAGGTAAACACAAGAAGTAGATTAAAAAGTGTGTTATAATTAAATTACAAAATAACATCATTATAAGTGATTATTCGTCATACAATATAAACTATAAAAGTTCCTTGGTTTAAAAACAGCTAAAAGTATGCTGCCCTGGAAACAGCTTTCAAATGATACCAAAAACAAACAGAGTCTAATGCCACGAGTTTGCTACGATTGAAAGGAATTCGTGATGTAGCAGCAATGAAGAGAAACAAATTGATTACGTCGAATGACAATTACCACATATTTTAAACTAAACTGAACACCAGTGACTGTCCTATTTCATGATTAAGATTGCAGTATTTTACTATTTTAAGAAAGTGTGTAAGCACATACGAAAATTTGTCTCTAATCTCTTCGTAAACATGTATTTTTGTTGATTTTAAAGTGTTTAATTTGATTTTGTTGTTTTGAATAAACACCTAAACATTATGTACTAACCCTAAGTAATATAGCCACATGAAAATGTAGCTAAAAGACAACCATATACGGCCGATGTATTTTATATCTCTGGAATTAATAACATAAAAATCGCTTTTTTTAGTCGTTCAATTATCCTCTTTTACCATTATCCGAATGACTTAAGGCAACAATTATTCTAGTTATCAAGTCTCCACCGTATATTCCTTTCTGCTTGTAACCACCTCGTGGGCTCTGGTACCAGATTCAATGTGGACATCATGAAAGAGGTTAGTTCTGTTTGTTGCTATTAGATCCAATATGCAGGGAAGTATACAGGAAAATTCCCATTAGAAACTTCTAGGACTTGTAGAGGGGAGTGATTTTCGACAACGATTTCAGTTCAGATGTGTAACACGTCCACGTCTGCTGAGGTAAAGAGACAAGCCTCAGGGTTGCTAGTCATGGTATGCTACAGGACAGACAGGATGACGTCAGATGGTCACCTGATGTCACCTGTTCAGTGCGTGCTAGAGTCCTGCATGACCGAGTAAGCGAGCACAAAATACGAGGTGGGCCGAGCACACCCTAACTGGATAGGCTGCCCGCACTAGTTCTTGTGACCGAGCATAGATAGAAGCCGTGACCGAATACGTAGCACGCAACTTGAAACACATTACACGTGTCATTATCCGTGTGACATTGCAGCCAGTACGGGCTTTTCATTTGTGGTGTGTCTCTCTATGGAATCATGCAGCGCGAGGAACCAGTGCAGTGAGATGTAAGATTGAAACCAATGTTTACACATTGAAGAAAAGGGAAGGTCTAAAAAGACAAGTATGGAGTACATTTCTGTTGGTTGCAGACGAAAACAGTGCGACTACTGGGTACGTATCGTGCCTAAACTGCTCCACATTACTGTGTTTCCACTCGGGAACCACTCATTTAAAGAAACACAGTTGCAAGAAACCTCACAAAGATACACCTCCTTCAGGGATCCGGCAGTAATAAAACATTCAACCAGGGTGCCAATGTGATAAAGGCTTTGGAAAATCACTAAAGGATTCCTTGTGCTGCTCACTGTATAAACACAGCACCTAGCCACATTTTCGATGAAGATAACTTCTTGTTCAAACATGCCCCGAACATCGCATCAACAATAAATACTGCAAAATGCAACGTAAGGTACATTAAGAAAAGTGGCCTCTGCTCGTCTTTGAAATCATCGTTGAAACAAGAGGTCTGTACACTCTGGAACAGCTTGTACACTATGTTGGAATCCTTACACACTCAGTATAACAAAGTTGCTGCTTTGCTGACGGCGCTTAGAGATTGAAAAATTGCGTAATTTCTGAGACCATTTAAAGAGGCCACAGATGAATTAGAAGGCGTAAAAGAACCGACAGTCCAGTTATTTCTTCTTTGGTTTCACAAACTGCAACAAATTTGCAGTGTCTATGACATTGTCTGTCAGGTGAGTAACTACTGCAGTTAAAAGCACTGTTTCATTGTGATACGTGATAGATTTATAATTATCTACCGCAATAGATGTGTACTAACAGATATGTATTTTTCAACAGGAGGTAGAAAGGATTAAAAATCGAGCCTTCACTTTCGTTTGTCAGAAGATTATGATCACTTCCAGAGATAAAATTGCTTCGTTTCTTTGGCCATCTTTCCGTGATCTTAATATGCTTGAAATAAATGAAAAGCAGAAAATTCTTAGCAATGTGCGACGAATGTGTGCTACTTACGCAGGTACAACATGCAATCATTAACATAATCGTTTTTGCATAATTGGTGGATAGTGTATTATAGAGCAATGGGAATGCTATAATTTGTATAATATTTCATTAACGTATAACATCTCGTTTTCACGGGGACGTTTCGATGATTTCCACATCAGTTCTGTAGTACTTGTCTCTTTTGTTTATTGTCATACATCCTTCAAGTACTGTGTCATCGCCACCCAGAAAGAGAGATCGTTTCAAGGAATGGAGGAACAACAGATCATCCGCAGCAGATGAAGTAGATCTCTACATTTTAATGCACCTCGAAGATGAGGATGACATCTTAAGGGTGGAGCAGACATGAAACATATCTGCCAGGCCTGGCTGCAGTTGCAAGACGTATTTTATGTATCTCAGCAACAAGCGCACTTAGTGAAAGATGCTTTAGTAAAGCCGGCATGTTACTAACAAATGCCGCAGCCAATAAAATCCGGAACGCTTTAGTGATTTACTGCTGATCAACAATAACTATAATTTTGTTTCTGTTGCAAATAAGTGAAAAGTATGACAAGTTACGTTTGTAAATGTTTAATGTTCTTTATACGCTTTCTTTATGAAGATCGATGTCTTCTAGATTACAGGGAAAGCACTTATTTAATGTTTCTTGTTAATGAAAGGAAAAATAAATCTTCTGTTTGGAAATGAGA
Organism: Schistocerca piceifrons; assembly: GCF_021461385.2. Classification (NCBI taxonomy): domain Eukaryota; kingdom Metazoa; phylum Arthropoda; class Insecta; order Orthoptera; family Acrididae; genus Schistocerca; species Schistocerca piceifrons. The sequence continues at coordinate 485,857,276 of NC_060145.1, forward strand.
CTCGTCTTCTATCCGCGATTGTACTGAAATATCGTTTTACTTTCCAATTTAGCTGTGTCACGTACCCGTTCTACTAAACGTTACTTTTCTATTAAAAGAGAGAAAGAGACAGAGATAAATACATTGTGTGTGTTTTATGTGTGTGTGTGTGTGTGTGTGTGTGTGTGTGTGAGAGAGAGAGAGAGAGAGAGAGAGAGAGAGAGAGAGAGAGAGGCCTTGGATTTGTACAGTACAGTGCAGCGAGCCGGGGCGGAGCGGCGGCCGGCCATGCTCGGTTATCCGCGTGTCCGGAACCCGGACAACAGACATGGGGCGAGTACGTGACCGAGCCGAGTCGTGTGGGGCCGGACTCGAGAGGCTCGGTCCCCCCGTCAACAGGCGAGCCGTGACCGGTCAAACACAGCCCTCTAGTGCGTGCACATCTCCGATACAGTGAACAGTAGCAGGGCAAGTAGAGGACGAGGCTCCAACCTAGAGGTCATTCCGGGAAATGTTGCGCATGCCGTATTTCGCTGACTTCAGCATCAGCACTTCGTTATGTCCGAGGTCATTCCAAGAATCACAACATCCTGCCACATGACAAGGTCAGGGAGGGGAGGGGAGGATGCGTCGCTTCTGCAAGTTTGACACGAAGTGCCCCCCCGCTCCCCCCCCCCCCCCCCCCCCCCCCTGCTACGAGCGCCGCCCCACTCTGCAGCCCATGGCATGCAAGCTCAGCACCCAACCCTTTGAGCATTTCTTTACAATAAGGCGATTGCACGCACGTCACCATTTGCTGTCCTGAATGAAGTGCTGCCAGCTGAAGCAGCAGCGATCAACAGAAGAAGAATATCAGTATGTATTACGTCAATTCATATCTCATTGCCGGCCGCGGTGGTCTCGCGGCTAAGGCGCTCAGTCCGGAACCGCGCGACTGCTACGGTCGCAGGTTCGAATCCTGCCTCGGGCATGGATGTGTGTGATGTCCTTAGGTTAGTTAGGTTTAAGTAGCTCTAAGTTCTAGGGGACTGATGACCACTGATGTTAAGTCCCATAGTGCTCAGAGCCATTTGAACCAGCCATATCTCATTATTATTATATTTCGTTCTTCGCTATAATTGTTACAGACACAGACACACAGCAGCAACTTCCAGACTACGCTGTAGCACGAGCAAAGCAGCTGCAACGACTGCCCGATCCTGTGCTGAACAAAGACAGTTGGTTGCAGCCCACAGGAGGTCCTCCTGACCTTCCAGATCCGGTGTCGTTCCGCTACACCGTAGCATAACAACAGCAGCCAAGCACAGCAAGAGTGCTGTCATACCCTAACACATATAATGTAGATGCCAGTGGTTCTAAACGTATAAATGAAGGTTTGGCGCCTGGCAATGAGTTTGAAGTCGTTACTGGGGTAGAAAATGCACAACATGCCAGCGCTAAAGTGCAGTATTCGTGGTATGAGTGGGACTATCTACACACTGTGGTAGAATATATAGGTAGGTAGATGATAGTGTCTCACATCCCTTTTCACATTAAAATGTCTTCAGCTGACATGCTCGGTGAGGCAATGCTAGAATTAACCAGAGATACCGCTCGAAGAAAATGCCGCAGCTGATTTTCGAGAAGTCGCACGCCCATCCTGAGAAATTGCTGGACAGTTCTATGGTGTAGAATGTAACCTCTTCTTATTCCCCAGCATTGTCATCAGTTTGCGGACAGAACCATTTTGCGGGATTAGTTCCTCAGGACACGATGGCTGGTCACTGTGCGTCTCATGCAATTTGGCAGGATTTCCAGGTCTGCCTATCCCGTACTAGCCTCAACAGCCACACTGACTATCTTATCCTTGAATCTGACGATTTCATCGTTGGACAGGCATCAGAACCTTCGAAGGTTGTTGCATGGCCTGTCTTTAGGAATTGTTCACATCCAAGTAAACTATACAACTCAGATCGTCAGGTGGTCTGTAGTTCCCCTCACTCAACAGCAGGTTACTTGCCTTGGCGTACCTGTGGACACACTGGAAAAGTACCCCATGAATCCTGCATTCGAAAAAAAGCCATATATCAATTCCAGTCAACTGTTTGAGGTTAATACACGTCTTTTTTAAGCATGCGCCCCAAGAGCACGGCATAATAGAAGGCAGGATCCTACGTGCCCTGGTATATACTCTAGAATTTCTCGAAACGTTTGCAAACAAGTGCTCATGCACATGTACTCTCTAAATCAGAGATGTTTAACTCCTGCCAAATATTCACCGTGTGCCTCTACTCCACATCTACTATGCAGTGCCTGTGAGTTTGCTGGAGAATGCTGTTATATCGGGAAATGTTTCTCTGAGTCTCTCCACCAAAGACAGGTATTTGTGTGGAAAGAGCTCTTTCTTCATTACAAGCTGGAACTTTGCATCATCAAGATATGCAGATCGAGTGATATGCATAACGTCTCGACGCATAGTCTCAGCAAGTTTCTGAAGAGATGTCTACATGTATCCGGGAGGTGGAGCTATATTCCTGGCGTCGTTCACTTGGAGAATGAAAGAAATTTTCTGTATTGTCTGGTATGATACTCAGCTTAGCATTCTTCAATCCGAAAGCACCCAAGTGCTCGGCAAGAAAGTGAGCATCATACCTGCTCAAATTATCGAAGAAGTTGGCTACGTGTCGTGGCAGTTTATACTTCAGGTTGCATGTGTTGTGAGCTGCACCAAGGGGCTTTCCAGTTAGTTGGCAGTGGTCTCTATGTGGAGTTTCTGCTTTTCTATCCAAAGGCAGGTCATAAATATGACATTAAACTGCCTGCTTGTAGAAGGCATCATACTCCTGTGAGTTGGTCATTAGCACGTTTCTGCTATAAAGGCCATCAGTATCCCATGCAAGTTCTTCGAGCCCAGAGAGCAACAATATTGCAGAACTATCCCCGACATACGAATAAAATTTGTTGCGACTGGAATCGTATGATCTTATGACGAAATATGCTGCCACAGACGGTACGTGTAGTTCTGTGAAAGTGTAGTGAGACGCATTGGGATCACCATCACAATGCGACGTAGGAACTAGTAAGCACTCTTAGTCAGCATTTACAGCAAAATAACACCATTCCTGGTGATGGGTATTCTTACAGTTCAAAAACTTTTTGACCTCAGTGATCATTTCCACATGTGGTTCCTGGCTCAAGCAGTCAGTCAGATGTCTTTCTAAATACTCACACTTGGCAAAAAAAAAAAAAGAGACATCTGCAGCAAAAATTCCTTGCTCTATTCTTTTTCGATGCTTCTGCTGAAGAGTAGGCGGGACATGTTTTTGATCCAGAGGGAGTGTTGCTTCTCGCCTTTGGAGAATAGCAATAAATGTATATGTTTAGGACACTGACTGAGTACTCTGGAAAATATATGAGTCCAAGTACCTTATACTTCAAATCTCCTGGCTTGCTTTTCTGCTCATCTACACACAGACTGTAAATGTGAACCAAGTAATTAGGGTTCTGGCTTTCGAATTTTGACGGGTGTGGGATTGTGATGGGGAATGACATGCCATCAAAGTTATAATGCCTGCACATGTTAAATATCTTGAATGTACTCGTAGCCATTACATTTTTTGAGTTATTTTTATCATAGGCCGCAAGCGACCATGCAATGCAGTATTTACCCTTCTCATCCAGATTCTGGACATTAATTTTTTTTATGGAACCAACCCCCTGAGGTCCTCGGTCCTTATCGACATTAATGTTTGCCTGCTTAGCGACAATATCACTAAGAGGAGGGATGAAACTGGACCCCTCACTGACTGGATCAAAAACATGTGAGTCCACATCAGTGTGCAGTACACACCGGAGCACATTACCAGACCATCTTCCCTCCATATTGGAAAAACGCTTCAGAATGATGCTCTCGGTAAAAGTTCCATACCACCTAGCAATTGACATGTCATCATTCTTCCACAGTTTGACGACACTTGTCTCTGCAGCTTCATTGCTGCCTTCTTTAGGGGAGTGCAACAGCTGACGGTAGAGAACTGCTTTGTACCGGATGGCGTGATAACGCTGGGCATTGATGATTTCAGGGAGCTCTCTCTCTAACACTGCTTGTAGGCACGAAGAAATACAGCATTGACATTATCAATATGGGACTGTAAGATTCTATCCCTGAAAGCACCAGCAAACACAGAGAAGTCTAATGTGGCTGCGTGATTTACCTACTGTTGGTGAACAAGATGGGCTGTGCGGCTGCTACTCCTAGACCTGGACGGTGATAGCACCGCCCTTCTACCGCTAGGCCCCGGCTGTGACGATGATGACGTCGACGGCACTGCTCCCCCCCCCCCCCCCCCCTACTGCTAGAGAAAGATGATGCAGGTGTCAACGGCCGCATCAAGCTTCTTAAGAATACTGCCTCCACCTCCGACGACATGTTTCCTAGCATTCGTGTCACGCTACTGCATGTTTTGCGTTTCCTATTATTCAACAAATTGCGAGCGTACACGCAACTGTTGCGCTCTGATGAGAAGGGGAGCCATTTCACCAGTGACCTGTTCCCTCTCTGTCTCACAAAACACTCTACGAGGAACACATTCCTCTGCGTAAAAACTCCCTATAATTTCCTCACCATCACTGTCGTTTAAGATGTATGTTCTTAAGTTTGTGTGCTGCATGTCGGAAACTGTAAGTATGTATGTTTACCAGTTCGGTTGGCAGGACTTCTCCAATGCGCTTTTGTATTTCGAAATATCTTTTAAATCACCTTCGTTGAACTTCTGCTTGGGTTGATCCACCACCGTAATACATTTGTATATAGTTTTAGTTCAAATGGTTCTGAGCACTATGGGACTAATATCTGAGGTCATCAGTCCGCTAGACTAAGAACTACTTAAACCTAACTAACCTAACTACATCACACACATCTATGCCCGAAGCAGGATTCGAACTTGCGACCGTAGCAGCAGCATGGTTCCGGACTGAAGCACCTAGAACCACTCGGTCAAAACGGTCGGCATAGTTTTAGTAGTCCATTAGCATGAATATCAATATATCTCTTCTTAATTGTATCATGATGGTGCAGTTTTACTCGTCAATGATTTGTGGTAGTCATCTTGTGGCTTTGCAGTTCTTCTTTTTATGTCTGTGCTTGCTACGAAATAACTTCCTATTTATGGTAGGATGTTTAGCCATTTGTATATGCTTAGGGGCTTAAATTGCTTTGACAGCCGGCTTTTGATCGCCCTGGTCAATCGTTCGACAATACTAGCGTTCAAATGGGAGAACGTTGAGCAGTGATTTACTCCATACCGTTTCAGTGCCACTTTGAAATGCCTGTTGTAAGATTCATGATCGATCTGAAGGTTGTTGGGACGCCGTTTACTTCTAGTGTGCAACAATTGATCGAAGACCTTGACCTCGGCATGTGGCAGGATGCCGTGATTCCTGGAATGCTTGGAGATAACGAACTGATGATGTCAAGGTCAGGAAAATACGACGTGCTCAATGTCATGAGATTTCCTGAAATATTTAAGTGTAGATCAGCGTCGAGTTTACCTCGTTCTCCCATTGCCCCACTACTGTAAACATTGTTCAGCACACGCTTTTGTAATACACAGACATGCTCCTCGTGTATGGTGAAGTTCGAGGTAACGGAAGAGCTGCTAGCCGGCTATACCACGGGCGTTTTCTGTAACTTAGCGCGGCATCGCAAAAACTTATTGCCCAAATTACGCAGCGGCTCCGAGAAACGGATACCTTTGCCATGAGCAAGCAGGAATGTGGTGCTCCGCGGCAACGCCGCACGTCCAAATTTGAAGAAGATGTACTGCATCCCATTGAAGAGAACTCGTCAAGGAGTAATAAACAATTGAGCGTGCAATGGGTATTAGTGACATAATAGCCTGGGACGTTCTGCGTGTGCAGCAGTTACATCTGTACCACTTACAAAGGGCTCATGCTATGAGTCCAGCCAATTTCCCACATCGACACACTCTTGTTTGCACGTCGTGTTCTATTCACAGATGAACGTATGTTTACTAGGGACCGTGTTGCGCCGGCCGGTGAGGCCGAGCGCTTCTAGGTGCTTCAGTCTGGAACCGCGTGGCCGCTACGGTCTCAGGTTCGAATCCTGCCTCGGGTATGGATGTGTGTGATGTCAGTCAGGTTTAAGTAGTTTGAAGTTCCAGGGGACTGATGACCTCAGAGCCATTTGAACCATTTGACTGTGTTACGCAAAACAGCCATGTCTGGGAAGACGAAAGGCCTCGTGCCACGCATGTTCAGAGGCTTCAGCAGGGCTCTGGTGTTAAAGCGTGGGTAGGTATTCTGGACGGTCATGTGATGTCGCCATAACTTCTTCCACTCAAGGAGTGCACACTTGATCTTCCTACAAACGTATTGCACCCGTTCTTGGAAGCTATGCCACTGAACGTCCGTCAGGAAATGCGGTTGCGGCATTATCTTCTCAGCTTGTCAGGTTCGTTTGGGAGGCATCTCACCAGAGGAATGGTGAAAAATTGATAGGGCGAGGTGATCCAACCGCTACTACTTGTGGGGTCGTATGCAGAGTTTAATTTACGAGACTCCTGTATCCTGACAGAACCAGAGGTTGTAGAGAGTTACAGGGAGAGCATAAGGGAACAACTGACAGGAATGGGGGGAAAGAAATACAGTAGAAGAAGAATGGGTAGCTTTGAGGGATGAAGTAGTGAACGCAGCAGAGGAACAAGTAGGTAAAAAGACGAGGGCTAGTAAAAATCCTTGGGTAACAGAAGAAATATGAATTTAATTGATAAAAGGAGAAAATATAAAAATGCAGTAAATGAAGCAGGCAAAAAGGAATACAAACGTCTCAAAAATGACATCGGAGATCGACAGGAAATGCAAAATGGCTAAGCAGGGATGGCTAGAGGACAAATGTAAGGATGTAGAGGCTTATCTCACTAGGGTTAAGATAGATACTGCCAACAGGAAAATTAAAGACACCTTTGGAGAAAAGAGAAGCACTTGTATGAATATCAAGAGCTCAGGTGGAAAGCCAGTTCTAAGCAAAGAAGGGAAAGCGGAAAGGTGGAAGGAGTATATAGAGGGTCTATACAAGGGCGATGTACTTGAGGACAATATTATGGAAATAGAAGAGGATGTAGATGAAGATGAAATGGGAGATAAGATACTGCGTGAAGAGCTTGACAGAGCACTGAAAGACCTGAGTCGAAACAAGGCCCCGGGAGTACACAACATTCCATTAGAACTACTGACGGCCTTGGGAGAGCCAGTCCTGACAAAACTCTACCATCTGCTGGACAAGATGTACGAACCAGGCGAAATACCCTCAGACTGGTTTGATGCAGCTCTCCATGCTACTCTATCCTGTGCAAGCTTCTTCATCTCCTAGTACCTACTGCAACCTACATCCTTCTGAATCTGCTTAGTGTATTCATCTCTTGGTCTCCCTCTACGATTTTTACCCTCCACGCTGCCCTCCAACACTAAATTGGTGATCCCTTGATGCTACCAACCGATCCCTTCTTCTAGTCAAGTTGTGCCACAAACTTCTCTTCTCCCCAATCCTATTCACTACTTCCTCATTAGTTACGTGATCTACCCATCTAATCTTCAGCATTCTTCTGTAGCACCACATTTCGAAAGCTTCTATTCTCTTCTTGTCCAAACTATTTATCGTCCATGTTCCATACGTGGCTACGCTCCATACAAATACTTTCAGAAACGACTTCCTGACACTTAAATCTATACTCGATGTTAACAAATTTCTCTTCTTCAGAAACGCTTTCCTTGCCATTGCCAGTCTACATTTTATATCCTCTCTACTTCGACCATCATCCGTTATTTTGCTCCCCAAATAGCAAAACTGCTTTACTACTTTGTCTCATTTTCTAATCTAATTCCCTCCGCATCACCCGACTTAATTCGACTACATTCCATTATCCTCGTTTTGCTTTTGTTGATGCTCATCTTATATCCTCCTTTCAAGACACTGTCCATTCCATTCAACTGCTCTTCCAAGTCCTTTGCTGTCTCTGACAGAATTGCTATGTCATCGGCGAACGTCGACGTTTTTATTTCTTCTCCTTGGACTTTAATACCTACTCCGAATTTTTCTTTTGTTTCCTTTACTGCTTGCTCAATATACAGACTGAATAACATCGGGGACAGGCTACAACCCTGTCTCACTCCCTTCCCAACCACTGCTTCCCTTTCATGCCCCTCGACTCTTATAACTGCCATCTGGTTTCTTTACAAATTGTAAATAGCCTTTCGCTCACTGTATTTTACCCCTGCCACCTTCAGAATTTGAAAGAGAGTATTCCAGTCAACATTATCAAAAGCTTTGTCTAAGTCTACAAATGCTAGAATCGTAGGTTTGCCTTTCCTTAATCTAGCTTCTAAGATAAGTCGTAGGGTCAGTATTGCCTCACGTGTTCCAATATTTCTACGGAATCCAAACTGATCTTCCCCGACGTCGGCTTCTACTAGTTTTTCCATTCGTCTGTAAAGAATTCGCGTTAGTATTTTGCAGCCGTGACTTATTACACTGATAGTTCGGTAATTTTCACATCTGTCAACGCCTGCTTTCTTTGGGATTGGAATTATTATATTCTTCTTGTGATGTAAAACCCACCAAATATGGACTTCAGCCTGAAAACGAGAAATACAATACGCTGTCTCCCAAGTACTCATCGAACCGTAGGAAGTAGTCTTGCTTCACGAATCTACTGTACGTGGCACGTTGCCGAAATATCGCGGAACTTGTTTTACGTTTCGCGTGAGGTACCGACTCCTCAGTGTGAAACAGCGGGAAGTGACGTCACAAAACTCGTACAGTTGCACGTCAACGTCAGCGAACTCGGCCCGTCCGGAGGCGCCGGCCACCACGTGCGGCGGCCGCGCCGTCGCTTCCGGCGGCAGCCGCGTGCGTCACGGTGACGTCACGCGCCGCCGGCTGACGTCAGCTGCGCGGCCGCCCGCCGTCCCGCCGTATCGACTGGCGCGCCGCACCCCGCTCCGGCGCCCGCGTGCTCACTGGCGCCATTCACCAGCGCTGGCCGACTGGCGCGCAGCGTCACACTGTCTGCCCGTCCCTCACCCACTACAACCAACTCACACCGAGCTCCGCCTGTATTCAGCTTGTTAATTTTGAGGTCTTCAGTCCTGAGACTGGTTTGATGCAGCTCTCCACGCCACTCTATCCTGTGCAAGCTTCTTCATCTCCCAGAACTTGCTGCAGCCTACATCCTTCTGAATCTGCTTAGTGTATTCATCTTTTGGTCTCCCTCTACGATTTTTACCCTCCACGCTGCCCTCCAATACTAAATTGGTGATCCCTTGATGCCTCAGAACATGTCGTACCAACCAGGACTTCTTCTAGTCAACTTGTGCTACAAACTCCTCTTCTTCCCAGTTCTATTCAGTACCTCCTCATTAGTTATGTGATCTCTCCATCGAATCTTCAGCATTCTTCTGTAGCACCACATTTCGAAAGCTTCTATTCTCTTCTTGTCCAAACTATTTATCGTCCATGTTTCACTTCCATACATGGCTAGGCTCCATACAAATACTTTTAGAAATGACTTCCTGACACTTAAATTTATACTCGATGTTAACAAATTTCTCTTCTTCAGAAACGCTTTCCTTGCCATTGCCAGTCTACATTTTATATCTTCTCTACTTCGACCATCATCAGTTATTTTGCTCCCCAAAAAGCAAAACTTCTTTACTACTTTAAGTGTCTCATTTCCTAATCTAATTCCCTCAGCATCACCCAACTTAATTCGACTACATTTCATTATCCTCGTTTTGCTGTTGTTGATGTTCATCTTATACCCTCCTTTCAACACACTGTCCATTCCCTTCAATTGAGCAGTTGAAGGGAATTTTCTGCACCTATGGACCAACTAAGCGTTGCGTGGTAATTTCTATTCCTTATTTGCCCTTATTTTCTTATCTGCTAGTGTTCTTCTATCTGTTCACTATGTTTCTTGTGACCACTTCACACCAGTTCTTGTTTTTATCTGTCTCCTACCGTGGAATCTTTCCATTTCAATAAAATTTCCCTAAACAGGTCTCCGTCAGTTATTTCCCCAGCTTTAATATTATTATTTTCTTTTTCTAAAGTATTTTTCACTTAATAGGTCCAACTTTTCGTTTCTTCTTATCCGCCGGCCGGGGTGGCCGAGCGGTTCTAGGCCCTACAGTCTGGAACCGCGCGACCGCTACGGTCGCAGGTTCGAAACTTGCCTCGGGCATGGGTGTGTGTGATGTCCTTAGGTTAGTTAGGTTGAAGTAGTTCTAAGTTCTGGGAGACTGATGACCTCAGATCTTAAGTCCCATAGTGCTCAGAGCCATTTTTTGAACTTCTTATCCCACAAATACACGAAAATCCTGGTTAATGTACTGTCTTGCATCCGATAAAACCGTCCAAAAACTACCTGTCGTCTTTTCCCCATTACTTCAGATATATTTTCAGTGTTTCGATTAATTTCGTCGCACTTCGTAATTTTCAGCCTTCCTTCCCCCGGACTTAATATTTTCTTGCTTATTCGCCTTTCTAGTATTCCCAGTTTATCTGAATTCTAGTTTACTCCTAGACATTCACTTGCATATAGACATTCGGACTTCACTACTGCATTGTAATTCCTCAATTTTACACCTTTAAACAGACATTTGTTATTGCAAAGATATTTAATTACACCTTATATACTTCCAGTTTTATGTATCCTTTCCTTTTTCCAGTTTTTTCCAAACAATCTTTTTACATTATCTCCCAGCCTTCTGCATCCGACCTGAATCCGTTTTCGGGAATTTCAGTGCATTTTCTATGTTTGTCAAACTTTTGGTTTTCTCTGCAGGAAAGAACGTTTTATCGTGTGTTGTGACATTTATGCAAGATGTGTGAGATTCTTCATTACTTTAATTTGTTTAGCAGTAGACGCCAATATTTTCAGAAAGTGAGGCAATGTCATCTGCAAATAAGAGACAATTTATTCCAATATCTTTTTATTTCTTGTTCTCGCTCTTATTAGTGAAACTTTACATTCATTTAGCCCATCATCCCAAATTTTCGCTGATTTTTCTAGAACACAATAAAAAAATATTGGGGGGTAGGTGATAACCTCGGTCTACGGCTGTGTGTGTTTGCAAGGGTTGAGATATTTCTCCGACAGATTTCACTTTCGATACTGTTCCGCAAATTTGCTAATTTAGACTCATACAAAATTCTCGCATCATCTTATCTGTAGTTTTTCTGTCAATAGAACCAAAGGTCTTTTTTGAAGTCAACGAAACAAACCAAATAAACAAACCAAACAATAACAATAATTATTATTTTATCCATTAGAACTCCTTCGCGAAAGCCTGTGCCTGTAAAAACAGTCAGTCTGATAATAAAATAACTTTTGCTGCTGCCAGTCACGAGCCGACCTCTGTGGCCGAGCGCTTCTAGGCGCTTCAGTCTGGATCCGGTCGCAGGTTCGAATCCTGCCTCGGGCATGGATGTGTGTGATATCCTTAGGTTAGTTAGGTTTAAGTAGTTCTAAGTTCTAGGGGACTGATGACCTCAGATGTTAAGTCCCATAGTGCTCAGAGCCATGTGAGCCATATGGACCTAACAGGACCTGATCACAAAAATAGCCCATAATAACAGCGATTGCATTCTGCCCGATGGTCCTAACGAGGCACTCCGTCCATCACGTCTTACCCTTCCTGGAAATCGTTGAGCTCTGCTTTCAACAAACATCTCTGAAACAGAAACATTCTCATCGCTGTGTAGAGCCTCCTATATCCCACCACTAAGGATGTCTTGTGAGTGAATGGAGCATTCTGATTGGCTCTTACTGAATTTATCCGCCAAATTACTGATGCTGCCGGTGTGGAAGCATTGTCCGCCTCTTTTTGTGCAGACGAGACTTTCAGTGGCAATAAATTATTTTGTACAGATCACCATATGGCACTGCCAGTTAAACCCTGCAAAAGTGATCTACAGATCGCCAAATACATCCCACGTATTCACTGTGCCAGTGTGCAGCGCCGACGGAGAAAACTACCACTGTAAATGCGACCCGTGGCTGCAACTGTGGAAGGGTGTGTCAACCAGAGAGAGAGTCCAGCCAGCCGTGGACGAGCCCCACACCCTGGGAGAAAGCTATCAATACTTCCAGCACAAACACTCGTCGTATTGAATCTTCTCAAATTTCCGCAGAGTACACACGCAAAACACACGGTCGCAAAGGCAGCTCAAGGCAAACTGGGTAGTTCACTGCTCACCCGCCCAGGGGGCAGCTGCGAGCCAACTCGTCTCGAACTCTCTGAACTGACATACAAAGGATGGGCAAACACCATCTCAGTGCAAAGTCATTACTGTTTCCGGCCCCGACCTGCTTGCTTGCTGCTACGCTTTCTACGGCCATCTCCAGACTCAAAAATGGCTCTGAGCACTATGCGACTTAACTTCTGAGGTCATCAGTCGCCTAGAACTTAGAACTAATTAAACCTAACTAACCTAAGGACATCACACACATCCATGCCCGAGGCAGGATTCAAACCTGCGACCGTAGCGGTCGCTCGGTTCCAGACTGTAGCGCCTAGAACCGCACGGCCACTCCGGCCGGCTCTCCAGACTCACAAGAATATGGGGAACCAGACATATTTATCAGTGTAACAACAGTTAAATATTAAGATTGCTGCCATAGTCTGACTCCGAACAATGTACTGGATATGTCTCCTCTTTACGACCGTGGTTCTGGAACAATCACAGTATCTATGGCGCACCTAATTGGGTCAAAGGGCTCTGAGCACTATGGGACTTAACTTCTGAGGTCATCAGTCCCCTAGAACTTAGAACTACTTAAACCTAACTAGCCTGAGGACACCACACACATTCATGTCCGAGGCAGGATTCGAACCTGCGACCATAGCGGTTGCTCGGCGCACAGAATTTTCTACGTAAAAGAAAAAATGTTTCATCCCCCTTTCCAATTGAGGAAACACTGAATCACTAACACGATGGCACACACAAAAACGCTGGCGACGATCTCTGGCGTGCGAAAGTTCACTTGATGCGTACAAGTCCGGGGACCTGCCAAAAGAAGAAAAAGGGGGGGAGGGAGGAGGGAGAGGGAAGGGTGTAGATGCTAGTGTAAGAGGAGATGGGAGGGCGAAGAAAGAAGGTAGGGGGATAGGGGAAGCCTGGGAAGAGGAGAGAGGGAGGAAGGGAGGAGGGAGAGAAGGGAGAGAGGGTGCCCTCGGGAAAAACACAGGGTGCGGCGGAGGAGGATCAAAGTTGTTAGGAGGGGTAGATGGAGGGGAGGAGGGCATCATCAGGGAGGGGGTTGGTGGAAGCCACCTTGGGCGAGGGTATGGAGAGTGGAGAGATGGAGAGCAGGTGGGATGTGGGAATACAGGTGCAGCAGCATATGGGGGTGGGAGAGGATGGGATCGAGTTTACGGGAGGTGTAGAGGATCGCCGGCCGGAGTGGCCGAGCGGTTATAGGCGCTACAATCTGGAGCCGCACGACCGCTACGGTCGTGGTGATTGGAGCATTGAGTTCATTGGATGTAATGTTGTCCAAATACTGGGAGTCGGGGGCGAGGGGAGGGACAGAGGTGTCAGTCCGGTCGCGGACATCCGGGAAGAGGGAGTCATTGAACTGGGGATCATCGGGGATTGAAAACACATCGGAGAGGTAGGAGGCAAAGTGATTGGCCTTACTAAGTCTGTCAGAGAAGGGTTGGTCATCCTGAAGGAGAGGTTAGTAGAGGGGTAGGGGGGGGGGGTTAGATCCAGTAAGGCGGCGGAAGGCAGACCAGTACTTTGATGAGTTGATAGGAAGTGTAGCATTAAGACGCCAGTCCCGACGTTTCTGACGTGTCTTGATATTGCCAGTGGCGTCGTAGTGTGTCCGGGTCATGCGTGTGAAGGAAGGCACGGTAGCGGCGGGATTCATGGAGGAGGACGGCCTGTGGGGATTAAGTGGGACGGCGACGGTAGGGACATGGGCCTCCACGGCCTCGAAGTCTGCTGGAGAAAGGAGGCGGCATGGGTAACATCATCGCGTAGGCTGAGCTTTTTTTTTTTTTTCCTTTATTGTGATTTCATTCCTCTGCCCCATATGGGCAGGGGAGGGCTGTCAGCAGCACAATCTGCCGCTCTTCAGCCGAGTGACATGACAACTAAAACAAGAATAAAATAATACATACATAAGGAGGCAAAAAAGGGGAACATAAAACAGAGTAAGGGGAGAAAATGGAGGTAAAAATACACTGACAAGTAGACGTCCATTGGGGACTGTTAAAAAAGTCACCAGAAAGTTAAAAAACGCAGTTGGCGATTCTTAAAACACAGAGAAGACACTGGATGCGCATGCACAGGTTAAAAGTTGGCCACAGTATTAAAAACACTCCGAAACAACACACTTAAAATCCACTTGGAGCACACACGACCTGCCGAGGGAAAGGTCAGAGAGGATGGAAAAGGAGGGGAGAGCATGGGGCAGCTGGGGAAGTGGCGGGATGAAGAGAGGAGGGGCAACCGTGGGTTCACGAAGAGGCAGGAGACACATGGGGCGGGAGAGGAAAAGGGAAGACAGGGCAGGAGGGAGCGCAGAGACACTGAAAGAAGGCACAAGAGATGGAGGGGGAGTACGAGGGGAAATCCGCTCAGAAGGAGGGAGGGGGAGGAGAGGGAGCCCTGAGGAGGAGGCAGGAAGAGGGGGTTAGAGTTGGTAGGAAGGGTATAGGCTGAGCGAGAGGCAGGCGCTGAAGTACTCTATCGGGGGCGCCGCTATTGGCCGCTGCAACCACGTGTTCCACTGTGGCGCCCTCACACTAAATGTGGGCCAGGAGGCGCGCGCCGCCACAGCTTACAGGTGCAGAGACCTCTAGGGGTCTTCGACGTCCATGACGTCTGGCAGGGATTCAAATTCCGCGGCGCGCGCTACCAGAGACAGTTTGGCTAACTTCAATGTTAATTTACTCGGAATTTGTTTTCATCTTTTAATAGTTATTTTCCGTGCACAACCTAGCCTGTAGCACCCTTACATGCTTTTCGCGCTGATTCTAGTCATACAGTATAATTTGTCGTTTTCAATGTTTATCTAATCACAGAGTAACTGTTTATTTTGAGTTAATGCTTTGTGCGTATGGAATTTTTCTTGAACTGGGAGGAGGTGTTTGTCTTACCCGATATCTATGATGTTCATATCTTTTTATACTGTGCTTGGCCTATGGCATTAACTACGGTAAGTGAAATCAACATCTTTTGTAACTGTTTTCGATCTAGAAAACAAGCCATTTTGTAAATATGTTTCATTACATATCACCAATGAGGTTTTATTTCGACAAAACGAAACGCGTTTGGTGACAAAAACACTCATTTTCTCATAGTTGCAAAGATGAAATTACAACATTTTAATAACTATAAGGTCGCCATTGATAATATGGGGACAGAAATGAAGAAATGAAGAGAAGAAATAATTCATTTTCATTTAATGTAGCTCCTCAGTCCTTGAAAAGCTTTTAGTGAAATCTGAGTGACGTAG
Organism: Schistocerca piceifrons; assembly: GCF_021461385.2. Taxonomy (NCBI): domain Eukaryota; kingdom Metazoa; phylum Arthropoda; class Insecta; order Orthoptera; family Acrididae; genus Schistocerca; species Schistocerca piceifrons. Next base: position 485,872,782 of record NC_060145.1, read on the forward strand.
ATCTGTTGTGTAGTTCTAGCTTCAATAAAAGTTGTAACATCTATTAAACGTGCGATACAGACAAGCCTGTTGTCAGGCAGCTTTTGCTGCTGATGTGAAATTTGTGAGGTGATGACTGACGCACTGGTGTGGTCCGACGTCTAGCACAGCTCCTGTGGCTTCCAATATCATCTGACACACTGGACTCGCATTTGGGAGGACGACGAATCAAAACCGCGTCCGGCCATCCTGATTAGATTTTCCGTGATTTCCCTCAATCGCTTCAGGGAAATGCTGGGACGATTCCTATGAAAGGGCACTTCCAACTTCCTTCCCTATCCTTCCCTATTCCGATGAACTCACTGTTTGGTCACCTCCTCAAATCAGCCGACCGACCGACCAAGATCATCTGCTCTCAATACCCTGGATTTTCCATTCTGGATCATCTCAAAGTCTAGCGTTCAGTACTCCCGCTGATCCGGTTGAAGAACTGGAGGGCTGAGTTATACGGTGATGTCTACATCTACGAAACGATCCGGGAGTGTCTGAAAGAATTCTTAATACACTTCGGAGATGAGTGCGATATCGCCTCAAAATGTGAGGACGACATGGGGACTCCTCCTTCACGAATGTACAGTAAATTGTACAGTCTACTCTAAATTATAATTTCTAACATATTGAAGAAGTGCTGTATTTCTTCTTAAGGAAGGTCTTGGCTGAAAATTGAGCCCAATTACACGAGGACTTAATCAGCAAGTTTACATTTCACTTACAATTTCACCCACAACGACATTATTCGGTACTGAAGTCAGTGGCGCAATTAAGTAGCAAACGGCTGGCAACATTATTTACGGGAATGTTCCTCCCTTTATCGTATACTTTCACCTGCGCTACTTTCTACTGCTATGACAGACCCACTGCTCGATCCGCGGTCTTTCTAAACCGATTGCAAACAAACTATTTCTTAAAAAAATTGGGTTTCACACGTCTTATAGCTTCTTTCGTCAGCTTCATGATGAACTGCCTACGATTTAGTCATAGTTATTGTGATATTTCGGTATTAGGTAAACTACTGCAAGAAAATTTTAAAGTTTGCAGTGAAAAATACAGACTGCTATGAGCTTGCTTTTGGTGCGTCTTAGGTCATATGTTTCTACGTATGAAATGTAACTAACATATTGAATTACTCTTTAAATTTGGAAGAATGTTGTTATCCTATCACCAGTCTCGAGAAAAGTGAGTTGTGTGTAAAACACTTTGTCCTCAACTTGCATGCGAGTGAAAAGGCCAGAATGAAATATTCACAGAATGTCTTGTATCTTATAAAACGGTTTTCGATATCAAAACAAGATTTTGGGAGATGATAGTATGCAAAGAGAACATTTTCGCCATGCGATTACTATGCGAAATTTCCGTATTTAGCATGATAGTCAAGCGACTACAGATTTTCCCAACGAAACGCTGTAGTATTCAAGCGCCATCGATAGCCGGTGAAACAAGAATTGCTGTGTATCTGGAACAATATATGTGAAGAAATTACAGTTCCCTTTTATTCTGAGACAAGAAATTAGCATGAACTACTGACTTGCCTTTCTCTGCGTTGTCAGTTTAATAATACGCTGTTTCATGTTTCCGTCGCAGTTTCAACTGCATTAGTGAAATAAATATTTATAAACTCTGCCCATTTTGGCAAAAGAGGCTCATTTTAACGTGGTAACACGAGAACTTACGTATTACTCGAAACTCGTCACTGCTAACGTTTCTCTTAACAAAAATAAGGATAGTAGTAAGTCTGGGGAAAATAAATCAAAATACTTCTGTTGCAATTTGAGCGGAATCCTATACCTCACTGTATTTTTAATGACAAATGATATGAACTGAAACTGGCCAACGAATTTTGTTTTTATACCAGAATTATCTGAGAACAGAATCAACAGCACATAGTATGCTGTATCAACTCCTTCTTCATTGACTCCCCAGTCCCATCTCTTACTAATTTAAGAATTGAATTGTGCCAATGGAACAGAATATATACGAGACTTTCTTCGTGTTTTCTAAGTCCCAAAAATCATCTAGTACATAGACAATTACATCTGTGAACATTGAAGGGTTATTGAGATAAGCTGATCAACCTGTTACAAACAGATAATAGGATTTAACGAGGGCTTATTGACTAGGAAGGTAACTAAATCATATTTATTTGGGGAGCAAAAATTAGAAAAAAATAGACTGGAACCCGATTGCTATGTTACTCCCGAGTAATAAATAAAATCAATGTCTCTGGATCCGCCGTGGTTGAAAGTGTATGAAATATCTCTGGAAATAGAAAACGAGATATATTTTCAACTGCTACACTACTGGCCATTAAAATTGCTACACTACGAAGATGACGTGCTACAGACGCGAAAATTAACCGGCAGGAAGAAGGTGCTGTGATATGCAAATCATTAGCTTCTCGGAGCATTCACACAAGGTTGGCGCCGGTGGCGACACCTACAACGTGCTAACATGAGGATAGTTTCCAACCGATTTCCCATACACTAACAGCGGTTGACCAGCGTTGCCTGGTGAAACGTTGTTGTGATGCCTCGTATAAGGAGGAGAAATGCGTACCATTACGTTTCCGACTTCGATAAAGGTCGTATTGTAGCCTATCGCGATTGCGGTTTATCGTATCGCGACATTGCTGCTCGCGTTGGTCGAGATCCAATGACTGTTAGCAGAATATGGAATCGGTGGGTTCAGGAGGGTAATACGGAACGCCGTGCTGGATCCCAACGGCCTCGTATCACTAGCAGTCGAGATGACAGGCATCTGATTCGCATGGCTGTAACGGATCGTGCAGCCACGTCTCGATCGGTGAGTCAACAGATGGGGACGTTTACAAGACAACAACCATCTGCACGAACAGTTCGACGACGTTTGCAGCAGCACAGACTATCAGCTCGGAGACCGTAGCTGCAGTTACCCTTGACGCTGCATCACAGACAGGAGCGCCTGTCATGGTGTACTCAACGACGAACCTGGGTACATGAATGGCATTTTCGGATGAATCCAGGTTCTGTTTACAGGATCATGATGGTCGCATCCGTCACGGTCAACTCTTGTTCGTATTGACGGCACTTTGATCAGTGGACGTTACATTTCAGATGTGTTACGACCCGTGGCTCTACCCTTCATTCAACCCCTGCGAAACCTACATTTCAGCAGGATAATGCACGACCGCGTGTTGCAGGTCCTGTACGGGCCTTTCTGGATACAGAAAATGTTCGACTGCTGCCCTGGCCAGTACATTCTCCAGATCTCGCACCAGTTGACACCGTGTGGTCAATGGTGGCCGAGCAGCGGGCTCGTCACAATACGCGTCACTACTCTTGATGAACTGTGGTATCGTGTTGAAGCTGCATGGGCAGCTGTACCTGTACACGCCATCTAAGCTCTGTTTGACTCAATGCCCAGGCATAATAAGGCCGTTATTACGGTCAGGGGTGGTTTTTCTGGGTTCTGATTTCTCAGGATCTATGCACCCAAATTGCGTGAAAATGTAATCACGTATCAGTTCTAGTATAATATATTAACCCAATGAATGCCCGTTTATCATCTGCTTTTCTTCTTGGTGTAGCAATTTTAATGGCCAGTAGTGTAGTTCACACAATTAGATTCGCAACTTGATTCAAAGATATTCTATGGTTCAAATGGCTCTGAGCACTATGGGACTTTACATATTAGGTCATCAGTCCCCTAGAACTTAGAAGTACCTAAATCTAACTAACCTAAGGACATCACACACATCCATGCCCGAGGCAGGATTCGAACCTGCGACCGTGGCAGTCCCGCGGTTCCGTACTGAAGCGCCTAGAACCGCACGGCCACCGCGGCCAGCGATGTTTTATGTCCGACCCTCACGGGAGGGAATGGTTCTCAACTAGCCGAGACAAAATATATATATATATATATATCAACTCGTGAGACCAGCTCCGCTGCCGAAGGGGGAAACGCCGAAGCGACATGAGTGCAGCTGCCTGAAGCCCTCGTGAGTTCAACTCGATTCCTTAGCTGAAGGAAACACTTCACGCCATTGGCTTCAGAACTGCTACAAATTCGTCAGGCAATAGAGCGCGCCGCTCCAACTGTCAACACAACTGGCACTGCTAAGAGTATCCTACGACTTTCACATCGTTGGCAACGGGTTATACACAATGCTGGTGACTACTTTGAAGGTCAGTAAAACTTTGAAATACGTATCTGTTTTGTATGAGCTGTAAATAAATAGTTGCCACTATTAAAGTTCCAACCCTCGTATATGCAAATCACTCAAATGCTGTAGTTTGCTGCAAAAGAATAAAGAACTAGTACAGAATACTAAACAAGCTATGCAAGAAATTAAAACTCTGATAAATAATAATGCTGTGAAACTGAACCTTACAACAACGTGTGTGCTGCCGGCTGGCAGAGACAGCAGACAGCAGACAGCAGACAGCAGAGCGGAGGCGCGCGCTGTTCGGCGTGCGATACGTACCGGCAGGCAGCGGGGAGGCGTCTGGGGCGTGCGGGGGCGGCGGTGTGTGGCGGAGGGTGGCTGTGTGCGGGGGCGTGGCGGCCCACGGCCGCGGCTGCAGGCTCCATTGGCTCACCATCCTGCGCACAGGAGACGGCGCGCGTTAGCGGCACGCAGCGGGGAACGCTCCGGCAGATTTACGAGCGCGAAGCCGTTTACGGAGGAAATGCCACTTAAAACTGACAGCAGGAGAGGCAGATGTGAGACTGACATTCATTTAAAGAACGCTTAGGATTCGAAAGAGGTTCGAACGGACACTTCTTCACAATTCATCAACTTGAAATCCTTAAACAGAGAAGGCCAGAAAAGAGCAATGCCTTTCCTCATACCGCGTTGTTAGCCGTGCGGTCTGGGCGCCTTGTCGCGGTTCGCGCGGCTCCCCCCGTCGGAGGTTCGAGTACTACCTCGGGCATGGGTATGTGTATTGTCCTTAGCGTAAGGCAGTTGAAGTTAGTGTGCGTCCGATGACTTCAGCAGTTTGGTCCCATAGAAACTTACCACAAATTTCCAAAAAAAATTCCTATCCTCATAGGTTCGTTTAATAAGCGCGGTTGGGTCGCTGAGATGCTCCGCCAACTCGAGTGGCAGAGGTTACGGGAATGTTGGGCATCAGAGTGTGGTTTACCGGTAAACTCAGTACGTTCCTAGAAGAGTCTATCAAGATCCTTCTCGCGAAAGGACCACGAAGATTCCAGCTCATACTGAAGTTCAGGAGGAAATGATCCTCAACAAAAACAAGTTTGACACTCTGCAGATCGGAGTGTGGGATATTAGAGCCCTTAATACGGCAGGTAGGTTAGAGAATTTAAAAGAGAAGCGAACAGGTTGCGGCTAGATATACTTGGAGTTACTGAAGTGCGTCCGCTGTAAGAAATAGACTTTTCACCAGGTCAGTTCAGGGTTAACGACACGACATCAGTTGGGTATAATGCAAGAATAAATGCAATTATGAACAAAAAATAGGAATGCGGATAAGCTACTATACACAGCATAGTCAACGCATTGTGATAGCCAAGACAGACAGAAAGCAAATACTCACCTCAGAACAAGACAAGCCATTTCCACAGACGATGAAGAGATCGAGAGAATGTATGATGAGATAAAGGAAATCATTCGAGATATTTACGGGAGACCACAATTTAATTGCGATGCGTGACTGGAAATCGACAGTATGAAAAGGAAGAGAGGAATAATAAAAGGGGAACATGAACTAGGGGAAAGAAATGGAAGTGGAAGCCGTGTGTTACAATTTTGCACAGAGCGTAATTTAATCATCGCTAACCTTTGCTGTAAGAATTGTGATACAAAGTTGTATAAATGGAAGACACGTGGGGACACTAGAAGATTTCAGACTGACAGTTGTATATAATGGTAGGACAAGACATCCACAGGATGGGTGGTGGTGTGGGGGTTGGGGAGCGAAGTTGTAAATATTCCCCGGGCGATAGAAGAGTTACCCCACAGTAACCAGAACTCCTACTCACGAATGGATGTGTTCACTATAAACGCGAATTAAGCGAATTTTTGCAAGTTTGACAAGTGATGTAATGGTAGGGGCTGCTGTGGCGTCACGTGTAGTTACCTACTTTGAATTGCATCTTTTTATAATGTTATCTGATGTCATATTCTCATTCGTTTAGAGAGAAATTATGTTGTTTACGGGTAACGCATTGTAACATTCCCGTTAGCTAGAAACGCATCAGGCTGGTGCCAGACTGTCATTTCATCCCGACTATCATTAGTCAATCATCGATCATGCTACAGTTTTCATTTTTTTGTGAACAAGCTTTGAAATCAAAATGGGTGATACAGATGACTGCAGAAATCAAGCCATCCGTCTATAGAGTGAATTTGATTAACTCTGAGTATTTAGTTTGCATGTTAGAACTGCCCGAATTTAGGAGCCGTGGGTGTAGGGACAACTTGGTAGCCACAAGCCCGGTAAGTGCCACCAGGGGAGAGCTAAAGTATATTTTCGCATACTACGTCCGGTTTCTTTATAATTTATCTTTTTTGTTTGTTTGTATTGTGTGTCGCCATCCCCATTCCAGATAAAAATGGTTCAAATGGCTCTGAGCACTATGGGACTTAACTACTGTGGTCATCAGTCCCCTAGAACTACTTAAACCTAACTAACCTAAGGACATCACACACATCCATGCCCGAGGCAGGATTCGAACCTGCGACCGTAGTTGTCACGCGGTTCCAGACTGTAGCGCCTAGAACCGCACGGCCACTCCGGCCGGCCCATTCCAGATAGTTGTAAGGCTTTTTATGATATTCGAATAGTTCAAGTTGATGTTATCATAACCGTTTCGATACATAGATTTATTCGTAAATGCATATCGATGGTAGACAATGGAAATCTCGTAACTCTATTTTGTTAAATTTTGCAGGTGAAGCAAGTACGGGTTTTTAAAAAATAATACAAAGTGATAGAGAAAGTTGCTACGTCCTCTAATACAACGCGGGAGGCTATTCCGGAGTCGGGTTCCCGCTAGTGAGAAGGGCTTCGATAAAGTGGCTGAAAGACGGAGTGGGACAGAAAGGATTTTGTTCTGGTGGGAGCGCGTATTTCTGCATACTGTTCAGACAAGAGCGTTAAGGTCGAGGAGGGATATGGGGTACAGTCGAGAAGACAGAGGACGTGTAAATCTCTGGGCTTGTCTGCACGTGGGTCTGCTGCTAAACAGTCAGGCACTGGAGTTACTATGGTGTACTCGTGTGTTTTACGAGCAGGAGACAGAATACGTAAGTACTCATGGACAGCCGAGAAAGTTGTGGGACGAACCTGAAAAACTCCTGGAATGAGTGAAAGAACATTAGTAAGTAAGGGAGCGTTATTGCAAATGTATATAGACGTGAACAGTAGCGATTTAGAGATGGAGAAGGATAAATGTGTCAGTTTGAAGCAAGGGTCTCTGCACTAGAAACGGACGAGTCGAAAGTTAGAAGCGAAAATCGTTCTGGTACCTCTGACAGTGGAATACGTCCAGTACCCAGTACTGTTGTTGTTAAGACTGTAGGGTAGACAGCTTTCAGAGGAGGTAGCACGGACCAAAAGAAGGAAAAAGTGTCCAGTAATCATGACCTCTAAAATGCATATCTGAGGAGATACTGTGAAACACATCTCGCTACTGTGAAACACATCTCCTGTACTGAACAAGTGCTCATACCTCTTATGGTATGTATTTCAGAGCCCATGTTTACTAGACAGTTATTCTTGTTTTTGTTTATCCTACCATCTCTGAACGTTGCCTATCCTACAATCTCAGCAACAACAATGCCAGTACATGTATTCCATTGCCAGAGATATCAGAAGGGTTTTTTCTTGTAACTTCCGACTCGTCCCTTACTTCAAACTGATACATTTATCCTTCGCCATCATCCTAGAAAGATTGTAACATCGTCACGGAATCGTCCTGTGTATATACATACATTTACACGCGCCCGAGCCTACGACTTTGATACTCCGTAGCATCGGTAGATGACGTTTCCGGATGTGCGTTCCTGTGTAAAACTTGAACTGCTAAGTCCCCTCTAGAAACTCTAGAAGAGTGTAACCCTGTATATTTTTAGCGACACCTGCAAAGAAGAGAAAGCAGCCTCACACTGCCGCCGTCCTACATTCTTTCTAGACATGTAATTCGCAGGCGTGTTTATAGCTGTAACAACGGGAAAGAGTGTCCTGTCGAGGCAAAGCAATAGTAACGTCGTTAAGAGCAACTGAACTTTACAGGGGTGGAAAAAGTCACTAAAAATTGTGTCGAAAAGTATGGGTTTCCGTTACAAAACGCTAAACGGACGCAAAGGCCGGTTATGGCTCGAAGCATTTTCTTGAATAAAACTGTGGGCCAAAAAGACATTCATTCCCTAATATGGCCGGGGCGCTGTCAGTAAATGACGAACGATGGAAACGGCCTTGGCTCTTATTCCGACAACACTAACGATGGGGCGTTGACTGCAATTGCGCCACTGTCGCCGTAAATTGATGAGTGAAAAGCTACGAATATCAGTTATTTATTGCATCGTTGTCGTCATAAAATGTACAGCGAGAAGCTGCAGTCTCGGTTATTATTTATTTTGTATATCAATGTTCCGTATTGTTTTCAAGGTATCGGCCATCATAAAATGCTTACTTTTGTTATTTCTTCGCTCCGTTATCGAAAGCGTGTGCTTCGCTATGCTTATATCCACATTCTTATGCGGCTATCCTTCTCCAAAGCAGTCTCGTCGCTTCGAAACTTTCTGCAGTAATAACCCAAGAAAACATTGAAATCGGAGAACAAATATTTTGCAAAATTTTGAAATGCTAGCGGAGAAACAATTCGTGGTATGAAATAATTGCCCACGAACAAATCGATGAAGAGTGTATGTTTGAAGAAACTAAAAAAGGTGCTTCATCTTTATCAGACAATTACAAGGCCGAAGACAAGCAGTCGAAAATGGACAGCGATTACGTTCTGCAGTATTATAGGATTAAGGTCGTGAATCTAGCACGGGAGCATCCAGGAAGGAGTGTGGCCACTCTTAGTAGAAGGGGATGTTCACGCCTCAAAAGCATAAAAGGTTTGAAAACATGGGAAGAACATACAATACAACTGGAACAAGGCATCAATTCGGGGACCTATGATCGTTTCATAGAAGCTCGAGATGCAATCAGCAGGCGACCACGAGAAACCCGCAGCAATGGGCTCTTGCTGCTGTTAGCCGATTTCCTGATTTAAATTTTCAAACCCCTGATTCGTTGGTCGTGCTCTTCAAATTAAGACATCGGATTCACCAGAGGAAAAAAAATCACCATATTTGCATGAGAGAGGGAAAGCGCTTCATTGCAGCAAACCCTTGATGCAGCAGCAAATTTACGAATGCACACCCGACTCCCCCCCCCCCCCCCCCACACACCAAAATACGAGAACGATTTAGTTATTACTGATCAAACAGGGAGGTACTACACATAAAAGTACATGACCCATTTACATCAACTGGAATACTATTTTTATAGATCATACAATGATAATTTGTGTATGCTTGTGCTAGGGTGCCAATATCAATCAACTTATGACCGAACTGTCGCAGAATGCGGAACAAAGGTGGTTCTTGTGCAGCGAAAGGTTATACACAAGGTGACACATTCCCACACTGCATAATATGCTGTCACCTTATATGGGGAATTTAAGGAGATGGGACCTGGATAAACTGACTAAACCAGAGGTTGTTCAGAGTTTCAGGGAGAGCATAAGGGAACAATTGACAGGAATGGGGGAAAGAAATACAGTAGGAGAACAATGGGTAACTCTGAGGGATGAAGTAGTGAAGGCAGCAGAGGATCAAGTAGGTAAAAAGACGAGGGCTAGTGGAAATCCTTGGGTAACAGAAGAAACATTGAATTTAATTGATGAAAGGAGAAAATATAAAAACGCAGAAAATGAAGCAGGCAAAAGGGAATACAAACGTCTCAAAAATGAGATCGACAGGAAGTGCAAAATGGCTAAGCAGGGATGGCTAGAGGAGAAATGTAAGGATGTAGAGGCTTATCTCACTAGGGGTAAGATAGATACTGCTTACAGGAAAATTAAAGAGACCTTTGGAGAAAAGAGAGCCACTTGTATGAATATCAAGAGCTCAGGTGGAAACCCAGTTCTAAGCAAAGAAGGGAAAGCACAAAGGTGGAAGGAGTATATAGAGGGTCTGTACAAGGGCGATGTACTTGAGGACAATATTATGGAAATGGAAGAGGATGTAGATGAAGATGAAATGGGAGATACGATACCGCGTGAAGAGTTTGACAGAGCACTGAAAGACCTGAGTCGAAACAAGGCCCCGGGAGTAGACAACATTCCATTGCGACTACTGACGGCCTTGGGAGAGCCAGTCCTGACAAAACTCTACCATCTGGTGAGCAAGATGTATGAGACAGGCGAAATACCTTCAGACTTCAAGAAGAATATAATAATTCCAATCCCAAAGAAAGCAGGTGTTGACAGATGTGAAAATTACCGAACTATCAGTTTAATAAGTCACAGCTGCAAAATACTAACGCGAATTCTTTACAGACGAATGGAAAAACTGGTAGAAGCCGACCTCGGCGAAGATCAGTTTGGATTCCGCAGAAATGTAGGAACACGTGAGGCAATACTGACCCTACTACTTATCTTAGAAAATAGATTAAGGAAAGGAAAACCTACGTTTCTAGCATTTGTAGACTTAGAGAAAGCTTTTGAGAATGTTTACTGAAATACTCTCTTTCAAATTCTAAAGCTGGTAGAGGTAAAATACAGGGAGCAAAAGGCTATTTACAATTTGTACAGAAACCAGATGGCAGTTATAAGAGTCGAGGGGCATGAAAGGGAAGCAGTGGTTGGGAAGGGAGTGAGACAGGGTTGTAGCCTGTCCCCGATGTTATTCAGTCTGTATATTGAGCAAGCAGTAAAGGAAACAAAAGAAAAATTCGGAGTAGGTATTAAAGTCCAAGGAGAAGAAATAAAAACGTCGACGTTCGCCGATGACATAGCAATTCTGTCAGAGACAGCAAAAGACTTGGAAGAGCAGTTGAATGGAATGGACAGTGTCTTGAAAGGAGGATATAAGATGAGCATCAACAAAAGCAAAACGAGGATAATGGAATGTAGTCGAATTAAGTCGGGTGATGCGGAGGGAATTAGATTAGAAAATGAGACAAAGTAGTAAAGCAGTTTTGCTATTTGGGGAGCAAAATAACGGATGATGGTCGAAGTAGAGAGGATATAAAATGTAGACTGGCAATGGGAAGGAAAGCGTTTCTGAAGAAGAGAAATTTGTTAACGTCGAGTATAGATTTAAGTGTGAGGAAGTCGTTTCTGAAAGTATTTGTATGGAGTGTAGCCATGTATGGAAGTGAAACGTGGACGATAAATAGTTTAGACAAGAAGGGAATAGAAGCTTTCGAAATGTGGTGCTACAGAAGAATGCTGAAGATTAGATGGGTAGATCGCATAACTAACGAGGAGGTATTGAATAGAATTGGGGAGAAGAGGAGTTTGTGGCACAACTTGACAAGAAGAAGGGACCGGTTGGTAGGACATGTTCTGAGGCATCAAGGGATCACCAATTTAGTGTTGGAGGGCAGCGTGCAGGGTAAAAATTGTAGATGCGGACCAAGAGATGAATACACTAAGCAGATTCAGAAGGATGTAGGCTGCAGCAAGTACTGGGAGATGAAGAAGCTTGCACAGGATAGAGTGGCGTGGAGAGCTGCATCAAACCAGTCTCAGGACTGAAGACAACAACAACAACAACAACGACGACGACGCCAACTGTGTTCGTTTGCATGCAAGAGACTACTGATTCATCTGGACCAAGGCAGCAAGAAGTTGCTGATAAGTGCTCACACAAATACAAAAACGTGATGATAACATATTCTAAGTCCGGCAATCTCACAACAGTACTATACAGGAAATTTCTAATTCTCCTCTTGAAGCCATACGTGAGAGAAGAGCAATTTCTTTTGCTCCTCGATTCATGGGGAGGGCAGCGAACCCGGTTTTGTGCGACGAAACTTTTCAAGACAGAGAAGATCTGCTAACGTACAATATTGAAGTAAATCCTCCAACATGGACTCCGTTGGTACAACCTTGCGGCAGGCAGGTGAAAAACCTTATAAAGTGACTACAAAATTTCTCTTACGTCATCGACCACAATAAAGAGGTAGCTTCAGAGAAGATTGTATAAAAATTCAATCAACCGTACACCTCATTTGTCAGCACCAACATACTGTGATACGATCAGATATGCGTGGTACGCTGCGAAACTGTGTGACGAGCGAAAACTGTTCGTGAACGTAAACCAAGTTTGTTTTGCAGAAGAAACATTGAAGAAACCATGCTCATGCATAACTCTGCTTTCATTACGTTTGCTGTAGGTCACAATAATTATTGTTTTACGTATTTCTACGATCACTATCAGCCTGATTAGTGCAGTGCTCCATACGTGTCACAAAAGTGGGTCCAATAATACCGATGTGACTGAAAATGGTTGTGTATCTTCTTTTATTTCCAACGCCCTTATAAAGAAATTTATTTTCCTATTTTCCTATTTTTAAAAAATGGAGGACCACAATTGGAAATAGAACTACATTCCTTAATTGAAACAATTTGGGAGACAGAAAACATACCGGCCGATTGGAAAACTGCAATTATATGCCCCATCTTTAAGAAGAATGATCCCCTTGTCTGTGATAACTACAGAGGAATTGCCCTACTCGATGTCACGTATAAAATTTTGTCGATGTGTATACTACACAGACTGATTCCCATAACCGAAGAACTGATTGGGGACTACCAATGTGGTTTCCGCACTAACAGATCCACTTTGGATCACTTATTCACATTGAGACAAATAAATGAGAAGGCATGGGAATTTAATGTAGATATCCATATTCTATTTATAGACTTCAAGAAGGCCTATGATAGCATACACCGACAGACACTTTTAAACACCATGAAAGAATTTGAAATACCATTAAAATTAATCAAATTAGTTAAAATGTGTTTGGAAGAAACCATATGCAACGTTAAGACACCTGCAGGAGAGACTGAAAATTTTAAGGTGTACACTGGACTGAGACAAGGGGATGCCATCTCACCTATTCTATTTAATATTATCTTAGAGAAGATTGATAGAGAATTCACCAAAACTAATCCACAAGGGATCCAACCGCAGGGACAGAACATTACTAGACTTGCTTATGCAGATGATGTAGCCTTAATAAGCACTTCAAAAGCTGAATTAATCAGGATGATGCAAAATTATTACAAAATAGCTGAGAAAGCTGGACTTCATGTGAATGAAGAAAAGACAGAATATCTAGTCATAAGTAAAAAACTCCAAAAGAATACACCACTGACCGTAAATGGCCTCACTTTCAAGGCAGTTGACCACTTCAAGTACTTAGGGAGTCTTTTTAGCAGAGACAATAGAGCAGAAATAGAAATAGACGCCCGTCTAGCAGCAGCTAATAGAACTTTTTACAGCTGTATCAAAATTTTAAGGATGAGATCACTTAGTACTGAATTCAAAATCCGTTTTTATCAGTCAACTATTGTACCAGTAGCATTATATGGATGTGAAGCTATTACATTCAGGAAAAAAGATGAAGAAAAACTGTTGATATTTGAAAGAAAAATACTAAGAAAAATATTTAGACCAATCTTCGATGAAAATGTCATGGAGTGGAGGATAAGGAAAAATGAAGAACTACGGGAGCTGTACAAACATAGTACCATTGTGGAAATGTTAAAGAAGAGAAGACTGAACTGGGCTGGTCATGTAGCAAGGATGCCGGAGAACAGACTACCCAAAATAGCATCCACTAAGAAATTAGAAGGAAAGAGAAGAAGAGGAAGACCTCGAATTAGGTGGATGGAGAATATCCGGGAAGATGCAGCTAGGATGGGCATCAACTCTGATTGGACAACAATTTCCCTGGATAGAAATAATTGGAAGAGGCTCGTAGAGCAGGTGTATGGTCGATAAGGCCTTAGCCACGTGTAAAGTAAAAGTAAAGTATTTTTCAGGATAGATATAAAGCAGATAATAAATGAATCATTAAATGCTGATAATCTGGATAGTCATCCGAGGTTAGAATTACATGGGAATACTACTACTACTAAGAATAATAATAAAAGCACCAGCAGCGAGATTCAACTCAGAGGTGTTGCGCTTACGGACTCACTGCTTGTTACGACCACACAATAATATATATACGCACGTCGTAAAATTTCGAACTCGATTTTCTCGAAAACGGTTGAGAGTTGCGCCTTCCTCTTTACATAAGCTGAAAAGGATGTCAGCAGCTCGTGGTCTTGAGGCAGCGTTCTCGCTTCCCGCGCACGGGGTCCCGGGTACGATTCCCGGCGGGGTCAGGGATGTTTCCCTGCCTCGAGATGACTGGGTGGTCTTATGTTGTCTTCATCATCATCATTCATCCCCATTGCCGTCGGAGGAAGGCAATGGCAAACCACCTCCGGTAGGACCTTGCCTAGTCGGCGGTGCGGGTCTCCCGCATCGTTCCCTACGCTCGTCGGAATATGGGACTTCATCATCACCAATCGGGATACTGCAGGACGCCAAAGTAACTATTATTTGTAGCTGTCTGAAACAGTTTAGATTTTTCAGACTATGTGACTTTGTTTTACTGTCCGCACTAACAGCACTATGGCTGAATTTTTGAAAGTAAATTTGTCTATATAGCATATAATAACTGAAATATTAATTGAGGTCCTTTAGCAGTCCACAGGGGATTCCGCGTAACGAGAAAAGACACAAATATAAACGTACGCTGTAGAAAGTTATGTTAGTACAGATGTGCAATGAATGTTCCAAATTTTAAAGCTTAGTTGTGTGAAATAATAATGTCCAATCAAATATTTTTCCCGGTTGGTCATTTCCTTCCCTTCTGTCGCTACAGCACATTGTGTTGTAGAAGATAGTGTGGAAGATATGGACGTGGTTGAAGACGTTAGAGAAGGAAGGGACAAAGAAGAAGTGACTTACGAAATTCATATGTCAGAGACCCACATACATCAGCAAAAATGGAATGATATAGCAGTAAATGTAAAAACACCCAAGCAAGATTCAGAAACAGGATATTTTGTGTAGATGTAGCCGTTTCTCAATTACTTCCAGGAGTGCGTCTTCGATTATGGAGACTTTTATATTGTTTATTACTGCTAAAATAGTGGACAAATTTTAAAATAAACAAGCGAAAAACAGATGGCTTCTAATTTATGGAATGCGACTCTTCTAACAAACGCAAGTGGATTCCTACAAGTACGACAGAAATGTTCCACTTCATGAGACTTCTTGTAGGTATGGGACTACTAAAAGCTAAACGAGAACCCCTTTCTGTGTGATGATCCACGTGTTCTACGTACCAAAGGAAAATATCCCGAGATTCATTTTCTAGAAATTAGATGCCTGAATTTCTTTCTTACATCTGATTCGACGATATGACCACTAGCGAGGAACGGAGACAAACGGACAAATTTTGTACATTTAGAGAAATATTTGCAACCTTTGCACAGGAATGCTGTCTACACGATTAACCATGTAGTCATTTCACAGTGGATGAGCAGTTGGTAGCTTTGTGTGCGAAATGCCCGTTTTGAGCCTAAATGAGGTCGAAACCGGCCAGATGCGGCATAAAAATTGTGACGAACAACTTTTCACTGGTGTTCTGTTCAGAGGAGCTCTTGGAACAAGAGCTGACTCTGACTGCTACTCTTGGAAAACCAACCTCTAAATCCCATCTGAACTTCAGCTAATGCCATTAAGTCACATTTTTCATCTATGTTTGCATTCAATGAAAACCTAATCCTAGTACGATATGTGTCTAAAAAGAACGAGACAGTAATGCTTTTGAGTTCTGAAGGTCCCAACGACAACTGCGACACAGAAATGGAGAAGTTCAAGCCCGATATTATTCTACACTACAATGGAATCACAGGTTCTGCTCGTACAATGGAGAATATGAAATGATAACTGAGTAATCACGCAACAGGAAATCCACGCGATGGCCATTTATGCTGTTCTTGAACACGACTGATGCAGCAGTCGTAAGTGCTTACGTAATGTACAAGACGAAATTCCTGATTGGAAGGCTCTTGCACACGACCGAAGGAGAAATTTTTTGATAAATTTAGGATAAGAACTTATAAAGCCTCACGTGAAGCAAAGAATGCAGCAGGTGGATGGAATGCCCGCAAACACAGGAGCAACAGTGAGGAGTTACTGTTCGGCGAAGATGCAAGCCAGTGACACAGCAATCAAGTTCAACGAAACCTCTGCAAGGGACTCACGGTGTTGGACGTTGCAGACTGTGTCCTAGGAAACAAGACCGGAAGTTTAAAATAAAATGTGGCAAGTGATGTTCTTTTGTATGCAGTGAACATGTATCTATGAAAATGGAAAAAAAGTGTGCAAAACTTGCATCAATTCGAATTGAAACGTGTGCAATTGCCAATGGACACAAAATTTGGGGAAAAAACATTTTAATTATTTACGTAATTTGTTGTCAACAACTTGCAGTAAGTTTTTTCATTGCAATGCTGCTTAAATGGCCGTACAGTTCTAAGCGCGTCAGTTTGGAACCGCGTGACCGCTACGGTCGCAGGTTCGAATCCTGCCTCGGGCATAGATGTGTGTGATGTCCTTAGGTTAGTTAGGTTTAAGTAGTTCTAAGTTCTAGGGGACTGATGACCTCAGTAGTTAAGTCCCATAGTGCTCAGAGCCATTTGAACGATTTTTTTGCTGCTTAAAGAATTATTCTTTTTTCATTACTGTGTTATTGCATGTGATTGTTTTTGTTTCTGTAGATGTACCATATCAAAGAACACATTTTGCTTTGGTTTACTCTGATGCTCACTCCTCCGCCCGCTTGTGTTGTTTATTTAATTTAGCTTCATGTGCAGAAGGCCAAGTAAGACGTTACTCTGCAATTTATTACCTATAGTCTGATTATAATTACCTGTTAGTTGACACTTCACGTGCTGGAGCTGGTTTCCTCCAACCAGAGCGCTCAACGTCACACCGGACTGGCACGACAATTAGTCAATTCACTTCCATTTCCTTCACTGACATTCTTCCTTGATGTATTTGGATCCCGAATCATGGATGTGTCATTTTTACTTCATATTTGTTCATACACGATAGCCGCACCAAAAACAACGCACAAACATATCGATGCTAATGAAATACAAGCGTTTCGTAGACAGGAATAACTAACCACTACTGGGTACTTCCGGACAAGACGCGATTTAGCGTCGCATATACCGTTATCATAATTACAGAGATCGGTTTACATTGGACAAGCTTCGCACGACATTGTGTGAAAACGAGTTTTTGAAGGCTGCAAGTCATCGTTACAACAAGGCGATCACAGTTGTACTATAGTCCAATGGACGCCGGCACGCTAGCTCAGCGTTTTCGGTCAGAGGGTTGGCTACTCTCTGTAATGAAAAACTGAGTGAACGGATTAACGAAGAACCTAAACGTGTGTCATCGGAACAAATTCAACGAACAATATAGAACAAAATGAGATTTAAAAAGAAATGGCTATCATATTAATCTGCTGTCTTGAAGGTCGCAGGTTCAAATCTCGCCAAAAGCCGAGAAAGTTTATTACTAAATCTAATAAAAGGAATGTTAAAGCTTTCGTGGCAACTTATTGACAAACTGTCTTGTGTTCTTCGGGCGACGTTTGATTGATGATATTTGTGACGTTTCGCCAGCGCGAGTGGTTGGCATTGTCAAAACGTCACCCTCCATCTGAAATGTCCAGCACCAGCAAAGAAGGGTCAAGTTTTGACAATGTCCACCATGAGCAAAGGAGGGTGAAGTTTTGTCAATGCCAGCCACTCGTGGACAATCCACCACGAGTAATGGAGGGTCAAGCTTTGACAATGCCAGTCACCCGTGCTGGAGAAAGTCGGCCGAAGAACCCGAGATAGTTCGTTTAGTAAAAAGAGTCTATCACTTTTATTCAGTTAACTGGTTTAAGTGTAATTTTTTTATTTCTAATTCTTTTCCAAGTCATTTTCATCGTCGTGTTGACTCTTTTATTTGCTCTTATTTTTCTACCTATCGTTCTTTTTTCGTCTGGAATCTGCCAGTGTCGTCTATAAGCTGCGACCAAGTGCCAACGAGGACTGCTCATCGGCTGGTAACGAGGCAGCTCGTGTAGCCAGCGAGAATATAGTTTCAGGTAACCATGGATAGCGAGAAACGAAGTTTCCTTTTAGCGGTGAAACTGAAGGTTTTCTGTCTTTAGTTTTCACTTAGAGGTTAGCTCCAATAGCCGTGAACAAAGCCATTGTGATTTTAGTTCTGCCGCACCACCACTTTCTCGTATGCAATACACATCACGTGGTTGTGGGTAGCGTAAGACACGAGTTTAAATTCAGGGCCATGAAGTGCAGTTCAGTCATTGGTCGCTTAAAATTAGCTGTGGACAGAGCATCTCGCATTTCCATCTCACCTCGCGGCGACCGCTTCCCGTATTGCTCCGCGTTACACATTAACAACATTTGTGAAGTGTACTGGAAGTATGAATTAAAAAACGCCTTCAGTCACAACTTTTCGTGTTTTATTAAGTGCAAGATGCATTTCGGAACCTATCGGTCCATCATCAGGTGTAATTTGTCTTAATACACGCTTTACTTTTTCTCTTGAATGAAGTGAAATGCATATTCCTGTCACGAAAAGGTTTGGTGTTAGGTTACGAATTTCGTAAGTCAAACGCGGAAAATATGTGCGAAATAGTGGAAAAGATGAACAGTGTAAACTTAACGCATAATTGAAGAAAAGCGTTTTTAACGTTTTAGCGCCAACATACGTTCTTTTCTCCGTCAGTTTTGTACACATCACTTCATTCGAGAGGCACATTTGCATACACGTATTTGTAAACACTTCACAGATGTTTTTGTACATGGTGTGATCAAAGGAGAATTGATTCATGATTCTAAAGATATAATTATTAAACAATTGCTGGAAAAAGCTTTAGAATAGGTCTTTAAAATTACTGAAGTAACTGTGGGTTGCAACATCTGTTTGTTCATTTAACATAGGTACTGGTTTTTTGATTTTGTGGTGGTATATCTCCAATTGTTCTAAAAAATTTACTATCTTACCATTGGCTTCACTATGTAGTACTATCAAATTGTTTTCTAGATTGTTGATGACGTGTTTCGTTTTCAACATATGTTGTGCAATACCTGAAAGCATTTACGTGTTCTTGAAAACGGCTATTCAAGTTTCTGCCTGTTTTCCCTACGTAGTAGGCAGGACAACTGGGGCATGATGCTTTGTACGCTCCGCTGTTGTATGTTTGCGTATTTGATTTTATTTTATGGAATAGTACGTTTCCTAACTTATTAGTTGAGAATCAACTGTTACATTTGTTTTTTTTTGAAAAAGTTAGCGATTTTTTGTTATATGAGACCCGGGTATGGGATACTGGCAAATATTTTCTCTTCTTGCACAATGTGGCCACCGTTATCTGACTTTTGTGTATTTGTATGTCTAAATTGTCAATTGTTTTGGCTCTATAGCCATTTCTTATGGCAATGCTCTTTATTGTATCTATCTCAGTCTTCGAAATCAAGATAGTGTACTCTGTGATGCATGGACCTAAATGGAGCATTTTTCTGCGTGGTGGGATGGCATGATGAGTTCGTGATGTGCGTTTTCTGTGTATGCTTATGTTTTTGTTGGTGGCTGGTGGTTTTAGGATCTAGGAAATTTATGCTTATGTTATCCTCATGTTCTATCGTGAATTTTATGTTTTTGTGGAAATAATTGAATACTGCTAGTATTCCTTCAGTCTCATCTTTTTTAACAAATAGCAGCAAGGTATCGTCAACATATCTCCAGTAATATATTACTTTACTTTGGAGTCTATTGTTTTCATTAAAAAACTTACTTTCCAGATGACTGAGAAATATGTCTGCCAGAAAACTTGATATGCTACTGACCCTGGCAAGACCGTCTTTCTTTTGGTAAACTTTCCCATTAAATATAAAGTAATTGTGAGACAATACTAGCTGCAACATGTACTCGACTTCTGATATGTCTGCAATTGACAATTTTTTATGCTTTACTAAGTTATCAAAGATTATGTCTATTTTTCTTCAGTTACTAGATTTGTAAATACGTTAGTTACATCAAAAGGGGAAAACCTGGCACCTGCAGGAATATTTGCATCTTTAATTTTAGTTGCTAATTCATTTGTGTTCTTAACCCGGCAGTAAACTCAGCTGGTCTGTCAGACCACTGAGAACACATTAATACAATGTCTGAAAATTGGTTAAAAGAGGCCATGTTGTCGGCCAATATAAAAGATAACAACAAGAGTCGTCTGATGGTAATTAAAAATCGATGTAATCTGTAAGGGTCTGAAAGAACAGCTACGTGTTTGACGTTTGTGCGTCCCGTTTCCAGACGCGCGTACTGCCGGGTCAACTGAGTACAATTTATCAAACGTATAGCACTGCCTCAGAATTTCGCTCAGTAATTGGGAGACTTTGGAGCCACGTGTACTTTTAGAATGAACAATAGGCCTCAATGGAACATGGGGTTTATGAGTCTTAGGTTGAGCTCTCAGCCTTGCGCTATGGGATTCATTAAAAAGCATGTTTCTGCTTGTTTTCCTGTGAAGAGGAAATTGTATTTATTAACTATTTTTCTGATTTTGTTTTGGAATTTTACAGTCGGATGTTGCTTGACCTCTGCTATGTTGTTTTCACAAAAGAAAGTCAGTGTTTTTCTTGGATTATGTGGTAAGTTTACACTGTTCATCTTTTCCACTATTTCACACATATTTTCCGCGTTTGACTTTGTTGTTGTTGTGGTCTTCAGTCCTGAGACTCGTTTGATGCAGCTGTCCATGCTACTCTACCCTGTGCAAGCTTCTTCATCTCCCAGTAACTACTGCAACCTACACCCTTCTGAATCTGCTTAGTGTATTCATCTCTTGGTCTCCCTCTACGATTTTTATCCTCCACGCTGCCCTCCAGTACTAAATTTGTGATCCCTTGATGCCTCAGAACATGTCCTACCAATCGGTCCCTTCTTCTCGTCAAGTTGTGCCACAAACTCCTCTTCTCCCCAGTTCTATTCAATACCTCCTCATTAATTATGTAATCTACCCATCTAATCTTCAGCATTCTTCTGTAACACCACATTTCGAAAGCTTCTATTCTCTTCTTGTCCAAACTATTTATCGTCCATGTTTCACTTCCATACATGGCTACATACATTTGAACATTTGAAAAGCTGTGACTAAAGGCGCTTTTTGATTCATACTTCCAGTGTATTGAATACAGTCACGTTTGAAGCTGCGAAATTCATAACCTAACACCAATTCGTTTCATGACACTAATATGCATTTCACCTCATTCAAGCATGTATTAAGACGAATTACATCTGGTGATGGACCCACACGGTCCGAAATGCATCGTGTACTTAATAAAACACGAAAAGTTGTGAGCCGAGCTGAATGGCCGCGTGGTTCGAGGCGTCATGTCACGGACTGCGCGACCACTTTCGCCGGCGGTTCGAGTCCTCCCTCCAGTGTGGGTGTGTGTGTCGTTCTTAGCATAAGTTGGTTTTAGTAGTGTGTAAGTCTAGGGACCGATGACCTAAGTAGTTTGGTCCCTTAGGAAATCACACACATTCAAAAATCTGTGACTGAAGGCGCTTTTTAATTCATACTTCCTGTGTATTGAACGCAGTCACGTTTGAAGCTGCGAAATATGAATAAAATTAAATTTGTGAAGTGACTGGCCGTATTTGCGTGTTACCTGTAACGGAGCGGTAGCCGCCGGCCGATGGGGCGACACCGTAGCGGCGAGTGATGAACGTCAGCTGTCACGTAATTTTAAACGGACTACAGACAAACGTGTGCGGACATCTGCCACGATTTTACCTGCTCCGAAGGGTTGGGTCCCTTGTCTCCCCCTCCTCCCTCTCCTCCTCCTCACTCGTCGCCTGACCCGCAGTAAAGGTACTTACTGAGCCTTTCCACTGGTTTTCTTAACATAGGACCAGAATCTCTATGGATTTTCCGCCACATTTCTAGAGAGAGTTTCGTTGTCGAAACTATTAAATGCATCTCGCATTGAAATCCGCACCAAATTTCGAGCCTCAGTAAAACTTCGCCAATCTTGGACATTTTGCATTCGTCTAAATTATACGTGCCTTTTTCGCTGCTCCTGCAGCAGCTTTCTGTCGTGTTATGTGTACCATGAGGGATCAGTTCCGTCTGTTATTAATTTGGTATTTATCTCGAGTGCTGTTGATACTATTTCTTTGAACTAAAGCCACATATAGTCTTCACTTACATAGTTTGGAAGGATTGAAGACTGTCTCTTAGAAAGACGTCAACCGAAGTTTTCGTTGCTTTTATAAATAGATACATTCGCGTTTAGTTTTAGTGAATTTCTTTGACTTTGGAAATGAGCCTCGCTACGACTGTGTGTTCACTAATCCCTGCATCCGTCGTGATGCTCAGGACTATTTGTGGCTAAGAGGTCAAGTGTGTTTTCGTAACCATTTGCAATTTGAATGGCCTCGTGAACTAATTGTTCAAAATAATTTGAATAAAAGCATTTAGAACAATCACCGAACTTGTTTTCTATCTACAATAGGGTCTGAAAATGTATTTATGTCAACATACGGAAGGCAGATTGAAGTCACTGCCAACTATAATTGTATGAGTAGGGTACCTAATTGCGATGAGACTCGAGTTTTCTTTGAATTGTTAGTGCAGATCATTACAATTACGGCTCTCCCCTCCAAAATGTATGATGCTTTCTATGTGACCCTGTAAATACCAGAGCTAAACAGTGTAGAACAACAACGTACGTTACAAGCATAGCATTCTGTATTACTTCATTTCCTTATTTCTAACATTTTAAAATTGTACGTTGACTTTAGATCAATCATAGATGTTCTTATCTCTGTTTACGAATGTACTTTCAGTCATGTTATGAACTTTGTCCCGCTACACTTTATTAACTAATGTTTCGCCGCAAGGGATATCGGATTTTAGAGAGTAAATTAATATGGAGTATGTCGTTCTTCTTTTCAAACATTCACATACCTATTTCTTCTTTCCTTATTGTCTTTTGGGCATGCAGTTGTAGTAATTAAAATAGACGCAAATGCAGTGAACAAAAAGAAATGTTTAGCGTACATTCGCATTCTCTTTACATCGTTCCTTTCTTCTTGCTCTCATGGTGATGGACTCTTTCTATCGCAGTCAGTAAGCGTCAAAGGAAGCTACCGTACAGACAGAGGGATCTATATTTATACTTTGCAGAACTAATTACATACTGACATAATCGTCGGAATTGCTTTCGTTTCCCAAAAGTTGTAAATATTTCGATATCGGAAAAGAAGCTCTGTATTTGGCCAAGATGTCGAAGAAGGAGGTCCCTTACGTACTGGTTGTATCGAGTAAGATGTGGAGACGGCGGTTTGAAAGCGGACAGAAGAAAAGTACGAGGAAGGGCGTCCCTTAACTGAGGGATCGCTACTCAAGCTACCTGGCGAAGGGGCAAGTGTGGCAAATGTCCGGCGTGGCAAACGTCCGGCATTCCCTCGTTCTCAGGCGAGGAAACGCCTCTGTTGGCGGGCGCGACCGGGCGGGAGGATACTGGAGCGAGGCCGCGCGTCTGTCTGTGTCTCCAGGACGTTCCCGCTTTTGCAACCCCAGCCGACGGCCCGTCGTAAACACGGCGCACCTCCCCCTTCCTGACCATAAATCAGGGGTTGGGGGAGGTGTGCACAAAGCGGCTGCAGGAAACGCCAGTCACGCGCGCCGGCCGGCCCACCCACACCCCCACCCCCGCAGCGGGTCTGCTTCACTGTACTGCCCCAGGCGGACAGGAATTTGGCGACTCGCCCGCTTCCGGCTGTTTGTGGCGCGTCGCACACGTGTCTAGCGACAGCCGCCTAGACAAAGCGGCGCGTATCCTTAGCGGGGCGCGGCGGGGCGCGGCAGGAAACCGCGTTTCCGTGCGTAACGGCGGGCGGCAACTGCCGACTTTCTCCTCGAAATATCGCGCCTCCTTCCCCGCTCAGTTCTCGGAGGGCTGTGGAATCAGTGAATGCCAATGCGCCTCTCTGCGAAGAATTATTGGTCAAATTTGCTGGAGGACATTCTTCGAAATTATGAAGATGGCGGGGATGAAACAACGGGAGCGAAAACTTCTCTACAACTTCTACAGAAACCGGACTGCGGTTACGTGTAAAGCCGTCGGCACACGGACCGTGTTGTCGAACGCCAAGTTCAACGCGCTGCTGAACGCTCAGGAAAAAAAAATGGCTCTGAGCACTATGGGACTCAACTGCTGTGGTCATAAGTCCCCTAGAACTTAGAACTACTTAAACCTAACTAACCTAAGGACAGCACACAACACCCAGCCATCACGAGGCAGAGAAAATCCCTGACCCCGCCGGGAATCGAACCCGGGGACCCGGGCGTGGGAAGCGAGAACGCTACCGCACGACCACAAGATGCGGGCTGAACGCTCAGGAACGATGCGACTTGTGCATATGATACGTGGGCCCCAACGTGGTATACGCGATCGCAACCCACTCCAGCGGCAGTTGAGGGATGTTTCCAGTTCGTAAATCACACTGTTTACTCGACAGGCTCGCGTAAAATTTCCACGTTAGCTCTATTAAAACGCACGTTTCCTCCATCGTCCACGAAAAGGAAAGTACCATGTCCAATCAATAGGGACACAGGCTTGTAAAAGATCCATTACAAACAGCGCGGTACAAATTTGGAATACTTCTCCGCATAAGATAAACATTATTTCATCATTCCCACATTTTAGTAAAACCCCAAGGTCAGTCTTACTTGATCACTGTTCCTACCCAGTAACAGAATGTTTGCAACATGTGAATTACGAAGCGTAAAAGAAAAAGGAGCAAAATATCTTTATACAAGTAGCGCAAGCTGTCCTGTAGATTAAGCCAATCGAACAAAGTCACCCCTCAAAAAAAGGTGAACTTATATTTACAGAACATCAAATGTTATAGTATATACTTATATTAAACTAATAATAAAGTATCAGAACCCAATAAAAACGCGAATGTTAGGAAAAAAAGTTCGGAAGTGTCAATACGCGAACCAGGGCCCTCTTAATCAATTCATCACCGGACTGTGGCGCTACTTATTACGCTTTTTTTTCGCTCTTGCTCGTTGTATCTGCTCGGGGCGGACATCGTAAGACATCCACTTAAGTTCGTCTTTGATAGATTAACTCACTTTTTTTATTGCAGAGGGCAGCTAACCCTCTGACCAAACACGCTGAGTTACCGGGCCGGCCAAATTACGCTAATCCAACAACACACCTGTTATATCTAATCATATTCTCTTACAGCGTGCTGAAAACCTTAATCGTAGATATGTTACTAATTGAAATTTAATTATAACAAATTGTACCAAGAACAATGCGTTTTCGGTGGATCTTCAGTGTGTTGCTGCCTTCAAATATCCTACTCTCATAATACGCAAGTTACAATAATTCTTTTGCCACGAATATGATGTTTCTCATTATTTTATTGGCACGAATCACACAGTTAACTCAAATTGCTGGTGCTCAGAAACGGCATATATACATATAGGCTTGAATGCCAATATGGCGCCTCACAACTCTGTACTGAAGGCAGACGACGTGCGTGTGACGTAGGTGGCGTCGTGCCATCTCATTGGTCAACGCTCAGACGCACGCTCAGAATATCTGACGTGCCAGATACTGCTCTGCACGTTCGGAAAGACTCCCGAACGTGTTGTTCCATGTTATGACGTCAGAAACTCGGCACGCTCAACGCTGAACGTTCGGGTGCACGGTCCGTGTGCTGACGGCTTAAGGCCTTACCCCGATGCTATTCGAACGGCACAGAGACCGAGCAGCAAAAGAGATCGCCGGCCGAGGTGGCCGAGCGGTTCTAGGCGATGCAGTCCGGAACCGAGCTGCTGCTACGGTCGCAGGTTCGAATCCTGCCTCGGGCATGGATGTGTGTGGTGTCCTTAGGTTAATTAGGTTTACGTAGTTCTATGTCTAGGGGACTGATGATCTCAGCTGTTAAGTCCCATAGAGATTAGAGCTATTTGAACCATTTGATAAGCAAAAGAGATCCAGCAGAAATTTCAGAATGGAAATAAAGTTCGCGGAGAACCAGGAAAGGAAGACGAGGGTCGCCCCGTCGACAGCGAGGTCATTCGGGGCGGAGGGCGAGCTCGCCTTAGCGAAGGATGGGGAAGGCAATCGGCCGTGCCCTTTCAAAGGAGCCATCCCGGCATTTGCCTGGAGAGATTTACGGAAATCACGGAAAACCTAAATCTGTTTAGCCGGACGAGGTTTTGAACCGCCGTCCTACCGCGATGACTGACCCGCCCGCTCGGTTTCAAGGAGACGAAATGAAAACTTTAAGGCACGCTGGTGACAGAGACGGCAACACGCTTGAGAAAGATTAGTTGAACGGAACAGAAGGTGCTTCAAAGGAAGTTAAAAGATGAGCATCAACAAAAGTAAATCAGCGAAGTGACATTAAATCGGGCGACGCTAAGGCAGTTAGGTTAGGAAACGAGAAACTAAAAATCACAGAACACAGCTGTTGCAGTAGTCTTCACTCTGGCGCAGCTCTGTCCTGTGCAGGCCTGTTAGTTTCTACAGAACCGCTGCAGCCCACGTCCACCTGGGCCTGCTTCCTGCACTCAGACCTCGGCTTCCCCACACTAATTTCACCTCCACTACCATTCTGACGATCTCGTGATACTTCCGGAACTGTTCCATCAACCGATCCTCCCCACTAGTCAAGTTGTGCCATAATTCTTCCTCCAATATCATACAGCACTTACTCACTAGTTATTACATTTCCCACCTGATGTTCTGTATTCTCCTGTAGCACCAAATCCGAAAAAGCTTCTCTTCTTGTCTGCTTATCGTCCACATTTCCCTTCTACACAAGGCTACACTTCGGAAAACTGCGTCCAGAAAATATTTTCCGTGTTAACAAATTTATGTTTTTCAGAAACTCTTTTGTTCTTCTTCTCAGTCTGCATCCTGTATCCTATCTCATTCGGCCCTTATCAGTTATTTTTCTGCCGAAAGAGGAAAACTCATCTACAGTTTTTAGTGGCTCCTTTCCCAATCCGATTCCGTCAGCATTATCTGATTTAATTCTGCTACATCACTTTTATTTTACATTCGTTGATGTTCATATTACAACTTTTTTTTTATTTTTAACACACTGTCCATTTTGCTGCGGTCGCAGGTTCGACTCCTGCCTCGGGCATGGGTGTGTGTGATGTCCTTAGGTTAGTTAGGTTTAAGTAGTTCTAAGTTCTAGTGGACTGATGACCACAGCAGTTGACTCCCATAGTGCTCAGAGCCATTTGAACTATTTTTGAACACTGTCCATTTAACGCAACTGTTCTTCTAATTCCTTTTCCTACAATCACAGTGTCTTCCTAAATCTCATTTTTTTATTTGTTCTCTTTGACCTTTAATTTCCTCTCCAATCTCATCCTCAGACTCTTTTCTTACTCGTTCAACAAGTTGGATAATATTGGGTGGGTAGGTTACAAACCAGTCTCACTCCATTCTCAACCATTGCTTTCTTTTCATGTCCTTCGACTGTTATAACCAAAGTTTAGTATCTGTACAAGTTGCAAATAACATTTTCCTGCTCATATTTTGTCCCTACTATTTTCAGGATATCAAAGGGTGTAGTTACGTCAACACCTTTCTCTAAATGTACAACTGCTATAAACATAGGGTCAATTTCCTTCAACGTATCTTCTAAGACAAGTCATATGACAAATTGCATTCCGTCTTCAGGCCACAAGTGGTCCATCGGGACCATCCGACCGCCGTGTCATCCTCAGCTGAGGATGCGGATAGGTGGGGCGTGTGGTCAGCACACCGCTCTCCCAGCCGTTATGATGGTTTTCTTTGGCTGGAGCCGCTACTGTTCGCTCGAGCAGCTCCTCAATTGGCATCACGAGGCTGAGTGCACCCCGAAAAATGGTAACAGTGGATGGCGGCCCGGATGGCCACCCATCCAAGTGCCGGCCACGCCCGACAACGCTCAACTGCGGTGATCTGACGGGAACCGGTGTATCCACTGTGACAAGGCCGTAACCAAGACAAGTGATAGCGTCAGTATTACCTTGCATGTTCCTACATTTCTCGGCGACCGAAATTGATGGTCCGTGAGGTAGGCATTTACCTGGTTTTTCCATTCTTCTGTAAAAGATTATTTTGTAAATGTGACGTATGAAACTGATGTTTGGAAACATTCATATCTGTAAGTACCTTTTTTTGGAATATTAGTAGACTAGTTTTGCTATTTGAGCAGTAAATTGATTGATGGTGGCCGAAGTAAAGAGGATTGGCAATAGCAAGAACGCGAAATGTTAATTACCCTACGCCTATATCAACACAGATGTTGAAGTGTGAATAGATCGCAGAAGTGACTAAAAGGAGTTGATATATTGACAGTGCACATCTTCGGGCGTCAAAGAACAGCAAATAAAACGCGGGATAGAAGTGTGGGGTGTACAAAATGTTCTGCGTCCCGTCTCTTCTTCTAGCCTATGTTCGCCTTTCCGATTCTACGGAGAATCTCCTGATTTCTTACCCTATTAGTTCACCTCAGTTTCAGTACATTTCTGTAAAACCAGATCCGAAACACTGTTTTTCAGCTTTTTCACACTCCATCATTCACTTGCGTGCGTCCGCAGCTCGTGGTCGTGCGGTAGCGTTCTCGCTTCCCACGCCCGGGTTCCCTGTTTCGATTCCCGGCGGGGTCAGGGATTTTCTCTGCCTCGTGATGACTGGGTGTTGTGTGATGTCCTTAGGTTAGTTAGGTTTAAGTAGTTCTAAGTTCTAGGGGACTGATGACCATAGAAGTTTAGTCCCATAGTGCTCAGAGCCATTTGAACCATCACGTGCTCTAGACGTATAACATTATAAGTTGCTCCCTCAAACTGATGCCTACGTTTGGTAGTGGAAGACTTCTTCTAGCAAGGAATGCTCCCTTTGTCTGTGCCAGCCTGCTTGCTATACCATGCTTCCCTCCTTCTCAATGCGGTAATTTGCTTCCAAAGTCGCATAACTCTTTCACTTCCATTGCCATCTGGTCTCAAATTTTGGTGTTTATTTTGTTGCCGATCTCTTTTTGCGACTCTTCGTTACTTTGGCGTTTTTTTGGTTTACTTTCAAATCACATTTTATGCTCAAAAGACTTCTCGTTGCATTCAGGGGATCCTATAATTGTTTCTCACTTTCATTAAGGATAGCGACGTCATCAGCGAATTTTAACATTCATGTTCTTTCACTCTAGAAGCGTGCCCGTACTGCCTTAGAGTCATGTCTTTCTTTTCATCTGCGTTCTTCCATCTAACTCTTGTATCGCTATATCGGATCACGGAGCAATAATAACAGTAATATCGATAATCATAGTGAGACATTCATGTTTATCATATCATCAATATCAAACTACCGAAATGCACACCGTTGAGACTGCCTTGTGATTTACGCTCTTATAGTCAAGTCAAAAAAGTCCTGAATCGATTGCAGAATATTTGTACATTGTTGCACAGCCAGAGGTAAATATGCTGTTCACTCTCAGACACTGCATCAGTTGATAGCTCAGGTGGCTGTACCTATCTTTCAATACCCGTGGTTTGCGTCAACAGTTATTTCTGTACGGCCATTCTTTTTAAGTGTTCCTGAGACAATTTTTCGCTATCATTATTAAAACTCAACTATATATCAGAAAACGGCGTACATAAAATGTTCTTGGTACCTGACAGTTTAGATATGTTTCCGTGTTTAACGGTAGATACTACCTTAAATGCTTAAATGCTAACAATGACGACGAAGAATAGTAAGTATGATGACTTCATTGATCACGATCCCGTATTTTACCTCATTTTGTCTCGCCACGAATGTACTATTACGATTAACATTATTATTGTAGCAACTTTCCGAAGAAACAGGATTTGTTGTAGCGATGGAAGTGTATGATGGTTTCATGGAAGTGGGAAAAAAACGACAAAACTCGAACGCAGTACGAACAGAATAGCTCCCTCCAGTCTGCTGCACTGGCCGTTCGCGCTCTCGTGTGGCAGACTCGCAAAACAAAAGCTTGATAGACGCCACGAAGTAGAACAGCAATCCCCACAGCGGCGCCATTGATGAGCAGCAGCGATGAGCCGCTGGCCGTTCGCTTCCGCCGTTAGCTGTGTGCGGCTCGCAACACAGTGGCCGCTGCAGCAGAGGTAGGCAGAGGCCGACTGGCACTCGTTCTCCTCACTGGAGCACTTGCCAAAGCAGTCATCCTGTAACCCGTTCCCCTTCCGAAATTTTTTTAAGAATCGACCTGCATTGTCTTTAAACGTTAGATTACTTACCACGTGAGTTAATGTGCTATTGGAAAACGAAAAACCCTGATTACGCTGGTTTTGGATTAGTCACACATAGACTAAAGACTGGAAAAGAACAAAGGAAAAACTCGTAGAAGCCGACCGCGGGAAAGAGCAGTCTGGATTCTAGAGAAATGTGGGATCACGTGAAGCAATACTGACCCTACGACTTATCGTAGAAGATAGATAAGGAAGGCAAAAACCTACGTTTCTAGCATTTGTAGACTTACAGAAAGCTTTTGACAGTGTTGACTGTAATACTCTCTTTCAAATTCTAAAGGTGACACGGGTAAAATACAGTGAGCGAAAGGCTATTTACAATTTGTATAGGAACCAGATAGCAGTTATAACAGTTGAGGGACACCAAAGCAAAGCAACGATTGAGAAAGGAGTGAGGCAGGTTTGTAGCCTGCCCCGATGTTATTCAGTCTGTATATTGAGCAAGCAGTACAGGAAACAAAAGAAAAATTTGGAGTACGAATTAAAGTCCACGATTTGCCGATGACATTGCAATTCTGCCAGAGACAGTAAAGGACTTGAAAGAGCAGTTGAATGGAATGGACAGTGTCTTGAAAAGAAGATATAAAATGAACAGCAACAAAAACAAAACGAAGATAATGGAATGTAGTCGAAATTAATTCAGGTGACGCTGAGGGAATTAGGTAAGGAAATGAGACACTTAAAGCAGTAGATGAATTTTGCTATTTCGACGGCAAAATAACTGAGAATGGACGAAGTAGGGAGAATATAAAATGTAGATTGGCAATGGCAAGAAAAGAATTTCTGAAGAAGAGAAATTTAACATCGAGTATAAATTTATGTGTCAGGAAGTCAAGGTATTTGTATGGAGTGTAGCCGCGTATGGAAATGGAGCATCGGCGATAAACAGTTTATACAAGAAGAGAATAAAAGCTTTCGTAATGTGGTGCTACAGAAGAATGCTGAAGATTAGATGGGTAGATCGCGTAACTAATGAGGAATGACTGAACAGAATTGGGGAGAAGAAAATTTGTGATACAATCTGACTAGGAGAAGGGATCGGTTGATAGGACTCATTCTGAGGCATCAAGGGATCACCAATTTAGCATTGGAGGGCAGCGTGGAGGGTAAAAATCGTAGAGGGAGACCAAGAGATGAATACACCAAGCAGATTCTGAAGGATGTAGGTTGCAGTAGGTACTGGGAGATGAAGAAGCTTGCACAGGATAGAGTAGCATGGAGGGCTGCATCAAACCAGTCTCACGACTGAAGAACACAACAACAACAACAACAACAACAAAAGACTAAAAAATCTCACAACCAAAATTTTCCTTATTTTGTGGGCCCGCAAAGCAGAAAGATTTGAAATTACGTGTAAAGTTTTTTGCAAGTCGTTACGCGTTGTCGTTCTCAAGTACTATAGTCGGGTAACTTGCGCACCGTCAGTTAGACTTCCTCGAGACATTTACACAGTTTCTAATGTGACTTACGGTATTAAACATTTTACGTAAGATTATACACCTTAAGTAATACGTTATGATAATGTTTCAAATATTTAAATCAGTGAATAATTATAAGAAAAATTGAAAATCTATATTTGTGTGTGATGTCGTTAGGTTAGTTAGGTTTAATTAGTTCTAAGTTCTAGGCGACTGATGACCTCAGAAGTTAAGTCGGATAGTGCTCAGAGCCATTTGAACCATTTCTATATTTGTGCTCCCTGGGAGCCGCTATATACATAGTCTGCAACTGTGAGCTCATGCGCGTTTAGGCTTCAGTGGCGTAAATGACGCTCGCTTAGACGTGCGAGACAGGGTTGACGTACACTAGTCACTATTCCAGTAAAAACGTTAACTCAGTCCACAGGCCCTGGTGGACCAAGCGGTACCGACCGGCCGCCGTATCATCCTCAGACCACAGGCGTCAACGGATGCGGATATGGAGGGGCATGTGGTCAGCACACCGCTCTCCCGGCCGTATGTCGGTTCGCGAGACCGGAGCCGCTACTTCTCAGTCAAGTAGCTCCTCAATTTGCCTCACAAGAGCTGAATGCACCCCACTTGCCAATAGCGCTCGCAGACCGGATGGTCACCCATCCAAGTGCTAGCCGAGCTCGACAGCTCTTAACTTCGGTGATCTGACGGGAACCGGTGTTAACACTGCAGCAAGACCGTTGGCCACTACTCCAGTACCCGCAAAAAAAGACCTGTAGCTATCTGAGTGCATGCAGCCAGATACAAAACGCTACTAATCGACTGAGACAAGTAAGTACAGTATTTTACGGACTATAAGACGCACTTTCTTCTTCGAAAAACTGTCTCTAAAATTCAGGTGCGTCTTATACTCGAAATTAATAAATGTCCAGTGTTTGTTTTAAAATTTGTGCCAGTCTTAAAAATGGCCTTATATTCGATGCCGCGGGAAATCTATCTCTGCCTGGCGACACTGGATTCAATTGGCAGCAGCGGTGGACCGATGCGACTAACATGAGATGCGGGGATTCACAAGCTTTATAAGACCCTCTCCCTCCCACCCCGCCATCACAAACTCAGAATAAATCTCTTGATTTCTCGATAAATAAACCATTTAAGGTGTACATGAGAGAGGAATGGAACAAATGGATGATGGATGAAACCAAACAAGAATTCACGCCGAATGGAGCTTTAAAAAGACCTACAAACAAGTGTGTCAGTGGGTAAAACAGTCGTGGTATTGAGTGATGGAAGATATTATCGTTAAATCTTTCAAGAAGTGCTGCATAAGTAATGCTCTCGATGGCAATGAAGACCATCTTGTATATAAAGAGGCGAACTATGACGACAAAAAGGAAGAAGGAGAAGATGAAGAAGAAGAAGAAGAAGAAGAAGAGGAATGTTCAGATGACGAATTTCAGGGATTTTAAGGGGCAGTTCGGTTTTATAAACCAAGAATTTTTTTTTTACTCCGGCTTTGCAACCTAATAATAAAAATCGTAAACATGGTATTCTTATACACAGTTCTTAAAAATGAAGTTGCGTCTTAAATTCCGTAAAAAACGGTATGGTGCTAAGAGCCACCACATTGTTACCAAGCCGGCCGGGGTGGCCGAGCGGTTCTAGGCACTACAGTCTGTAACCGCGCGACCGCTACGGTCGGAGGTTCCAATCCTGCCTCGGGCATGGATGTGTGTGATGCCATTAGGTTCGTTAGGTTTAAGTAATTCTAAGTTTTAGGGGACTGATGACCTCAGTAGTTATGTCCCATAGTGCTCAGAGCCATTTGAACCATTTTGAACCACTGTCACCAGTTCTACAACTTCCGCAGATCACTTCACAATGACCAAAGAGTATAGCAGTGTGACGCCTCGTACCTCGTACTTCGTACCTCGCGTGTTTTGCACGCGAACAAACGCAACCTGTCAGCTTTCATTAGCCCCAGTCAATGCCGCCTCTTCCACCTCTACATGGTCGCGCGATCTGATATGAAATCCTTTCCGCGCAAGTCGGTAATTATGCCCAAACACACCTACCGAGAAAAGATAGCAATTCCATACCCATGCGCGGAAAAGGCAGTTGCAAACTGTAATAACATTTCCATTCTTGCAGAAACCTTTTTTTTCCGCGAATTATTAACCTGCGAAACCAGTACCACTGTGGAAACAGCGGCCATGTTTCAGAGGGCTAGCTATTCGTCCCCACGTCTACAGCCGTACCCTGCCAAACAGTGTGAGGTGCATGGCAGAGGGTACTTACCATTGTGCCACGTGTTAGAGTTTCTTCACACTGCATTCACGTATGGAGCGAGGGAAGAACAACTACTTCAAAGGCTGTGTCTTGAGACAGACAAATAGTGGAAACAAAGAAAACTTTACATCTCGTGACATGCTTCTCTCTATACCTTCAGAATCCCTTGCTTGACCTACATGGTACGAATCCCACATACTTCAGCAGTACTCTCAAATAGGACGCACAGGCGATTTGTAAGTAGTCCCCTTTGTAGACCGACTTCATTTTCTCAGTGTCCTGCCAATAAAACTGTCTGTCACTTGCTTTACCTACGAGTGACCCTATGTGTTAGTTCCATTTCATATTCCCACCTCTGTGGCTGAGAAAAGGAAAAAAGGAAAAAAAAAGAAATTCGTCATGCAAAGGGCCTGGTCTCGAGGGGCTCGTGCCGGCAGCTGAGCCGTTCCCACTTCTGTGAAGACGGCAACGGCCGAGAGAGCAGAAGCCACGTGCCAGAGGAGGTTCGAACGAGCAGAAATGGTCACAGTCGAGTGTTTGAACGAGCTGACCGATCACAATTGTAATTCAGTGCTGTTGTAATCATAGGATATTATTTTTCCTTTCTTGAGATATGGTTCGTCTCATGCAACAAACGAAAGGCGGTTTTTTTGTTGTGCTATACGCGTTTCGCTTCCTTCCGTTTGTCAAGCGTCTTCAATGGCGTGCAATACAATTTGTTTTTGTATATAATATTTGCGTTCTATAATAATTTCAGATTTTTTGCTACACTTACAGTTTTTTACTGTTAAGTGGAAGACAACTTTTTGTAGCACGAGTTTCGCGATGTCAAAGTAATGTTTTTGATTACGATCTGCGATATCATTAATGCTTCTGTGCCGTCCTGGAGCTGTACTTACATGGTTTTCGTATCCACGATGTCCAAATTTCGGTTTTTTACGAAAAAAATTGTACGTCACCCCTCACTTCCAATGTCCAGTCTGTTTTGGTCTGGTCTGTCCACCGTATGTAGTGTCACCAACTGCCGCTCTGTGTTTTTCGTTTGTCTGTTGTTTCTGTTGTGCTTTCTGTATGTAGTTTAGTACTCGTGTTTGCTGAGTGCGTGTGTGCTCCTGTGTACAGACACTACAACACAACAGCAGACAGTTGGTGACACTATATAACGCAGACAAACGAGACGTAAAATAACTCTAGTTTAAAACTGAAAAAACTCGTAAGAATGATCAACTGTCAGAACCATCGTTTTTTCAAATGACATTAATCTGAGCCGCCACTAATTACGTAAGTTAACAGATACACAAATCCCGTGGACATACTTGTCTTGTAGTCGTTTGTTGTCCAGGGTAGGAGACCGCAGCTTCACGTGTTACTTAGTGTGTTTCAACTTTACAAATAACGAACATACACGCCACATAATATCTGTTTCCTGTTGTTATATACATAAGCAATAATACGAGACTGAAGCACTGAAGTATCTCGTTGCTTCAGTTTTGTCAACTTCACATCAGATAAAACATTCCAGTGTCGTCTTGAAGACATACGCACATCTGCAGTTGCTAACTGCACTCACGGATATGGAATCAAGGCTGTCACCGCAGCCCACCCCCTCTCCCCTTTCAGCTGAGGGTTGTGACGTCATTGCTAAGACGTCAAACAAGACTTACTTCAGAATTACGACATATCTTGTGCTTGAAATTAAGTTCCATGTAATTTTACGCTATGTTGATCACTAATTATACAGATATTGCAGTGCATCCAAACGTCATTGCAAGAACTGCTGGGTCTCATCATAAGCAAAACGTGTGTATATTATACTGAGTGAATGGGGCTGAAACGAAGTGAAAGGGCTGAACACAGACAAAAACAAAAATCACTAGAAAAATGCCAAAGTAAAAATCAGAGTATTTCAAATGTGAAATTGTGTATAGTCTGAGCAAAACGTTCCACGTGTCCTCCTAAACCACTGGACCGATTTCAACCAAACTTGGTACACGTATTCGCAAATGTCAGACAACAATCGCTGTCGGGGTAAGAACAACCTATCACAGTTCAGAATTACTTCATAAAGAATGAGATGCTTGAAAAACTGCTGCATCATGCGCAAGGTTTTAATTTATTACTTCTGTGCTACTAACTATACTCACAAAAATTTCACAGAAAGTATCCACAGATGCTGCTAAATGTACCTACAATATTATAGCAAGATACCATCCATAGGTCAGGAGATGTGGCGTCATAAACACCGAGACGCGTGAAAACTTGCTGCATTGCATCACGTTTAAATTTATTACTTCTTTCCTACTGACTATATTTGCAATACGCTTTGCAGATAGTATCTACATATGCCGCTGAGTCTACCCACGACACACAGTTCGAGACATACGACATCACAAAGTCTGAGATGTATGAAAAAATGTCACATCGTTAGCCTATCCGCACGAGGTACACACGGCAATCGCACTTACTGTTAGAGTTTCCACTTAGAGTTTGTTAAATAGCACGAAGTACGGTGTAGATGACTATCTTTTGACATTATTATACCTGTTGAAGGGTCTGATATGTTTGTGAGAAACACGTGTTCATTCGTATATGTCTAGTTTATTTATTGCTTCATCGTATGGCAATATACACTGAAGCGCCAAAGAAACTGATATAGCAATGCGTATTCAAGTACAGAGATATGTAAACAGGCAGAATACGGCGCTGCGTTCGGCAACGCCTGCTTAAGACGACAAGTGTCTGGCGCAGTTGCTAGATCGGTTACTGCTGCTACAATGGCAGATTATCAAGATTTAAGTGAGTTTGAACGTGGTGTTATAGTCGGCGCACGAGAGATGGCAGGCAGCGTCTCGGACGTAGCGATGAAGTGGGGATTTTCCCGTACGACCATTTCACGAGTGTACCGTGAATATCAGAAATCCGGTAAAACATCAAATCTCCGACATCGACGGAAAAAGATCCTGCAAGAACGGGACCAACGACGACTGAAGAGAATCGTTCAACATGCCAGAAGCACCATCGTTCCGCAAATTGCTGCAGATATCAATGCTGGGCTATCAACAACTGTCAGCGTGAGGACCATTCAACATCATCGATATGGGCTTTCGGAGCCGAAGGTCCACTCGTGTACCCTTGATGACTGCACGACACAGAGCTTTACGCCTCGCGTGGGTCCGTGAGACCGACATTGGACTGTTGATGACTGGAAACACGTTGTCTGCTCGGACGAGTCTCGTTTCAAATTGTATCCAGCGGATGGACGTGTACGGGTATCGAGACAACCTCATGAATCCACGGACCCTGCATGTCAACAGAAGACTGTTCAAGCTAATGGAGGCTCTGTAATGGCGTGGGGAGTGTGCAGTTGGAGTGATATGGGACCCCGATACGTCTAGACACGACTCTGACACGTTGACACATACGTAAGCGTCCTGTCTGATCATCTGTATCGATTCATGACCATTGTGCATTCCGAGTGACTTGGGCAATTACAGCAGGACAATGCGACACCCCACACGTTCAGAATTGATACAGAGTGACTCCAGGAACACTATTCTGCGTTTAATGCTGGCCATCAAACTCCCCAGACATGAGTAATATTTAGCATATGTGGGATGCCTTGCAACATGCTGTTCAGAAGAGGTCTCCAACCCCTTACGGATAGCTCTGCAGGATTGATACTGTCAGTTCCTTCTAGCACAGCTTTAGACATTAGTCAAGACCATGCCATGTTGTGTTGCGCCACTTCTGCGTGCTCGCGGGGGCCTACACGATATTAGACAGGTGTACCAGTTTCTTTGGCTCTTTAGTGTGGAACAGCAACAATCTTATACATAACTGTCATTGAATAAATTAAAAGGAAGGTCAGCGTCGGCCGTAATATTGATATTTTATTGATAGCAGAATCGATTTTCGATCACATAGTGATCATCTTCAGTGCTGTACAAATCAAACTCAGACACTGGTATCAAGTTATCAATAACCAAAACTGAGAAGCGATCACAATATTGCAGAATAAAATACAATGGAGCAGAATATAACTAAGATAAATACCAGCACGTTTGCGTCTCCATCGGTGTTCCACAAAGAGAGACTGAAGTCGGTTCAATGCAGAAGGAGTAGCACTGATAACATTCCTGGCAGGACCCCTGGATTACTTGACCGAAGTGCTTCACGGTTTCGTCAGCGACTTGGCAGTCGCAGTCCGGGCTGTCGCATAATCCCCAGTTACACAACTTGGCGTGGCGCAGTATTTTGCATGGTCTGTCCTAATTCAGTCGAGGCTGGTCCAGGTGACTCTCTGCGGTTCAAATAACGATCCCAATCGGGAGGAAGACAGATCTCCTAATTCACTCCAGACAAATGCCAAGTTGGTTCCTCTGAAAGAGCAAGGCCGATTTACTTCCGCGTCTTCGAAAGATCCCGAGCTCGGGTTCCGTCTTTGACTTCCCTCAAATGCTAGTGGAGTATCCACTGGGTACGTACGGCGTGTTTGTGTATCGGTGCTGCGTTCCAAATATGTGCGAGAGAGAGAGAGAGAGAAGGAGAGACAGACAGACAGATCGCTTGCGGAGCTGAATGGGCGCCCGCATCGGTCGGTGGGGCGCGGGAGGAAGTGGGCGGCTTTCGGCAAGGTCGGAAGCGGAAGGGGAAGCGGCGGCCACAATGACGCGGATGTCGGCGCGCAGCTTCCGGCCGCAGCGGACCTGAATGGCTGTCGGCCGTACAACCAGGCCAGGTGGACGTGGCCGCGGTGGCAGCGATCGACAGCGCAGGACCCGGCGTCAGCAGACACTGGAGACGGATATGTGACAGCCGCACCCAGTGACATATTCACCCAACCACAGATCTGTGTAGTTTGCCCGGAAACTAGCTGCTCACTGCATCACGGAGCACTCGCTGGCGCACGGCCCCCGCCCTCCGGCCGCAGCTGGGCCACGGGGTGCTGGAGACGCCGTCGAGCAAATGGCCGGCGTGAACAAAATAAACTACTCACCATTGAAATTACTGCACCACGAAGATGACGTGCTACAGACGCGAAATTTAACCGACGGGAAGAAGATGCTGTGATATGCAAATGATTGGCTTTTCAGACCATTCACACAAGGTTGGCGCCGGTGGCGTCACCTATAACGCGCTGACAGGAGGAAAGTTTCCAACCGATTTCTCATACGCAAACAGCAGTTGATCGGCGTTGTCTGGTGAAACGTTGTTGTGATGCCTCGTGTAAAGAGGTGAAATGCGTACCATCACGTTATCAAAAAGGTCGGATTGTAGCCTATCGTGATTGCGATTTATCGTATTGCGACATTGCTGCTCCCGTTGGTCGAGTCCGCCCCGGTAGCTGAGTGGTCAGCGTGACAGACTGTCAATCCTAAGGGCCCGGGTTCGATTCCCGGCTGGGTCGGAAATTTTCTCCGCTCAGGGACTGGGTGTTGTGTTGTCCTAATCATCATCATTTCATCCCCATCGACGCGCAGGTCGCCGAAGTGGCGTCAAATCGAAAGACCTGCACCAGGCGAACGGTCTACCCGACGGGAGGCCCTAGCCACACGACATTTCCATTTTCCGTTGGTCGAGATCCAATGACTGTTAGCAGAATATGGAATCGGTGGGTTCATGAGGCTAATACGGAACGCCGTGCTGGATCTCAACGACCTCGCATGACTAGCAGTCGAGATGACAGGCATCTTATCCACATGGCTGTAACGGATCGTGCAGCCACGTCTCGATCCCTGAGTCACCAGATGGGGACGTTTGCAAGACAACAACCATCTGCACGAACAGTTCGACGACGTTTGCAGCAGCTTGGACTATCAGCTCGGAGACCACGGCTGCGGTTACCCTTGACGCTGCATCACAGACAGAAGCGCCTGCGATGGTGTATTCAACGACGAACCTGGGTGCACGAATGGCAAAACGTCGTTTTTTAGGATGAATCCAGGTTCTGTTTAGAGCATCATGATGGTCGCATCCGTGTTTGGCGACATCGCGGTGAACGCACATTGGAAGCGTGTATTCGTCATCGCCATACTGGCGTATCACCCGGCGTGATGGTATGGGGTGCTAATGGTAATACGTCTCGGTCAACTCTTGTTCGCATTGACGGCACTTTGAACAGTGGACGTTACATTTCAGATGTGTTACAACCCGTGGCTCTACCCTTCATTCGGTCCCTGCGACACCCTACATTTCAGCAGGATAATGCACGACTGCATGTTGGAGGTCCTGTACAGATCTTTCTGGATATAGAAAATGTTCGACTGCTGCCCTGGCCAGCACATTCTCCAGATCTCTCACCAATTGAAAACATCTGGTCAATGGTAGCCGAGCAAATACGCCAGTCACTACTCTTGATGAACTGTGGTATCGTGTTGAAGCTGCACGGGCAGCTGTACCTGTAAACGCCATCCAGGCTCTGTTTGACTCAATGCCCAGGTGTATCAACGCCGTTATTACGGACAGCGGTGGCTGTTGTGGGTACTGATTTCTCAGGATCTATACACCCAAATTGCGTGAAAAGGTAATCACATATCAGTTCCAGTATAATATATTTGTCCAATGAATACCCGTTTATCATCTACATTTGTTCTTTGTGTAGCAATTTTAAGGGCCAGTGGGCCAGTAGTGTATCCTGCTGCAGCTTGCACCTCCGGTTGTCTACGTAACGCTCTACGGTATTCCCTCTTACATGACACTCCTTCTAAGGTTTCTATGTTACTTCTATGATCCATATCTACATCTACATGACTACTCCGCAATTCACAATTAAGTGCCTGGTAGAGGGTTCATCGAACCACTCACACACTACTTCTGTACCGTTCTACTCTCAAACAGCGAGCGGGAAAGGCGAACACCCACGTCTCTCACTAGGAGCTCCAATTTCTCTTATTTTATTACGACAAACACTACTCAATGAAACATTTTCACTCTAGGGAGAGAAAGTTTAGAGATTGAAATTTCTCTAAGAGAACTCGCCGCAGAGAAGAACGTCCTTGTTTTAATGATTGCCATCCCCATCTCGCGTATCATGTTCGTGACACTCACTCTCCTATTTCACGACAACGTGGCTACCCTTCTTTGGACTTTTTCGACGTCGTCCGTCAGTCCTGTCTGGTAAGGATGCCACACCGCACAGCAATACTGCAGCAGAGGACGGACAGGCGTAGTGCAGTGTAGTGCGCCTGTTGAATCTTCTGCTCTGTCAATAAAACGCAGTCTTTAGTTTTCCTCCCACACGGATGCTCTTTAAGGCTGTTCGCAGATGATGCAGTTGTCTATACCAAAGTAACAACGCCAGAAGGTAGTAAGAATCTGCAGAACCACCTGCAGAGAATTGATGAATGGTGCAGGGTCTTGCAGTTGACCTGAACGTAAATAAATATAACATATTGCGGATACACAGGAAAAGAAATCCACTACTCTACAGCTACACTATTGATGACAAACAGCTGGAGACAGCGTCTGCCGTAAAACATCCAGAGCGACCTTGAATGGTACGACTACATTAAACGGATATTACGAAAAGCAGTTACCAGACTCAGATTCATAGGAAGAATCTTAAGGAAATGTTAGTCATCCACGAAAGAAGTGGTTTATAAGGCGCTAGTTCGTCCCATTCTTGAGTATTATTTATCTGCCTGGTATCCCTATCACGTAGGACTGCTACAGGAGATAGAGAAGATCCAATGAAGAGAGGCGCATTTCGTCACGAAATCGTTTAGCTGGCGTGAGCGTTTCGGAGATGCTAAACAAACTCCACTGGCAGATGTTACAAGAGAGGCGTTGTGCATCATAGAGAGATTTACTATTGAAATTTCGGGACAGCAGTTTGTAGGAGGATTCGGGCAACATATTACTTCCCCCCACATATATCTCGCGTATTGACCGCGAGGAGAAAATTCGAGAAATTAGAGCCAACACCGACAATCATTCTTCCCACGCACTAGTCGCGAGTGGAACAGGGTTGGAGGGACCAGACAGTGGTATACAAACTACCCACCGCCACACACCACAAGGTGGCTTGCGGAGTATGGTGTGGATGTAGATGAAGATTACATGTGTGATCCTTTCCAATTAAAGTGGTTCGGAACATTTAACCCAAGATACTGAGTTGAACTGACAGCCTTTCCATTTGACTGATTGATCGAATACCCGAAATTTAATGTCTTTCCTTCTAGTAGTCAACTGCCACTTTTTTGCATCATATCGATATATCAGCTAAATCATTTCGCCATTCGTTTCGATCTTCTGATAATTTTGCTAGCTAGTAAATGACAGCATCATTTGCAAAAAGTCTAAGTGAAATGTTCAAATTGTCTCTTAAATCGTTTATATACCGGTTGGTTATAATTAAACTTTTCCAGTTTAACACGTTACAACGCGGAAACTAAT
Organism: Schistocerca piceifrons; assembly: GCF_021461385.2. Taxonomy (NCBI): domain Eukaryota; kingdom Metazoa; phylum Arthropoda; class Insecta; order Orthoptera; family Acrididae; genus Schistocerca; species Schistocerca piceifrons. Next base: position 485,915,398 of record NC_060145.1, read on the forward strand.
TACCGTAAGAGTACCAAACTCGATAACATTAATGTCAAGGAGATGGGGAACAGAAATAATGCAGAATAAATTCAATTGAAACACTTTTAACGTGCTGCTACGGTACATCATTCCATTACATACCGGTACCGTTACTGCTACAAAAGGGGCTCAGTATGGCAGCCTTCAGTGTGCAGAAGGGTCTGAAAGCGCAGGACTGCGTTCTGCACAGCAGAACGAAGCATCTCCGTACGTATACTGGCTACCTCTCTTGATACGCTGCGCTTCAGGTCAGCACATGCGTGAATGTTCCCCTGGTAAACCCTGTCCTTCAGGTAGCCCCATAGCCAGAAATCGCAGGGAATCAGATCAGGTGGTCGTCCCGGCCAAGCATTTGGAAGCAATCGGTTGATAATTAGATCGTTTCCAAATGTTTTTAGGAGAACCAGGTGGACTTCACGAGCCATGTGCGATGGGGCCCCATCTTGCATGAAAAGTGTTGAGTTCAGTGCGTCTGCCGCCTGTAGGGCTAATGATGAACATAGCGGTGAAATCACACCACACGGTGGCATGTTCACCATACAGAGGAACTTCAGCACAGTGACTAGAGGTGAAGATTCCCACACTCAGCAATTCTGTGTGTTCACCTCACCCGTCAGAGAAAATGGGCTTCGTATGTAACTAGGATGGTCCAGGTCCAGCCCTCGACAACTTCAGTCCTTGCGAGAAAGTGGAGAACGAAGTCAACACTTCGCATCCACCCTAACATGTCAAATAAGTATGTAACTTCTGAGTGTTTGAACATGTTGAAACGATCGAATGTTACATACTTATTTGACATATCACACACGGCATTCCCAAGTCGTCTGAAGATTTCACTGTAGGGTCCTTGTTGAACTACATCATAATAGTAAAGACTAGGCAGAGCCGAAGTCTGGAATAATTTTCGTTTAACCCTTTCAGTGACCAAATGACATAATAGTATGTCAGTATGTCATCTATGAGAGCAATAATCAGTAACATTGCTCGATTTAGTACTTATTTTCAAGCTCACCATGAGTTGTGAGGTGGTAGACTTTCACACAAATGATATTTTTTGTGTCAGCTGTCGTATGACTGATTTGATGCGGTCCGCAACAAATGATACGGGGCACAAAATCATAGACGGTGAGTTTAAAGAAATCTAGAGAAAATTATGAACGTCAACTTCTGTTAGTAAATATATGTTCTCGGGAGGCAGACAATCCCAAAGGGCCGGCCACTATGGCCGAGAGGTTCTATGCGCTTCAGTCTGGAACCGCGTGACCGCTACGGTCGCAGATTCGAATCCTGCCTCGGGCATGGATGTGTGTGATGTCCTCAGGTTAGTTAGGTTTAAGTAGTTCTAAGTTCTAGGGGACTAATGACCTCAGACGTTAAGTCCCATAGTGCTCAGAGCCATTTGAACCATTAAGACAATCCCAAAGGACTGGGGTTCACAAACAACTTTATATGACGCATATAAATCTACATTCGCAGCCACTTCAGTATCACTGCTTTCACTAAATGCATGTTCAAGCACAGGCAAACAGTCTACCTTACCGTACTCTACTATACTACAATCTACTACACTGTATTAGACATTTCTCCAACATATATACTAGTCAGTGTGTTACCATAACTACCAGCAGTTACTGTATTAGTGTCTGAAAGTGGACAAATAGCAGCCACATCATATGTGTTGGGTCTAGACAAGACAGCCTAGACACAATGAGAGGAAGCCGAAAGGCACGCGCTTGAACTCACGCAGGCTGCCGTGACGTCTGAAACAGGATACGTAATGAATGCTATAAAGAAAAGTACGTAGCTTCTGGAATACTTAACTTTAATCCACATTTGTAGAACATCGCTCTTGATGATACATGCTTCACAATATTAATTATCAATTGAATACGGCGCCTTGCTAGGTCGTAGCAAATGTAGCTGAAGGCTATGCTAACTATCGTCTCGGCAAATGAGAGCGTATTTGTCAGTGACCCATTGCTATGAACGTCGGCTGTACAACTGGGGCGAGTGCTAGTACGTCTCTCTAGACCTGCCGTGTGGTGGCGCTTGGTCTGCGATCACTGACAGTGGTGACACGCGGGTCCGACGTATACTAATGGACCGCGGCCGATTCAAAGGCTACCACCTAGCAAGTGTGGTGTCTGGCGGTGACACCACAATATGCACCAGAGTCTCCTCCAATTTCTGAATCTGCTCAGTAGCCTCGTCCCAGCGGTCCATTACACGACCGGCCAGAACCTCATCTGCCATGGAACTATATCACCTCTATGACGTCATTGTAGATCTAAAAGAAATATTCAAGTATGTCAGTATAATCCCCAAAACTATAAAAACCAAGCGACAATGAGTAAGTAGTATTCCTGTGACATTCACGTATGTGCTTAAACAGTTTTTGTCACGTTGCTTTTTTCAGTAACCGTCCTACGTCTGCACTATCAGCGGAAATAATTTATATTCTCTCAGCAGTTAACATTTCAAGGTAATTTGTGAAACAGTATCCTTTGCAATGTTCATTCTTCATTAGGAGCAGCATTTCACAGCATAGGAGGTATGTCCAAAAGTATCGATAGTTTTGTAATTTCACGGGTTGTGTTGGTCCGATTCACGTGATGTTTCGTTGTCGTGTTGGGAAACACGTCTGAAACGTATCTGTACGCTGGTAGCCATGTTGGATCTTCAGTCTGTCGTCAGTTGTCCAGAAGGCTACTCGTTTGCTTACGACTGGCGATTATTGATCTGTTTTAAAAATGAGTCAGAGAATTTTGCTATAATAACGGAATAAAATGTATCAAAGTTTTAGAAATGTTAAATATAGCTTTTGGTGAGTTTCCTATAAGTAAACAGGGGTTTACGAGTAGTGTAAGCGTGTGCAAGAATGCCGTGAAGACACTGAAGATGACGAGCGTTCTGAAACACCACAAAACATTAACAACAGATGAAAACGTCGAGAAGTGAAAGAAATGGTTATGAACGATCAGTCAGAGAAGTTGCTAATGATGTTGTCATATCAACTCGTTCAGCTGGCTTATACGATGAAATATTTTCGGATGTTTTGGGTATGAAACGTGTGACAGCACATGCACCTGCTCACACTTCGTCGCTTGTTCGTGAATTTTTGGAGAAAAACAATACATTAATGACGCCCCTAGCGTTCATATTCGCCAGATGTGACCCTGAGTGACTCTCTTCTGTTTCCAAAAACAAAAGGGCCTTTAAAGGGCCGTCTTTTTACAAGCGTATGTGAAATTAAAAGTGCATCGCTGAAGGACGCAAGATCGAGTTCCAGAGGTGTTTCGGGGATTGGAGGAAGTGCTGGCACTAGTATATAATATCTAATGCAGACTACTTTGAAGGAGATAGCATTAATATAGGCGAATAAATGAAATTATCTAAAAGAAATGGAAATTCGCGGTACTTTTTGAACACAGCTCGTATATTCACTGACATTGTCGATTTGTCGATAGTCTGATGCTTGTATGTACGACACGGAAGAAGAAATGGTGAAGATGTGCTTATACACGACTTTCGTATTGATTTTATGCTTTACAATGGGAGAAATGTTACTGTGAATTGAACACAAAACCAACTCCGAAGACGGCTGTCTCAAAGGCCATCGGTAACTATTCACACCATTACTCACTAATGTCTGTAGACTACCAACATCCCAACATCGAAACACACAAATAATATTCATATTATATGAGAGAAACTATTGGTAACATATTAAAACCAATAAAATCGATTGTTCATATATATATATATCACTTATTTCCTGTGGAAATCTTTTTCTAAATTTTGGACTGGATGTAGGATGAAAGTATACTTCCTCTATGTTGCAATACTTTGTTCTTTTCAGTTCTAATGCTCATCGAAGTTTATACTAAGATCTATTACAGTTTTTTGATAGTTTAACTACGATCAAAGAATCTAGGAAAAGCTGCTCCACAAAAATGTTCGTGCATCAACTTTCGGTTCGATACGTGGATGACCTGTGACTTCTTCGGGTTTAGTCTCACACTCAAATTCCATGCCCTTCGTTACACTGAACAAAGGTCATCATCTACCCCTGGTACGGCACCAATGTGATCTTAGCGTCGGCTCTTCGGTACAACTTGTCATCATAAAATAGTGCAGCGCAGTAGAAATGTCATTAATGTACGGCGAAAAAAACAATGGACCATGGCAAGAACCAAATGTCACTAGAACGAAAATAAAAATACTTCCCGATTCTCTCTTATTCCATTTTATGTTCCAGATTTCACCAAGGGAGAAAGTCAGTTTCAACCTCCTGACTTTGTACATTTAGATTATCCGCGACCTTCACAGGAGAAATTAAAGAATTAGATAATGAAGCTGAAGACGAACTAAAGTCCAGGAGAAGATGGAATTCAGGCAGAAATTTAAGCTGGAGGGGAGAGGCTCCAGTAGAAAATTCACCAACTAATCAAGACTATGTGGATCGTGTAGCGCATCTCAGAGGACTGGAAGGCAGCGGTCTCGGAATGGATGACGGAATAGACTGCACCAGCTACAGCGGAATTGTCCTCCTGAACGCATACTATACAGGGTTGTCCATTGATAGTGACCGGGCCGAATGTCTCACGAAATAAGCATCAAACGAAAGAACTACAAAAAACGAAACTCGTCTACCTTGAAGAGGGAAACCAGATGGAACTATGGTTGGCCCGCTAGACGGTGCTGCCGTAGGTCAAACGGATATCAGCTGCGTTTTTTAAAATAGGAACCCCCATTTTTATTACATTTTCGTGTAGTACGTAAAGAAATATGAATGTTTTAGTTGGACCACTTTTTTCACTTTGTGATAGATGGCGCTGTAATAGTCACAAACGTATAAGTACTTGGTATCACGTAATATTCCACCAGTGCCGACGGTATTGGCTTCGTGATACATTACCCGTGTTAAAACGGACCGTTTACCAATTGCGGAAAAGATCGATATCGTGTTGGTGTATGGCTATTGTGATCAAAATGCCCAGCGGGCGTGTGCTATGTCTGCTGCTCGGTATCCTGGACGACATCATCCAAGTGTCCGGACCATTCACCGGATAGTTACGTTATTTAAGGAAACAGAAAGTGTTCATCCACATGTGAAGCATCAACCACGACCTACAACAAATGATGATGCCCAAGTAGGTGTTTTAGCTGCTGTCGCGGCTAATCCGCTCATCAGTAGCAGACAAATTGCGCGAGAATTGGGAATCGGGAATCGGTGTTGAGAATGCTACATCAACATCGATTGCACCTGTACCATATTTCTATGCACCAGGAGTTGCATGGCGACGACTTTCAACGTCGTGTACAGTTCTACCACTGGGAACAAGAGAAATTACGGGACGATGACAGATTTTTTGCACGCGTTCTATTTAGCGACGAAACGTCATTCACCAACAGCGGTAAAGTAAACCGGCGTAATATGCACTATTGGGCAACGGAAAATCCACGATGGCTGCGACAAGTGGAACATCAGCGACCTTGGCGGGTTAATGTATGGTGCGGCATTATGGGAGGAAGGATAATTAGCCCTCATTTTATCGATGGCAACTAAATGGTGCAATGTATGCTGATTTGCTACATAATGTTCTACCGATGTTACTACAAGATGTTTCACTACATGACAGAATGGCGATGTACTTCCAACATGATGGATGTCCGGCACATAGCTCGCGTGCAGTTGAAGCGGTATTGATTAGCATATTTCATGACAGATGTATTGGTCGTCGAAGCACGTCATCGGATCTGACGTCCCCGGATTTCTTTCTGTGGGGAAAGTTGAAGGATATTTGCTATCGTGATCCACCGACAATGCCTGACAACATGCGTCAGCGCATTGTCAATGCATGTGCGAACATTACGGAAGGCGAACTACTCGCTGTTGAGAGGAATGTCGTTACACGTATTGCCAAATGCATTGAGGTTGACGGACATCATTTTGAGCATTGATTGCATTTATGTGGTATTCACAGGTAATCACGCTGTAACAGCATGCGTTCTCAGACATGATAAGTTCACAAAGTTACATCTATAACATTGGAACACCGAAATAAAATGTTCAAACGCACCTACGTTCTGTATTTCAATTTAAAATACCTACCTGTTACTAACTGTTCGTCTAAAATTGTGAGCCATATGTTTGTGACTATTACAGCGCCATCCATCACAAAGCGAAGAAAGTGGTCCAACTAAAACATTCATATTTCTTTACGTACTACACGAATATGTAATAAAGAATGGGGTTTCCTATTTTAAAAAAACGCAGTTTATATCCGTTTGACCTATGGGAGCGCCATCTAGCGGGCCAATCAGAGCTCCATCTGGTTTCCCCCTTCAAGCTAGACAAGTTTCGTTCTTTGCAGTTTTTTCGTTTGACCCTTATTTCGTGAGATATTTGGCCCGGTCACGATCGATGGACCACCCTGTATATAAGATCTTGTCCAACTGTGCCGTTTCCAAATGTGAGTGACTGGTGAATAGCAGGGCGGTTTCAGAAATAGACGTTCAGCTGCGGACATTATGTGTGTACTACGACGGCTCACTCAGAGGATAGGGGAATATCGCGAAGACCTTCACGTACTCGTTATAGATTTGAAGGTGGCATACGACTGCATCTCTGGGGAGAGTATGATTAGTTGCCTAAACGAATCTGAAATACCCGAGAAACTCGTCAACCCAGTTGGATTTTGTCTCACTGATTGAAAAGGTAAAGTGAAGCTCATGAACCAAGCTTCAACATCAACACATGGTTAAAACAATCACGTGGTATTTCAACCCTATCGTTTAACATCGCGCTCGAAAAGATAATGGGACAAGCTTTCCGTAACAGTTTTGCTAGGATGGGGGCAGAGGGTGAGAAAATCACAAGTCCCGCTTTTGCCGACGATGTGGCCCTGTTGTCCAGACCTGAGGAAGAATCGAGACGAATGAGCGACGCCGTGATAGCGGGCAGCATTGATCTCCTTGTGAATTAATCGCAGACCGAGTATCTGGCCACGAGCACGACTCCAATGTCTATGAACCATTCGGGCTTCTGGTTGCGAAACTTGGACAGCCCGGAAAAAAGACTGCAACAATTTTCTCTTTTTCGAGCGGAAAGTCTTAAGGAAGATCTGTGGTCCAGTCTACTAGGCCTTTTCGTCTTCCATTCCTTTCTCCCAATCCATATTCACCTACTACTTTCCTTCACTTCCTTTTCCTTCTACCGAATTCCAGTCCCTCATGACTATTAAATTTTTGTCTCCCTTAACTATCTGAATAATTTCTTTTATCTCATCTTACATTTCCTCTATCCAGAGACTTCTCATAGAAGATAGGCAAACCTACGTTTATAGTATTTGTAGACTTAGAGAAGGCTTTTGACAATGTAGACTGGAATACTCTCTTGCAAACTCTAAAGATGGGATGGGTAAAAAGGGGGAGCAAAAGGCTATTTACAATTTGTACAGAAACCAGATGACAGTTAAAGAGCCGCGCAGGATTAGCCGAGCGGTCTAGGGCACTGCAGTCATGGACTGTGCGGCTGGTCCCGGCAGAGGTTCGAGTCCTCCCTCTGGCATGGGTTTGTGTGTTTGTCCTTAGGATAATTTAGGTTAAGTAGTGTGTAAGCTTAGGGACTGATGACCTTAGCAGTTAAGTCCCATAAGATTCCACACACATTTGAACAGTTATAAGAGTCGTGGTGCACGAAACGGAAGCAGTGGTTGAGAAGGGAGTGAGACAGGGTTGTAGCCTCTCTCCGATGTTATTCAATCTGTATATGAGCAAGCAGTAAAAGAAACAAAATAAAAATTTGGAGTAGGAATTAAATTCCACGAAGACGAAATAAAAACTTCGAGGTTCCCCCATTACACTGAAATTCTGTCAGAGACAGCAAAGGACTTGGACGAGCAGATGAACGGAATGGACAGTGTCTTGAGAGGAGGGCATAAGGTGAACATCAACAAAAGCAAAACGAGGATAATGGTGTGTAGTCTAACTAAATTAGGTAATGCTAAGGGAATTAGATTAGGAAATCATACACTGAAAGTAGTAGATGAGTTATTCTATTTGGGAAGCAAAATAACTGATGATGGTCGACGTAGGGAGGATATAAAATGCAGACTGGCAATGGCGAGAAAAGCATTTCTGAAGAAGAGATATTTGTTAACATCGAATACAGACATTTTAAGTGTCAGGAAGTCCTTTCTGAATGTATTTGCATGAAGTGTAGATATGTGTGGAAGTGGAACGTGGATTATAAACAATTTAGACAAAAAGAGAATAGAAGCATTTGAAATGTGGTGCTAAAGAAGAATACTGAAAATTAGGTGGGTATATCACGTAAGTAATGAGGAGGTACTGAATAGATTGGGGGAGAAAAGAAATTTGTGGTACAACCTGACTAGAAGAAGGAATCGGTTGGTAGGATATGTTCTGAGGCATCAAGGGATCACCAATTTAGTACTGGAGGGAAGCGTGGGGGGTAAAAATCGTAGAGGGAAGCCAAGAGACGGATACGGTAAGCAGTTCTGAAGGATGTAGGTTGCAGTAGTTACTTGGAAATGAAGACGCTTGCACAGGATAGAGTAGCATGGAGAGCTGCACCAAACCAGTCTCTGGACTGAAGACCACAACGTAAACACAACAACGTGGTCCGGTACAAGATGAGGTCATCGGGGAATGGGGTATTCGGCACAATTGTGTCGGCGTAATTGTGAGCCGGATGAGATCTGCAACAGACCAAACATTGCACGCCTGATGAGAAACGAAGGGCTTGTAAGGGCAGTTCACGTTCTCGGATGGGTAAACTCCGATGGCTTTTGAAATTCGTGGGTGTTACCACCACTAGTCAGACCAAAGAAAAGGTCTGAGATTGAATCTCTGTTGCAGGTCAGCATGGAGTATGTTTGCGGACAGAAAGCAGGGAATAGAATCCAGTGGAAAAGGAGCCTTGTACATGCGTGCAGTGCCCTGGGTGCGACGTACAGTGCGATTATAATTAATTTTTGGCAACCTTAGAGGGCCCCCATGAAACGTGAGTGATTGCAGGACAATGAAACTTTGCGCAAAGATTAGTAAGGACTTGCAGAAGAGAAATAACAAATAAACCATTAAAAGAAACACCTTTTAATTTATATATGAGAGGGTAACACTTGTTACTTCTGTACCATGTTTACTTTCCAGATTCCAAACGGTGCTCCAGGACAGCCTGGAACCGCGCTAGAGACTGCTCTGTTGCTACCCAAAACAGCGGTGGAGCACGGAATGTTCAGCTGTCGCGCGCGACACAGCTCGTGCACGGCTCGAAGATCCCACATTGCTTCCAGCATTCTCAGCCGTGGCAACGCAAACTTCTTCAACAATTTGGGGCGCAACTGGCAGTCGGCCTCTCCCGAGAGCAATTGACAAATCGCCAGTTAATTCGAAGTTCCGAATGATGTTCGTCAACCCCTGTGCAGAAAGTGGAGCTCCGAGAATTTCTTTAATGCGTCGATGCACGGGATGAGCAGCAGTACTGTTGTTTTTGTTTTGATAAAACAACTTTACGAGGAAAGCCATGCACACCTTGTCCCGGACCCATGTTGACCGTCTGCAGCTGTAGTGCTCACTGGGGCGCCTGACTGCCAAGTCGTGACGCAGCTGCCAACTGCCAACAACGCAAACCCTGCAGCGCACAAACATCGTTCCTCCAAAGCGCGATACGCATACGGTAAACAGTTTTCTGTCTACACTGGCTCAAGTAGCGACTGTTTAGTTATAACCTCCGTGGAAGTAAGTTCTAGATTGCAGTAAAAGAACAAAATAAACTTATGGCAACAGGATTCCGCCCGACTGTGCAAATCACAAAATCTTATTATACAACTCTGTTTGCCCTGACAGGTTTCCGCACATCTGTGCTCTTACTATGGTCTTATTTTATTGAGGTCTAAGAACAAAACATGTTCTACGTAAAACACGTGGGTAAAAAATCAGACAGAAAACCTTTTGTTATCTATTTCTTGCTGGTTAGACAATGCAAGCCCTTCGTTAACCGGTCAGACTATGTGACATCTATAAACAACATGATGTTGTTGTGAATGTGTTTCGAGAGGTGGCAAAATCACTTGTTCTTTTCACTAAAATTTCGTTGCGTGCATACATTTCGTGAGTAGACACAGTTCGTTTCGATGTGCTTGTCATTACGCACATGTTCCTTCTTGTAAATAGAGGAGCAGAAATACTGCGCTCACTGAGCTTCGAAACATGAAGTTTATAACCACACTGCATATGTGGCCTCATTCGATATTTGACTGCTTTTTTTCTTCTTCTTTAGTCTGAGGCGTCGTTTGAAATTCTTTTGTACTTCTTCTCTCTCTCTCTCTCTCTCTCTCTCTCTCTCTCTCTCTCAGGCCGGCCGAGGTGGCCGAGCGGTTCTAGGCGCTACAGTCTGGAACCGCGCGACCGCTACGGTCGCAGGTTCGAATCCTGCCTCGGGCATGGATGTGAGTGATGTCCGTAGGTTAGTTAGGTTTAAGTAGTTCTAAGTCTAGGGGACTGATGACCTCAGAAGTTAAGTCCCATAGTGCTCAGAGCCATTTGAACTATTTGTTTCTCTCCCTCTCTCTCTCCTTCGCTCTCCGAAAAACAAAAGGAAGGAAAAGTTCAAAAGAAGAGAGGCACCGAAGCAGAAAAAAAAACAGTCGCACATCGACTGGGGCCACACATATACCACGAATATAAACTTTTCATTTCGATGCTCAGTGAGTGATACTAATAAATATAACATCGACAGTACTTCTGCTCATCCGTGGCCAAGAGAGCAAAATATACGTGAAAACAAGGACAATGAGGCAAACTGTTAACTACTCCCGAAATAGATGGCCCTTTGTGAACTATCGGAATGACGCCACAAACCACGCCTCCTATGCTCAACCCATTGCTTCGCGGAAGAAATCAGAATCCGGATGTGAAAATCTGTGCATCATGTTTTTTACTCATTCCGCTGCTAATAGACAGTTAAACATATTATATAAGGTGAAATGTTATCTGACCGTTGTATAAGTCTAATTTAAAATGAATAGTGCCTTTAATTTCTTACGTAGTCCCAATCTTCTTGTCTTACGATTTCTCAGTGAGTAGATTTCTTCGCCGAAAACATATGATGGACAATACGCAGCAACAGCTTCCATTACCTTTGTGTCTCGGAACGTCTACTACACACAGATTTCTCTAGGTGAGCGAGTAGGCGGAATTAAAACTGTGCCAAAAGGAATATGTTTGTCTTTCTTTTCCTTCTCGTCTACTTCTATATTTCGTCTTTCCAGTGTGCATGTGTTTATGTTCTACGATCATTTCTCCCTCACCAATACCCTGTTGGTACTGACCCTAGACACTAGAACAAAACTGTAAATTTGATAGCACTGCTGATTTACGTAAACTGCTTCAAACTTCGTCCGTCCGGAGCTCCATCACGCATAAACAACACGCGCATCGGTGTAGGACGCTATCTCATATACTTTGGTATATATGTGTTCGAGAATTAACAATGAATGGATGTACCACACAGCCATCTACCTACAGTCGCAATCTACTGTGTGGTACACGCAAAGTAGTGGACGGGTGGTTCAGCGATAATACAGAAATTGGGATGCATGCTGCTGTGTCGTCGGTCAACATTGAAATTATGGAAAATATGGTAGAATTGCTGTGGTGCTTACAGCAGTACATTGTACCATCTTTCGGTCCCATCCGTCAAGTGGTACACTGTTGATTACCAAATAATGGCTGATTGACACCACTTGTTTGAGATGGGAGAATCCTGGCGAGACCAACACCTACTCGGGAAGTGATTGTATACATGGCTGCAATTAAGGAATCAATACTCTTGGTCTCTTCAGAATGGAACACCTAGACATCTGCTACATCGTCACTGTGGAAGATGACATTAAATGTAGAGGTCGTCAACTTCGGGCTGCTCTTCGCAAACGCTCCACAATGTGGAGAGGTGGGGGGGGGGGGTGTTGGGGGGGGACGAGGGCCTGGGGGAGGGCCAAACAAATTTCATATCGCCGCCAATAAATTTGAATTTCCCACCATTTTTTCCGGGTTGTCATCTTCGATTACATCGTGGGAGAGGGGGCGGGGAGAGAAGGGGGCTGTAAGTTCCGTGAGGGGAACCGACGTGCTGGCTGCGGAAAACTCATGAGATCATCATGAATGGGGGCTGATTAACTGATTAATTAATTTGTTCTTCCCATCATGAAACATGGACCTTGCCGTTGGTGGGGAGGCTTGCGTGCCTCAGCGATACAGATAGCCGTACCGCAGGTGCAGCCACAACGTAGTGTTATCTATTGAGAGGACAGACAAACGTGTGGTTCCTGAAGAGGGATAGCAGCCTTTTCAGTAGTTGCAAGGGCAACAGTCTGGATGATTGACTGATCTGGCCTTGTAACATTAATCAGAACGGCCTTGCTGTGATGGTACTGCGAACTGCTGAAAGCAATGGGAAACTACAGCAGTAATTTTTCCCGAGGGCATGCAGCTTTACTGTATGGATAAATGATGATGGCGTCCTCTTGGGTAAAATATTACGGAGGTAAAATAGTCCCCCATTCGGATCTCCGGGCGGGGACTACTCAAGAGAACATCGTTATCAGGAGAAAGAAAACTGGCGTTCTACGGATCGGAGCGTAGAATGTCAGATCTCTTAATCGGGCAGGTAGGTTAGAAAATTTAAAAAGGGAAATGGATAGGTTAAAGTTAGATATAGGGGGAATTAGTGAAATTCGGTGGCAGGAGGAACAAGACTTCTGGTCAGCTGAATACAGGGCTATAAATACAAAACCAAATAGGGGTAATGTAGGAATAGGTTTAATAATAAATAAAAAAATAGGAACGCGGGTAACCTACTACGAACAGCGTAATGAACGCACTATTGTGGCCAAGATAGATACGAAGTCACGCCTACCACAGTAGTACAAGTTTATATGCCAACTAGCTACGCAGAAGACGAAGAGACTGAAGAAATGTATGATGCAATAAAAGAAATTATTCAGATAGCGGAGAGAGCCGAAAATTTAATAGTCTTGGGGGACTGGAATTCGATAGTAGGAAAAGGAAGAGAAGGAAAAGTAATGGGTGAATATGGAATGGGGGTAAGGAACGAAAGAGAAAGCCAAAGGGTAGAGTTTTGCGCAGAATATAACTTAATCATAGCTAACACTTGGTTTAAGATCATGAAAGAAGGTTATATACGTGGAAGAGTCCTGGAGACACTGGAAGGCTTCAGATACATTACATAAGGGTAGAACAGAGATTTAGGAGCCAGGTTTTAAATTGTAAGACATTTCCAGGGGCAGATGTGGACTCTGACCACAATCTGGTGGTTATGAGCTGTAGATTAAAATTGAAGAAACTGCAAAAAGGTGGGAATTTAAAGAGGTGGTACCTGAATAAACTGAAAGAACCAGAGGTTGTAGATAGTTTCAGAGAGAGCATTAGGGAACAATTGACAAATAAAGTGGAAAGAAAGAAGAAGAATGGGTAACTTTGAGAGATGAAATAGTGAAAGCAGCAGAGGATGAAGTGGGTAAAAAGATGACGGCTAGTAGAAATCTTTGGGTAACAGCAGAGATATTGAATTTAATTGATGAAAGGAGTAAATATAAACAAGCAGCAAATGAAACAAGCAAAAAGAAGTACAAACGTCTGAAAAATGAGATCGACAGGAAGTGTAAAATGGCTAAGCAGGGATGGGTAGAGAACAAAAGTAAGGATGTAGAGGGATATAACACAGGGGATAAGATAGATACTGCCTACAGGAAAATTAAACAGACCATTGGAGAAAAGAGAAACACCACTATGAATATCAAGTGCTCAGTTGGAAAACCAGTCCTGAGCAAAGAAGGAAAAGTGGAAAGGTGGAAGGAGTATATAGATGGTTTATACAAGGGAATGTACTTGAGGGCAATATTATGGAAATGGAAGAGGATGTAGATAAAGATGAAATGGGAGATATGATATTGCGTGATGAGTTTGACAGAGCACTGATAGACCTAAGTCGAGACAAGGGCCCAGAAGCAGACAACATTGTGTTAAAGCTACTGATAACATTGGGAAAGCCAGCCATGACAAAACTCTTCTGCCTGATAAGTAAGATGTACGAGACAGGCGACATACCCTCAGACTTCAAGAAGAATATAATAATTCCAATCCCAAAGAAAGCAGGTGTTGAAAGATGTGAAAATTACCGAACTATCAGTTTAATAAGCAACAGCTGCAAAATACTAATGCGAATTCTTTACAGACGAATGAAAAAACGAGTAGAAGCCGATCTCGGGGAATATCAGTTTAGATTCCATAGAAATGTTGAAACACGTGAGGCAATACTGACCCTACGACTTATATTAGAAGAAAGATTAAGGAAAGGCAAACCTACGTTTCTAGCATTTGTAGACTTAGAGAAAGTTTTTGACAATGTTGACTGGAATAGTGTCTTTCAAATTCTGAAGGTGGCAGGGGCGAAATACAGGGAGCGAAAGGCTATTTACAATTTGTACAGAAACCAGATGGCAGTGATACGAGTCGAGGGGCATGAAGGAGAAGTAGTGGTTGGAAAGGGAGTGAGACAGGGTTGTGGCGTCTCCCCGATGTTATTCAATCTGTGTATTGAGCAAGCAGTAAAGGAAACAAAACAAAAATTTGGAATAGGAATTAAAATTCATGGAGAAGAAATAAAAACTTTGAGTTTTGGGGATGACATTGTAATTCTGTCAGAGACAGCAAAGGACCTGGAAGTTGAACGGAACGGACAGTGTCTTGAAAGGAGGATATAAGACGAACATCAACAAAAGCAAGTCGAGGATAATGGAATGTAGTCGAATTAAATCAGGTGATGCTGTGGGAATTAGATTAGGAAATGAGACGCTTGAAGTAGAAGATGAGTTTTGGTATTTGGGGAGCAAAATAACTGATGATGGTCGAAGCAGAGAGGATATAAAATGTAGACTGGCAATGGCAAGGAAAGCATTTATGAAGAAGAGAAATTTGTTAACATCGAGTGTAGATTTAAGGGTCAGGAAGTCTTTTCTGAAAGTATTTGCATGGAATGTGGCCCTGTTTGGAAGCGAAACATTGTCTATAAATAGTTTAGACAAGAAGAGAATAGAAGCTTTCGAAATGTGGTGCTACAGAAGAATGCTGAAGATTATATGGGTAGATCACGTAATTAATGAGAAGGTACTGAATAGAATTGGGGAGAAGAAAAATTTGTGGCACAACTTGACTAGGAGAAGGTATCGGTTGATACGACATATTCTGAAGAATCAAGGGATCACCAATTTATTATTGGAGGACAGTGTGGAGGGTACAAATCGTAGAGGAAGACCAAGAGGTGAATACACTAAACAGATTCAGAAGGGTGTAGGTTGCATTAGGTACTGGGAGATGAAGAAGCTTGCACAGGATAGAGTAGCATGGAGAGCTGCATCAAACCAGCCTCTGGACTGAAGACCACAATAACAATAATTAATTTGTTATTAATTTGATAGTAAAAGTGGGTCAGAACCCCTGTCGCCCCACTACTAAAGGAACCATCCTGGCGCTTGGCAGCTGCGATTTAGGGAAGTGACGGAAATGGATGGCCGGACACGGATTTGAGCCGTCATCCTTTCTAATTCGAGTGCAGTGTGCTGACCACTGGTCCTACTCGCTGGGTCCGAGCATCCGAAACGGGCTGTCAGGTAAGTGAGTTGCTCGAAGTGTTCTTAAGTGGTAGAACCCAGTACGTTGCCCTAGAAGGCGAGTGCTCATCAGAAACAAGGCTATCGCCAGGAGTGAACCAGGGAGGCACAGGCACATGGAGTCATAGGACCGCTCTTGTCTTCTGTAGGGGCGGGGGGTGTTGGTATGGGCATAGTGCGTAGTTGCTCTTTCAGTGCACGAACACGTCTCTTTGAGAAAACGTGTAAGCTAAGTAATTAACCTACGAAAAGAAATTAGGAGAAGTGGTGCATAGACGTCCTGTACTTCTTTCTTATATATGTTATAATTTGCCGGTAATCGTGCGTTTATTCTGCGCACTTGCCGTAGGCGAGCAGTGAAAGTCGTTTACCAGACTATTCAGCATTTACTGCCTGACACACTGCGCACCAGTGTCACAGTGTAACGAGAATTAGTGAAGTCATTTTGTTGGTGTTTGTCATAATCCCCGACATGTCGATTTCTCTTACAACATAGGAATTTCAGAACCTTTTGTCTTTTCTCCGTTGCTCGCGTAGTCTTATTACCAATTTGGATTTATCGCAGCGAGTCAAGAATGTTATAAAAATGTAAGAGACTCTATACAACAGGCCGAACACTGCTTTATGTCAAGTTTTCCTTTTGTACGTCGATGCAAGAATTATTTAAGAAAAACTGCGTTGCGAGATCGACTGAATCACATCGCCGTTTTGCATGTTTACCGCGACATTGTCGATGAACGACATGAATTGCGAAATATATACAGGGTGTTACAAAAAGGTACGACCAAACCTTCAGGAAACATTCCTCACACACAAATAAAGAAAAGATGCTAAGTGGACATGTGTCCGGAAACGCTTAATTTCCATGTTAGAGCTCATTTTAGTTTCGTCAGGATGTACTGTACTTCCTCGATTCACCGCCTGTTGCCCCAATTGAAGGAAGGTAATGTTGAATTCGGTGCTTGTGTTGACATGCGACTCATTGCTCTACAGTACTAGCATCAAGCACATCAGTACGTAGCATCAACAGGTTAGTGTTCATCACGAACGTGGTTTTGCAGTCAGTGTAATGTTTACAAATGCGGAGTTGGCATATGCCCATTTGATGTATGGATTAGCACGGGGAAATAGCCGTGGGGCAGTACGTTTGTATCGAGACAGATTTCCAGAACGAAGGTGTCCCGACAGGAAGACGTTCGAAGCAATTGATTGGCGTCTTAGGGAGCACGGAACACTCCATCCTATGACTCGCGACTGGGGAAGACCTAGAACGACGAGGACACCTGCAATGGACGAGGCAATTCTTCGTGCAGTTGACGATAACCCTAATGTCAGCGTCAGAGAAGTTGCTGCTGAACAAGGTAACGTTGACCACGTCACTGTATCGAGAGTGCTACGGGAGAACCAGTTGTTTCCGTACCATGTACAGCGTGTGCAGGCACTATCAGCAGCTGATTGGCCTCCACGGGTACACTTCTGCGAATGTTTCTTCCAACAATGTGTCAATCCTCATTTCAGTGCAAATGTTCTCTTTACGTACGAGGCTTCATTCCAACGTGATCAAATTGTAAATTTTCACAATCGACATGTGTGGGTTGACGAGAATCCGCACGCAATTGTGCAATCACGTCATCAACACGGATTCTCTGTGAACGTTTGGGCAGGCATTGTTGGTGATGTCTCGATTGGGCCCCATGTTCTTCCACCTACGCTCAATGGAGCACGTTATCATGATTTCATACTGGATACTCTACCTGTGCTGCTAGAACATGTGCCTTTACAAGTACGACACAACATGTGGTTCATGCACGATGGAGCTCCTGCACATTTCAGTCGAAGTGTTCGTACGCTTCTAAACAACAGATTCGGTGACCGATGGATTGGTAGAGGCGGACCAATTCCACGGCCTCCACGCTCTCCTGACCTCAACCCTCTTGACTTTCATTTATGGGGGCATTTGAAAGCTCTTGTGGACGGCTATGATACAATACGCCATTCTCCAGGGCTGCATGAGCACATCAAGGATTCCATGCGACGGAGAGTCGATGTATGGTTGGTTGAAATGGCTCGGAGCACTGTGGGACTCAACTGCTGAGGTCATTAGTCCCCTAGAACTTAGAACTAGTTAAACCTAACTAACCTAAGGACATCACAAATATCCATGCCCGAGGCAGGATTGGAACCTGCGACCGTAGCGGTCTTGCGGTTCCAGACTGCAGCGCCTTTAACCGCACGGCCACTTCGGCCGGCGGTCGATGTATGTATCCTCGCTAACGGAGGACATTTTGAACATTTCCTGTAACAAATTGTTTGAAGTCACGCTGTACGTTTTGTTGCTGTGTGTTTCCATTCCATGATTAATGTGATTTGAAGAGAAGTAATAAAATGAGCTCTAACATGGAAAGTAAGCGTTTCCGGATACATGTCCACATAACATCTTTTCTTTCTTTGTGTGTGAGGAATGTTTCCTGAAAGTTTGGCCGTACCTTTTTGTAACACCCTGTATATTATGCGACACGCAAAGCGCAGCACAATTTTTGTATCATGCAAATGGTTTTTTTTATATCGAATAGCATTCAGTTAAATAAAACGTACTTCAAGAATGATTTTAAATTTTGTTTTAGTTTTTATACCTAAAAACTCCTTTCTATGAGTTATCAGCTGTTTACAGTTCATAGGGGGCAGGCGGTGAGAACGCTTTTTTTAGGCAACTACTCATTCAGACAATATATGAACTGCCGGCCCTGTTTCTATATACATGAATGATCTGAAGGACAAGTTGAGCTGCAATCTGCGGCTGTTTGTTGAAGACGCTGTGGTGCACGGGAAGGTGTCGATGTTTAGTGAGTATAGGAGGATACAAGGTGACTTGGACGAAATATCTATTTGTTGTGACGAATGGCAGCTTCCTCTAAATGAAGAAAAATTTAAGTTAATGCAGATGAACAGGAAAAATAATGCTGTAATATGAAGCTGGTATCTGTACAGATACCATTGGCGACCTTGTGGCTCTCGAAGAATGAAATTATAATGAAATCCAGACTTTTAGCTGCTTACAGGTGTTGATAAATATCAGTGGGGACCGTTGAAAAATGTGTGCCCCGACCGGGACTCGAACCCAGGACCTCTTGCGCAGATAGCAGACGTTCTGTCTTTTTCCTTTCTTTCTTATTTTAAATTCTTTGTTGATCTCATTTTGTTCCTTGTATATGTTCGGGACGAGCGTCTCATGACACCCGTTCAAGTTGTTCGTTGATCCGTCCACTCAGTTTTTTTTATTACAGAGGGCAGCTAACCCTCTGAGCGAACACGCTGACCTACCGTGCCGTCTATCCGACTGAGCCACCGTGGAAACAGATGGTAATGCGACTGCAGGGACTTATCTCTGGCACGCTCCCCGTGAGACCCACATTTCCAACTTACGTACTGTCCACACACTACATTTGTAATGCCCCTGCCCACTATATTCATTACTCATGGCAGTCAACCTACCGATTCCCTTAAGAGTTTGAGCAGTGTGAGTGCATCCGCACTGAAGAAGATCATTGGCCCGTAAGCCTTATCTATATGAAGATGGTATGTGTTCTTTCCGATATATATATATTGATCGAACCTACCGGCAACGAATTTAGCAGCACGCTTCTGAACTACTTCGCTATCTCCCTTTCATCCGAGCTGATAGGAATCACAAACGCCCGAGCAGTACTCAAGAATGGGTCGCCCTATAGTTCTATAAGCGGTCTCCTTTATAGATGAGCAACCTTTTCCCAAAGGCTCTCCGAACCCGGGATCTCTACATGCCGGACGCTATATATATATATATATATATATATATATATATATATATATAGAGAGAGAGAGAGAGAGAGAGAGAGAGAGCGTCTGGCATATAGAGATCCCGGTTTCGGAGAGCCTTTGGGAAAAGGTTGATCATCTATAAAGGAAACCGTTTATAGAACTATAGGGCGACCCATTCTTGAGTACTGCTCGGGCGTTTGTGATTCCTATCAGCTCGGATGAAAGGGAGATAGCGAAGCAATTCAGAAGCGTGCTGCTAAATTCGTTGCCGGTTGGTTCGATCAATATTCACTACCATTAAAATTGCTACACCACGAAGATGACGTGCTACAGACGCGAAATTTAACCGACAGGAAGAAGATGCTGTGACATGCAAATTATTAGCTTTTCAGAGCACTCACACAAGGTTAGCGCCGGTGGCGACACCTACAACGTGCTGACATGAAGAAAATTTCCAACCGATTTCTCACACAAAAACAGAAGTTGACCGGCGTTGCCTGGTAAAGCGTTGTTGTGATGCCTCGTGTAAGGAGGAGAAACGCGTACCATCACGTTTCCGACTTTGATAAAGGTCGGATTGTAGCCTATCGCGATTGCGGTTAATCGTATCGCGACATTGCTGCTCGCGTTGGTCGAGCTCCAATGACTGTTAGCAGAATATGGAATCGGGGGTAATACGGAACGCCGTGCTGGATCCCAACAGCCTCGTATCACTAGCAGTAGAGATGACAGGCATCTTATCCGCATGGCTGTAACGGATCGTGCAGCCACGTCTCGATCCCTGAGTCAACAGATGGGGACGTTTGCAAGACAACAACCATCTGCACGAACAGTTCGACGACAATTGCAGTAGCATGGACTATCAGCTCGGAGACCATGGCTGCTGTTACCCTTGACGTTGCATCACAGACAGGAGCGCCAGCTATGGTGTACTCAACGACGAACCTGGGTGCACAAATGGCAACATGTCACTTTTTCGGATGAATCTAGGTTCTGTTTACAGCATCATGATGGTCGTATCCGTGTTTGGCGACATTGCGGTGAACGCACATTGGAAGCGTGTATTCGTCATCGCCATACTGGCGTATCACCCGGCGTGATTATATGGGGTGCCATTGGTTACACGTCTCGGTCACCTCTTGTTCGCATTGACGGCACTTTGAACAGTGGACGTGACATTTCAGATGTGTTACGACCCGTGGCTCTACCCTCATTCGATCCCTGCGAAACCCTACATTTCAGCAGGATAATGCACGACCGCATGTTGCAGGTCCTGTACGGGCGTTTCTGGATACAGAAAATGTTCGACTACTGCCCTGGCCAGCACATTCTCCAGGCCTCTCACCAATTGAAAACGTCTGGTCAATGGTGGCCGAGCAACTGGCTCGTCACAATACGCCAGTCACTACTCTTGATGAACTGTGGTATCGTGTTGAAGATGCATGGGCAGCTGTACCTGTACACGCCATCCAAGCTGTGTTTGACTCAATGCCCAGGCGTATCAAGGCCGATATTACGGCCAGAGGTGGTTGTTCTGGGTCCTAATTTCTCAGGATCTATGCACCCAAATTGCGTGAAAATGTAATCACATTTCAGTTCTAGTATAATATATTTGTCCAATGAATATCCGTTTATCATCTGCACTTCTTCTTGGTGTAGCAATTTTAATGGCCAGTAGTGTATATATATCCGAAAGAACAGATACCATCTTCATATAAAGGCTTACGGGACAATGATCTTCCTCGCACACATTTTTCATTTTTCTACTGTCCCCGTTGATATTTATCAACGCCCATAAGCAGCTAAAGGTCTGGATTTTATTACAATTTCAATTCTGTAATGTTCGAATGCGGTGTTTGTGATGTGCTGCTTGACATCGCAATGAGCATCAAATATCTGGGCGTAACGTTACAAAGCGATATGAAATGGAATGAGCACATATCGACGGTAGGACAGAAGACAAATGGTCGATTTCAATTTATTGAGAGCCTTTGGGAAAAGGTTGCTCATCTATAAAGGAGACCGCTTATAGAACTATAGAGCGACCCATTCTTGAGCACTGCTCGAGCGTTTGTGATTCCTATCAGCTCGGATGAAAGGGAGATACCGAAGCAGTTCAGAACGTGTTGCTAAATTCGTTGCCGGTAGGTTCGATCAACACGCGAGTATTACGCAAATCCTCCACGAACTCTAACGGGATTTCATGCAGGGAAGAAGACCTATTTCTCGCGGAACACTACTGAGAAAGTTTAGAGAACCGGCATTTGGCACAGGCCACATAACGAGTGGACTGACGCGAACGTATGTCTTCGGTAAAGAACACGATGACACGTTGGGGCTTGTGTGGAAGTACACTCGTGTCCAAAATTAAAAGAACAAAACACTATTTCCTCGTCCTGTGTCTAATTCATGATAGAATGATACAAACTGTCAACAGGGGTCCGTACCATCGTGTCCTGCTCTGAAGAAGCCATTCTGGCCAACGGATAACCACGCCAACGATAACGTCAGGGTACCAATCAAACGGGATAGTGTTTGCCGGGTAGTCCCACATCCACAGTCGCTGTGTACACAGTCACAGATGGTGCAGTGTGGCAGAGAGAAGACGCCTACTAGACTCTCTGCGGTGGAGGGCCATGGGAAGAGTGGAAGCAGGACAGTCGCACACTGATGTGGCCCGATGGCTTATTGTGAATCGTTCTGTTGTTTCTCGGATGTGGTCGCAGTTTATTGAGATCGAAACTATCCCGAAGACAAGGGCGGGGCCAACGACGAGCGACATCAGAAAGAGAGGACCGTTATTTGGCTGTAATCACACGAAGGTACCGCCTTAGTACTCCACGGCAGCATCCCCTGGACGAGTTGTATCGAGGCAAACGGCCTACTGAAGGCTTCAGCGGAGTTGTCTTTATTGTTAGAGTCCCGCTGTATGTGTACCTCAGACGCGTCTTCACAGGAGGGAACGTTTAGAGTGGAGTCGTCAACATGCCACTTGGACAGTCGTAGAGTGGGACAGTGTTCTTTTTACGGATGAGTCCCGATTTGGTCTGGATCGTGATTCTCGACGGATTTGTATCTGGATGGCACGTGGAACACGATATCGGGACCCAACCATTGTGGAAAGAGACTGATATCGAAAATAATCCTAATGGTGTGGGAGGGGTTATTTTGACCACTCGAACACCTCTTCATGAAACTGTACGTTTAAATCAGCCAGGTTTAACTGCTGTCACGTGTCGTGACGAGATCTTGAGACCTCCTGTGCGGTTGTTGCAATGCGCTGTGGGCCCAGACTTCGTATTGCTGGACGATAAAGCTCGACCTCACAGAGCACGGCTGGTTGATGTTTCCTCGGAGACGGAAGTTACTGCACGCAAAGAGTAGCCTGCTCGCTCTCCCGATTTGAATCCCATAGAGCATGTCTGGGATGCACTAGGAGGACGGCTTGCATCACGCCAGCATCCACGAACCATTCTCCAAGACTTGGGAGCAGCCCATCAGGAAGAATGGGCGTTCTTGCCTCAACATGAGACTGATATCATTCACAGCATGTCCTGTCGTTTATCAGGACTGTATTGCTGCCAGGGGTGGTCACACCATATACCAAGCGCTTGAATAACTTGTCGGAGTGTGTGCGTAAATCCGTTAAGTTGGAAAAACGGACAACATCATTTTTGTCTACCGTTATGCATGTTGCAGTTGTCTACGTTCTGTATTCATTATACCGTTTGTAGTTTACTGCCACCTGATTATACTGTTTTGTGACAAAATAAACGCAACTTTCCAAAATTTCCGTTTGTTTCTTTAATACTGGATACCAGTGTTTGCCAAACAGTCATTTTCCGCTCGCTCCATTCGCGAATGAAACAGAAACGAAATTACTAGGAGTGGTACATGTCACCCTCCGCCAGTTAGCTTGTGGAGTATGTATGTGGATGTAGAATTACTGTTTCATTTGCGGCCTAAGTGGTGGTCTAAACAGGATTCACACATTTCTGAGAAACTGGTTTCTTTGTTCCCTTTTAGTCAGGATTCGACATGCGTAATCTTCCACCGTGCTCAGATATTTCTCTTAGATTTAACTCTTCGTATAAAATGTAGCAGTGAGGCTGTGGCGTCCATTCGGTAGTTTCCGCATCTTTCATGTCAGCCCGTCCAACAGCACGCGGAACCTCAGATCGTATAGATATATACACACCGCGCAATCCCGTGTCTCTTACGGGCTGAGGCTTCAAACCGGCGAGTAAGCCAGTGGAGGGTGAAAAGGTGAGTTCATAAGCGAAGTGGGGGACTTCAGTTTCAGTTCTTCTCATTTGTAGCTAAAATAAATGTTTAATCTTGGCGATTTAACGACTTACTGTATAGGTATTACACGTTTAGTACCAATAATAATGCGATGATTGTCTTGTTTACATTTGACCAGGTGAAACGATAAATAACTAACAGTTGGAAAAATTATGTTGACAGTTTTCTTTCTTTTCACAAAGGACAGAATTACAGTTCTTCAGCAAAATTTCTGTTTTTGTTGTTGTCGTTGTTGTTCACCGCCTCGAGAGGAGCAGAATACAAAATATACACTCCTGGAAATTGAAATAAGAACACCGTAAATTCATTGTCCCAGGAAGGGGAAACTTTATTGACACATTCCTGGGGTCAGATACATCACATGATCACACTGACAGAACCACAGGCACATAGACACAGGCAACAGAGCATGCACAATGTCGGCACTAGTACAGTGTATATCCACCTTTCGCAGCAATGCAGGCTGCTATTCTCCCATGGAGACGATCGTAGAGATGCTGGATGTAGTCCTGTGGAACGGCTTGCCATGTCATTTCCACCTGGCGCCTCAGTTGGACCAGCGTTCGTACTGGACGTGCAGACCGCGTGAGACGACGCTTCATCCAGTCCCAAACATGCTCAATGGGGGACAGATCCGGAGATCTTGCTGGCCATGGTAGTTGACTTACACCTTCTAGAGCACGTTGGGTGACACGGGATACATGCGGACGTGCATTGTCCTGTTGGAACAGCAAGTTCCCTTGCCGGTCTAGGAATAGTAGAACGATGGGTTCGATGACGGTTTGGATGTACCGTGCACTATTCAGTGTCCCCTCGACGATCACCAGTGGTGTACGGCCAGTGTAGGAGATCGCTCCCCACACCATGATGCCGGGTGTTGGCCCTGTGTGCCTCGGTCGTATGCAGTCCTGATTGTGGCGCTCACCTGCACGGCGCCAAACACGCATACGACCATCATTGGCACCAAGGCAGAAGCGACTCTCATCGCTGAAGACGACACGTCTCCATTCGTCCCTCCATTCACGCCTGTCGCGACACCACTGGAGGCGGGCTGCACGATGTTGGGGCGTGAGCGGAAGACGGCCTAACGGTGTGCGGGACCGTAGCCCAGCTTCATGGAGACGGTTGCGAATGGTCCTCGCCGATACCCCAGGAGCAACAGTGTCCCTAATTTGCTGGGAAGTTGCGGTGCGGTCCCCTACGGCACTGCGTAGGATCCTACGGTCTTGGCGTGCATCCGTGCGTCGCTGCGGTCCGGTCCCAGGTCGACGGGCACGTGCACCTTCCGCCGACCACTGGCGACAACATCGATGTACTGTGGAGACCTCACGCCCCACGTGTTGAGCAATTTGGCGGTACGTCCACCCGGCCTCCCGCATGCCCACTATACGCCCTCGCTCAAAGTCCGTCAACTGCACATACGGTTCACGTCCACGCTGTCGCGGCATGCTACCAGTGTTAAAGACTGCGATGGAGCTCCGTATGCCACAGCAAACTGGCTGACACTGACGGCGGCGGTGCACAAATGCTGCGCAGCTAGCGCCATTCGACGGCCAACACCGCGGTTCCTGGTGTGTCCGCTGTGCCGTGCGTGTGATCATTGCTTGTACAGCCCTCTCGCAGTGTCCGGAGCAAGTATGGTGGGTCTGACACACCGGTGTCAATGTGTTCTTTTTTCCATTTCCAGGAGTGTATGTTTGACAGAAAGCGTGTAGTTTTCTGACGATTCCCCAAGAAGACTTGTGAAACGTTTTATTGTGCTTGTATACGAAATGGCATCCATTTCTATCCAGAAATGTCTGATTTTTAAACAAAATCTGTCTTTATACTATACGATTTCGCATTATCCAGTGAAGATACAGCAACAGTATCAAAATACGATGTACACTATAACATAAAACATTGTTTACAAAGGACTATCTTATTAGATATTAACATTATGTCACTTCAAAATCTTCGCCATCTACCGATGTTAAGATATGAGGATAAACCTATTTTTACAACATAGTAATACCTACGACTTAGTAATACGATGATGATGATGATGTTTGGTTTTTGGGGCACTCAACTACGCGGTCAGCCGCGCCCGTACCAAGTCCCAATTTTTTCACACTCCAATTTTTCTACGCAGTCCAACCTAGCCACTATCACGAATAAAGATGATGAAATGATGAGGACAACACAAACACCCAGTACCGGGGCAGAGAAAAATCCCCAACCGGCCGGGAATGGAGCGAGTCAGTAATATTTACAAGAAGTAAATACTCTCAATTGAAGACTATTCTCCTCTGCGTCGTAACAATATCATTCTGTAGCTTCACCCTCTTAATTCATTGACTTAATCTGGAAAATATATGCGCAACTTTTGTGTTTTTAAAATATCTTCCCTTGTGGGACGAATTATAACTGCTTTCACATATCTTTCGGTGCAAGAAAACGCTGCACAATATTTCACTACTGCAATACAGAAACCTTATCTTAAATCTACAATCATCTGCGGGAGAAGTGCAGTCGTATTTGAATTCAGCAGCTGCTTTCTGAACTACTTGAAGCGGACGAACAGGCACTTAATAAACCTAATGCTATTTTGTCAAAAACTGACATTTCGAGCCCGTGGTTGTGTACAAAATTTAGGTTGACAGCAACCAGCCACTTTTTCCAATGCTATTTATTTATTTAAACAGCGGTGTTACCAGTTTCGAACCGACAGGTTCATCTTCAGACGGCTAATACACGTTTTACATTAAATTTCGACTTTTGTTTCCCCACCTGACGAAATTTCCTTGGAGTGGTTCGAAACCGGAAGCGGCGCTGTTTAAATAAATAAATAGCATTGTAAAACGTGGCTGTAATCTATTTGCACTCAGCCACGGGCTCAAAATGTCAGTTTTCGACAAAATAGCATTAGGCATACTTCGCCAGATATTGAGAAACGTTGACGCTTTTAAAAGATGCAAAAGAAGCCTAACAAAGACCAACTTCAACATCAAATATAACAAGAAATGTCTGACAGCACAGATAACACCACGCTACAGAAAACTGAAGATTAAAATCAATACCGCCAAAGTAGTTAAAGCAAAATGTGAAATCATGTGGCTCAAGACAGAGATCAAAATGCTGTATAAAAAGAAAGATCTTCTCAACAAGCAGCTTAGAGTCTACAGCCGCAACTTGTAAATTACCTCTGCGGCCTCAATTCTCCTACATCTTACAATACATGGAGAACATTACTGAAAAAAAAGAAAATATTGTATAGGCATAAGAAGAAACTATATACTTTGAAAACGAAGAAAGGTAATCTCCCTTCCAAAAACTTACATGATAGTGAACATCAGCTTCATGAAAGAACTATTAACTCAACTAACATCAGTTTTACAAATAATGGACTTGCTCTCGCAAACAAAGGTCTAAAGCGTAACATAGAGCCCAGACTTAATGCCAATAACTTGAAGGGCATTATTGCATCTGCTAAACTTGCATGTGATGCTGCTAAATTAAATATCAGGGAAACCATGCTTTAGCCTTGAAAGCCAATAAAATAACAACACACCTTATGAACAATAGTTCACACAGAAACAGTGACCTAAACGTTCTAAATTGTGTCAATTCCAAACTTTCTAAGAATAAAGCTTTAATAGTCAAAGCAGATAAAAGTAACTGCACAGATATAATGCATGAAAAAGACTATATTGACAAAACCAAGCAATTCTCCAATAGTAACAACGTGACTGAATTAGATTTTGATCCTACTTCTAAATTTTAGGCAAAAATTAAGAAAACACTAAAGAATTGTAACTTCCTCCTGACTAACTGGCAAGTGCGTGACTGTATTTCCATGAACCCCATTGCACCTCGACTCTGGACGCAGCCTAAGGCCCATAAGGTAAACCGCCCTATCAGGCCAATTGTGAACTCTAGGAACAGCCCTTCATATAGCTTAAATAACAAATTGTTTGCTCTGCTTAATACCTACTATACCTTTGGAAACAAATTCTCCCTTAAAGAACACATATGAACTCATTGACAAAATTAAAGATGTTTACATTCCACCGACAACCGTTTGCATCACTTGACATAGCAAAACTTTATACTAACATCCCTACAGAGGACACCATAAACATAATTAGAAACAATCTTCTCAAACACAAGAAACTAAGAGTGGCAGATATCTGTGAACTCATTGAGTTACTCACCTTGGCACTGTCATGCAATTACTTCAGTTTTAATAACAAAATATACAAACAGAAAGATGGGTTGGCAATGGGTAGCAGCCTATCCTGGATGTTAGCAGATATTTACAGAAATCACTTAGATCAGACATTTTTTGAAGCTAACAGTCACATCAACAGCAAAATCATCTACTACGAAAAATATGTTGATGATACAATTATACTTTTTGATGGCACCAATGAGGAAATAGACACATTAGCAACAAATCTGAGTAGCATGCACAAAAATATTAAATTCACTGATGAACATGAGACAAACAACAGCATCAATTTCCTAGACGTAAAAATCACAAAAAAACCATAAACATCATTTTGAGATTTATAGAAAACCAAAATTCATTGACGTGTGTCTCAACAGCTCATCTTGCCATCCAAACCAGCATAAGACGAAAGAAATCAGTACCATTAAAAACACTGCCTCAAAAAATGGATACAGTCCTCTTATGATAGACAAACTATCACAAAAAATCCAAAAACCCCCAGCCAACAAAGCTGCACACCAGACAACCATGCAGCTTACGGAAGACACAGTAGAAAATAGCAGAAAATATATTGCACTACCTTTCTTGGGAAGTATATCCTGTATAATAAGCAATCTATTTAAAAGCACCAACATTAAAATATACTTCCACACAAACAACAAACTCCAGCAGTTAGCAGTTCACAACCCCCCCCCCCCTAAAAAAAATGGGAATATACGAACTCAGCTGTCAAAGTTTCCCCTCTTACTATACAGGACAAACTGGAAGAAGCATTGAGACACTGTTCAAAGAGCTTATAGATGCCACACATTTGAACAACACTTCAAAATCCACATTTGCCATGCACACAACTACTAACAGTCATGGAATAAAGAGGAATGAAGACCTTGTACAAGTACTGCACCATGCTAAGAAAGGTAGCATTATGAATATGCTTGAGGAGATTGAAATATTTGTACATAAAAGCAAATCACCACAAAATCTCCTCAATGAACAAAAAGAGTTAGTCAATGCAGCATTTCTTCAAAATTTCTTTCACCTGCTTTCCAATTTAAAGTAAAAAAAAGTACACTGTGTAATGTTTATATATGCACATACATCCCAACCCATTTAGTATGCTTTCAATGTACGCCATAAAATGACCATAGTTTTGTCCCCATGTATACCATAATAATTACATAATATCACTGCAGGAACACTTTGTAATTGACTGCTTTATTTGTTTATCTTAATTTTAATCAGTTCTCTTTCAATGTAAATAGTAAGTAACATAACACCAGCAATTTGTATATTTCTATTGTCACATACATGTACATAATAAGATATCTCTGAGAGTGGAAGTCTTTCGCATTGTTATGGTTGTAATATCGCCATCTTTGTATACGTACCTCCATGTGTATAAAACACTTTCTTATATATATATATATATATATATATATATATATATATATATATATATATATATAAGAAAGTGTTTTATACAGTGTTTTCGCTGCCACTAGATGATGAGCAACCGGCACTGGAACATATCTTCCCTTTAATAATAATAATTTGTTTACATCACTTAAAATCGTGGTGAGGCACAATTACGGTTAAAAAGACATTGTCTCACATCTTGTTTTGGTTATAGGGCACCAACACCCCAAGGAAATTTCGTCAGGTGGGAAACAAAAGGCGAAATCTAGTGTAAAACGTGAACTAGCCGTCTGAAGGTGAACCTGTCGGTTCGAAACTCGTAGCGACGCTGTTTAAATAAATAAATAGCATTGTAAAAAGTGGCTGGTTGTTGTAATCTTCTGTGTAAGAGGCAACCTATATTTAATAAAGCTCCACCAACTTTGAACGAATTGTGCCTATGTTGAGGATGAACCGCGGAAAACAAAGAATTTTATGAGACGGCGGTACTGCAGTTTGTCCATGTGAACGAAACATACACAAAGCGATTAATTCAGAAACGGAAAACCAACGTAACAGAGAGAACCTTTCCCGGGTGCCAAGACCATCCTGTGTCAGAACACGTCGTATCCTCGTGAGGAATGGAAATATATTGAAGAAGCCTTGTCCAGACCAAGCAGAAGACAATACAACCATATCACTGATACGTGCAGTTTGCGCCTCTTCTTTGACGCACTTCTACTCCACACAAGATGAGTTGCGCCCATAGCGCCGCCACCCTTCTACAGGTATACTCTATAAGCAACTGTCAAGTGCACGGTAGAGGATACTTCTCTTTCTAGCACTTACTTTTGTGGTTTTCCCATTCCATTCGCGCATGGAGCGACACTCAAATTGTCTGTAGATGCTGTAATTAGTGTAATAGTATGTTTTCGGCCACCACGTAGCGATACTTAGGCCGTTGTAATATATTCCCAGTGTCAAGTATTTCTTCATGCCTATATTATACAGTTAGTGCAAGCTATTGGTAGAGCAATACGGGTGTTGTACATCTATGCACTTTTTTGTATTGTAATTTTATGTATTGTTTTATGATCCACTTTATTCTTTTAAATAATTGCTCTTAAGATGATTATTTAACCAAAGCCAGTCTCCATGTACAAAGAAAAGGCGGCCTGGGCTGTCGCAAGCTTAGCTGTTTGAGAATCGATCGTTGTACTTCCGTAGCCGCCACGACTAAAGCTATTAAACAGCTCTCATCTAAAATCGAGAACTGGTATTACATTAGAGAAAGGAGAGTACTGGGCTACCTATAGCTTCGGCAGGTTTTGCGTCATGCAGTCCTCGGGAAGGCGACCCAGGTGAAGGGACCTGCGAACAATAAAATGGCTTCAATCACACATTTGCATTGGTTTACTTAACGAATGAAGCCGCCCGTTGCTCGCCAGAGCGCTGACGCCTACTAGTGGCACCGACTGTAGCAGTCGATACCAGTGTTTGTAAAAGCTCCCCATTCTGACATACATATGCATTATACGATACATGTGATCAAATGTAAGTAATTATTTCATTTAGCATGGGTTGTCGTAAGTAATAAATGCATTTTTCTTGAGCTATAGACGCGTACAGTACGTATGTTTAACATACAGTAATGAAAATTCGTCATGGCATCATTTATTTTAAAATAAAACAAGTACTTAAAAGCAAAAGGTGGAACTATTCACCCAAATAATACATTAGATTCTTTTGCAATGTCCATTAAATACGTAACATGCGATCGATATGTTCCAGAAGTTGTCAAAATTGTATTAAAATTTTGTAGCTTTAATTTTATTATTCACTGTGCAGTTATCAATCCCCTGGTTGTAATAGCGTGATTACTTTGATTCTAGACATTTAAGTTAAAAAGTTATCATTATGTTACGATACCTACAAACTACATACATCAGTCATTATTTCTACTGACGTGAAAGTTATTTGTGTTAAGCTTGACACATTTCAACTGAAACGTCGTTCTCTCCACTTTTGAAGGAATAACTTTTTAACAAAAAAATATGCTTAACAACTTACTGCTGGTACAAATTTTCGCATTTTAGAGTTTAAGATTTGAGTAACCAACAACACATTCTTGTGACTCGAGTTCTCAGGATTCTGAACATGTACACTTTTGTCAAAATTTACGAGTATGTGCCAGTTATAAGATTACTGAAATCAAAACGTTTGTGTTTTCAGAAAATTCTCGCGGAAAATGCCAGATGAAAACTATGGGTGTTACGTGGCAGTTGTGCGAGCCTCTGTTACGCTTTTGACCCGTGAAGACACTCCGCAAGTCTGCGTGTGGTTACCACGCTACTTGAAACACAGTGTGTCACTCCTCTGAAAATGTTAGTCATCTTTCACACTTAACTGCAAAAGTAATGTCACGAACAACTGATCCGATGTTAATAAATGACAAAGAGGCGAAGAAATGTGTGTGAATCATAACGCAACAGACGCGACCTTAGACAACGAGCTGCAGCTGGATTGTAACAATACGGGCATGGCATTCTTTCCATCGTTGAAGACAACGTAATATTACGGGCTTAGCACTCAAGGTGTTAACTTCGTTGACTACTGATTGCTCTTGCAATGGCTGGCCACATAAGTAGATAAAATACAGTCGCCAGATTATTGTCACTCCACGATTCCTGTGGAAGAGTAACTACGCGCATTGGTTGACATCAATATTCTCTGGATCAAGGGGCATCAGTTCGATCCTATTTGCATGGTTGGGCAGAAATGCTGTGACCGTGAAGCGATTCCACACATGCAAAATGAGTGTAGGCAGCAACACAGAATCTGTCATTTGGGTTGGGTTTTCAGAAGCGTTTATAAACACAAGAATCTTGATTTTTTAAAGAGTGTATACATAACGTGGTTCATTTATTTAACGCAAACTGTTAGTTAGGGACAGTTTTGAGTGCAGTGTTAATGTTTTACCTGTTAGCTCCTTTTGTATTTGTATATTGTTCAACTTTCTACTTTCTAAAATGCAGTACCACCACACTATCAAAGATGGCATTTCATGTATGTTCCCGCACACTCCTCCATTTTCCTGCATTTATTCATTTCTGTTTATCTTATGGATATTGCTTATTTTCCTCGTATATTCTATAGGTACATTGATAATTCTTTCTTTAAATTGGTTTGTGTATCACTCTCTGTATTTTATACCTCCTAAAGTAGCCTTGTGAAGTACTTATTTTATTTTATTTTATTGGTTTTGTTTATTAATATAAACTGTTATGTAGCTTGCTGTTCCAGTTTTGTGTTAAAGTTTTATTCTGTTTACTTCCTTTATATTTATTTACTGTTCTGCTCTTCACTTTTTTCGTTGCTTTACTACCACACTATCAAACATGTTACTTACAGTACGTTTCTGCTTCAAACTAGATGTGTGTTTCCCAATGTCGTTCACAAACATTGTAACTTCTTTGGCGTCAATAGTCAGCAAATGTCTGAAAATGGTCTTGTAAGATGAAAAGCGGCTAACACGATAAAAGTAACACTATAGAACAAAAGCAAACTTGAGCTTTTCATTTATTATGTATCTGTTCTTAACGACTCGCAACTATCCAGCCTTGATGGTAATAACGTACAGAAATCCGCTAAGTGTGGGGAAAATCACAGAAACAGTTTTCCTGTCACTGACAACATGTTGTCTACCGAGTTGGAACTTAACGGCCTGCATCTCATTTCTCATCCCAAGAAAAGCTTCACAAACTGAGCAAGTCAATAACGCGTTGGTCCACCTCTGGCCCTTATACAAGCAGATATTCAGCTTGGCACTGATTGACAGAGATGTTGCATGTGTTCCTGGGGGATATCGTGCCAAATTCTGTCCAATTGGAGCGTTAGATCGTCAAAATCCTGAGATGTTTGGCAGGCCTTGTCCACAATGCCCTAAAACTTCTCAGTTGGGGAGAGATCCGACGACCTCGCTGACCAGACTTTGGCAAGCACGAACGCAAGCAGTAGACACTCTCGCCATTGGTCTCCTCACCTTCATTGCTTACACATTCCTCTCTCACAATCATATTCCGCACATCAAGACGCTTCATTCGAACCCAAACTTGATAAGATAAAGTCAGTGTTGTATGAATTCATGTAAACGATACACAAATAGCAAGTGCACTCCAGGGTTGAAATACTCGAGGCTGGCGTACACACATACATTCCAGACACGTCTGTCACAGGAGCTTTTAGTTCGAGAGAGGCAGACCGCACGCCGGGAGGCCGGTCCCTTCAGAGGATGAGGCAACCTCGACCACCCGTGGAGCGGACGGCATTTGCCCGAGTGAAAGGGGAGAACGACCCCGTATTCGGCTTAAAAGCAAATTCCACTACATTGTGTGGGAGCGCCCAGCCTACGCATTCTTTACAAACAGAGCCTGCAGTTTCAGGGGTTTTCACAGGGAGACAGCAAACGCCAAACGCCGATGCTACAGATTTCCGCATTGGTCGCCTTAAACGAAACGTCATTCTCCCGTTTTAGAAGAGCAATGCTGATTGGCAGACGATATTCCTGACGCCTTGAGCTGAAGGAGTAATGGAAGAGACCGAAAGATATACCCCTTCACGTCTGGCATGGAGAGGGGCCGTTCCGTTGTCGCTCTTGGAGCGAGAACACATAACGAGAGTGTGTGCGCTCGTATGTGTACTCAAAGAGCGAGGAACAAGTCTCTCCTCAGTACTCCACTGGGAGAGCACCTCTGTCGAGAGAGAATCGGAGTGCGACTCTATATTGAGTCCTTGAGATTAAGCGTTGTTGACTGTGTTGGCCACCACACTTACTGTGCGGTGTGAACGGACAGAGTTATAGTTAAACGCCTGCGATCGGATTTTTGAGTGGCATCGCGGTGGACTGGTTATCTGACCGGTGTATCATGCCAATAGTTAGACTAGGGGCGAATAGGAGTCCTTGACTTCATCAAGGCGTAGGGAGAGTTTGATTGGCAAAGGTCAATCCAGATAGAACTAGAGTTATCTTATTTGTCAGCAGCGAGAGGCGCAGACAGCAGTCATCGCAGCTTACGGGTATTGTGCGCTACAGCTCTTGCGAGCCCCATATTTCCTCCACAACAGTACACTTCACTGCATTTCACACGCGACAGCCTCGACCGTACCTAGCAACATTCTAAAGGATAATTATTCAAGTTGCGTATGCGCGGCTCTCAGCCATTCTGCCAAGTCAATCACAATCTTAAACTTTGTATAGAAATTTCATTAGCGAATCTCATCCGTAAGAGGTAACTTCACATTCCGAAAAGAACCCGGTAATAACTTGTTCAGTTCATAACAAAAAGTGCCATTGTGATTTCTCAGAACTTTTGCAAAATAAATAATAATTTTCGTTAGTTTCATGTTTTTCTTACACTAACTCGCACTACTCCAGTACCGAAGTATCCCACCAGTTACGTAAGAAACTTTGTGAATTTTTGTGTCATTTCCTTACAGCAGACGACTCCAGAAGATATTTATTGCTGAAAGTTTTACAGGCATTTCTCTTTAGAACGTTAGGAGCGTCTGTCTGACTCCTGTAGTAGTGTCGGGGTGGAAATTGCATCTTGCAGGAGCCACAGGGTAAAGGGCACATCTCAGATTAATCCGTTGCGCAGAATGACAGAA
The DNA here is from genome assembly GCF_021461385.2 of Schistocerca piceifrons. Taxonomy (NCBI): domain Eukaryota; kingdom Metazoa; phylum Arthropoda; class Insecta; order Orthoptera; family Acrididae; genus Schistocerca; species Schistocerca piceifrons. The sequence continues at coordinate 485,950,513 of NC_060145.1, forward strand.
CAGCAGCCACACGCTCACACCGTCTGTAGGCGGGCATTATCTTGCTGAGTGTGTAAGTCCAGGATGGCCTGGCACGAAGGGCAACAAAAAGGGGGGGGGGGGGACGTTGAATATTGTGGATGTACTGCTGTGCAAATTTCTCGACCTCCGCTATCGAGTGGAGAAATGTAGGGTCCCCCTGAACAGGTCAGGCGTGCATTATACGCAGGAAGCGGCTACAAGGGTAGCGGAGTACGTGTGCAGTGCGCATGTGGGATTTTAGGTAAGAGAATTACCTTCCTAGGCCCGACAAGACGCCTCCTGAGACGCGACAAGGTAGCAGTAGGCAAAACGCAACAGCGATTGACAATATTAATGTGGTAATACTAAACTGCAGGAGCGTCTATAGAAAGGTCCCAGAACTGCTCTCATCAATAAACGGTCACAATGCCCACATAGTACTAGGGACGGACAGTTGGCTGTAACCAGATGTAAACAGTAATGAAATTCTAAACTCAGATTGGAATGTATACCGCAGAGACAGGCTGGACAGTGAAGGGGGAGGCGTGTTTAAAGCGGTAGGAAGTGCAATAGTATCGAAGGAAATTGACGGAGATCCGAAATGTGAAATAATTTGGGTGAAGGTCACGGTTAAAGTAGGCTCAAACATGGTAATTGGATGTCTCTATAGGCCTCCTGGCTCAGTAGCTGTTGTGGCAGAACACCTGAAGGAAAATTTGGAAAATATTTCGAGTAGATTTCCCGACCATGTTAAACTTTTGGGTGGAGATTTTAATTTACCAGATAGAGACTGGGAGACTCAAAAGTTTATAACGGGTGGCAGGGACAAAGACTCCGGTGAAATTTTTTTAATTGCATTATCTGAAAACTACCTTGAGCAGTTAAACAGAGAATCGACTCGTGGCGATAACATATTAGACCTCCTGGTGACAAACAGACCCGAACCATTTGAAACAGTCAACGCAAAACAGGAAATCTGCGATCATAAAGCGTTTACAGCATCGGTGATTTCAGCCGTAAATAGGAATATTAAAAAAGGTAGGAAGATTTTTCTGTTTAGCAAAAGGTGACAAAAAGCAGATTTCAGAGTACTTGACGGCTCAACACAAAAGTTTTGTCTCAAGTACAGATAGTGTTGGGGATAAGTGGACAAATTTCAAAACCATCGTACAATATGCATTAGATGAGTATGTGGCAAGCAAGATCGTAAGAGATGGGAAAGAGCCACCGTGGTATAACAACCGAGTTAGAAATCTGATACGGAAGCAAAGGGAACTTCACAGCAATCATAAACATATCCAAAGCCTTGCAGACAAACAAAAATTACACAAAGCGAAATGTAGTGTGAGGAGGGCTATGCGAGAGGCGTTCAATTAATTCGAAAGTAAAGTTCCATGTACTGACTTGGCAGAAAATCCTAAGAAATTTTAGTCTGATGTCAAAGCGGTAGGTGGATCAAAACAAAATGTCCTGACACTCTGTGACCAAAATGGTACTGAAACAGAGGATGACACACTAAAGGCCGAAATACTAAATGTCTTTTCCAAAGCTGTTTCACAGAGGAAGACTGCACTGTAGTTCCTTCTCTAGATTGTCGCACAGATGACAAAATGCTAGATATGGAAGTAGATGACAGAGGGATAGAAAAACAATTAAAAACGCTCAGAAGAGGAAAGGCCGCTGGACCTGATGGGATACCAGTTCGATTTTACACATAGTACGCTAAGGAACTTGCCTCCCTTCTTGCAGCGGTGTACCGTAGGTCTCTAGAAGAGCGTAGCGTCCCAAAAGATGGGTACAGGTCATCTCCGTCTTTAAGAAGGGACGTCGAACATATGTGCAGAACTATGGACCTGTATCTCTAACGTCGATCAGTTGTAGGATTTTTAAACACGTATTATGTTCGAGTATAATGACTTTTCTGGAGACTAGAAATCTACTCTGTAGGAACCAGCATCGGTTTCGAAAAAGCGATCGTGTGAAACCCAGCTCGCGCTATTCGTCCACGAGACTCAGAGGGCCATAGACACGGATTCCCAGGTAGTTGCCATGTTTCTTGACTTCCGCAAGGCGTTCGATCCAGTTCCTCACAGTCGTTTAATGAACGATGTAAGAGCATATGGACTATCAGACCAATTGTGTGATTGGATTGAAGAGTTCCTAGATAACAGAACGCAGCATGTCATTCTCAATGGAGAGAAGTCTTCCGAAGTAAGAGTGATTTCAGGTGTGCCGCAGGGGAGTGTCGTACGACCGTTGCTGTTCACAATATATATAAATGACCTTGTGGATAACATCGGAAGTTGACTAAGGCTTTTTGCGGATGATGCTGTAGTCTATCGAGAGGTTGTAACAATGGAAAATTGTGCTGAAATGCAGGAGGATCTGCTACGAACTGACACATGGTGCAGGGAATGTAGACAAGTGTAATGTGCTGCGAATACATAGAAAGAAAGATCCCATATCATTTAGCTACAATATAACAGGTCAGCAACTGGAAGCAGTTAATTCCATAAAGCAGCTGGGAGTAGGCATTAGGAGTGATTTAAAATGGAATGACCATATAAAATTAATCGTCGGTAAAGCAGATGCCAGACAGAGATTCATTGGAAGAATCCTAAGGAAATGCAGTCCGAAATCAAAGGAAGTAGGATACAGTACGCTTGTTCACCCACTGCTTGAATACTGCTCACCGGTGTGGGATCCGTACCAGATAGGGTTGATGGAAGAGGCAGAGAAGATACAACGGAGAGTAGCGCGCTTCGTTACAGGATCATTTAGTAATCGCGAAAGCGTTGCGGAGATGATAGATAAACTGCAGTGGAAGAGTCTGCAAGAGAGACGCTCAGTAGCTCGGTATGGGCTTTTGTGGAAGTTTCGAGAACATACCTTCAGCGTGGAGTCAAGTAGTCTATTGCTCCCTCCTACGTATATCTCGCGAAGAGACCATGAGGATAAAATCAGAGAGATTAGAGCACACACAGAGGCATACCGACAATCTTTCTTTCCACGAACAATACGAGACTGGAATAGAAGGGAGAACCGACAGAGGTACTCAAGGTACCCTCCGCCACACACCGTCAGGTGGCTTGCGGAGTATGGATGTAGATGTAGATGCTGTGCCGTAGCGGTGTCGCGGTTTACAGCCCAGACGGTCACACTATGCTGTCGGGCCATTTGGTAGGCGACTATCCTACCGCTGTCCGGGGCCTGGAAGGCCATTGACTGGAGTAGAATTGGCTTCAGTGATGAGTCTCACTTCGAACTCAGCCCCGATGGCGAGTGAGGACGTGTCTGGAGACGTTGTGGACAGGAGTAGGATAGCATTCTGACGGCCTCCCGCGATACAGCCCGATAACCGGGAGTGAAGGGTATCATTTCTTTTCATAGCTGGACCACTTCGATTGTCATCTGCAGCACCTGTACATGTACATCACATGTACCCATTTCCGTCCCATTCGGGTAATTCCTTCGTGGTATGTCGTTTTTCGTCTTAGAGTGTATTTCGTGCACCTTTAAGGTAAAAAAATCCAACTTACGTCGTCTGCTGTGGTTGGAGATCACGTTAACTGGGTTGCCTACGTTAAAGGTGCACGAAATATTTTCCAGGGCAGTTTTATGTTGCCCAGCCCGTGTGTCTGTAAGTGCATAGCGTTGCCTCCGAGTCATACGTCTGGCTGTATGGATACGTATCACAATATTTGCCTCACTACAACGTCATCTCGAACATGTCCGTTACCGTTCGGAGCGTACCAGCTTTAGCTCTCTGATTTCTTGCTTTCAAGGCCGGACCACTGCAGCACCGTTTAGAGGGAGCTGTAGCCACAGGGTGTGGGTCATCTCGAGGTCTTTCCTTAACACCTGCTCTCGGTTTGCAGTCTGCCAGACGTCGAAAACTAGCTCCGAACCGCCACGTTGGCTCCACTACATCTCAACAAACCCGATATTACCGAACTGCAGCGTTATTCGCAGAATACTTTAGCCAGCCTTGTAGTACCGGCGGTATATGACTAGTTATTGTTCTTCGAACAATCAGACGGAGCGCTTGCTAAAATGTTGTATACGCCAAGCAGTCTACATTCGACCTGTAGTGTCTAAACCGTAAGGCAAAATGTTAGGACTACTGAAGCTCCTCAAGAATGGTTCAAATGACTCTGAGCACTACGGGACTTGACATTTGAGGTCATCAGTCCCCTAGAACTTAGAACCTAACTAACCTAAGGACATCACACATATCCATGCCCGAGGCAGGATTCGAACCTGCGACCATAGCGGTCGCGCGTTCCCAGGCTGAAGAGCATAGAACCGCTCGGCCACACCGGTCGGCTGAAGCTCCTTTCGGCTCCTTCCGTGGCGTCGAGACCACAACACTCCTGCCGGTGTCATGTTCAAATGGTTCAAATGGCTCTGAGCAGTATGGGAGTTAACATCTATGGTCATCAGTCGCCTAGAACTTAGAACTACTTAAACCTAACTAACCTAAGGACAGCACACAACACCCAGTCATCACGAGGCAGAGAAAATCCCTGACCCCGCCGGGAATCGAACCCGGGAACCCGGGCGTGGGAAGCGAGAACGCTACCGCACGAGCACGAGCTGCGGACCGGTGTCATGTACGGCGCTCCAGACAAATGGCGCGAGGTACAGTTCACCGGGTTCAATCGGACCCGTATTAATTCTCTGCACTGCCACATTCTCAAATCAGTCTAAATAAGGGTCGCCACACAAGCTCTGATCTGCGAGACCCCAAAATCAATGATTAAAGGCCTTGTAGATATTCACCCAGTTTCGGAAAGACCCTCAATCCGACCGCTGGACGGGAACGCGTGCACCGCGAACATCCCTGTACACCGCCACTGGCAGTTCTCGGCCGTAATCACCACAACGGCAAAAAAGGGATGCAGTTCAGTGTCAACAGGGAGAACGTCACATGACAACATCAGTCTCACGTTTGCACGGACACACGTGAAGTTAATTACTATCAATTAATCGTAGCCAGATCCGTCACTTTTACCCAACACCGCCCCGGCTAGCTAATGGCTCCACGCTGCGCTCTTTTTAACGAACAAGTGCCCGCCCACTGATCCGCAACACTCGCTGACTGAAACAGGGCAGTGCCCGAGCTGTGGTCCGCACCCTGGCCAGGAGACGCGGTCGTCTGTACTCTACTGAGCTCTCTTAGGTAACTCGTGTCATCACGAAGGATCACTGCCTTACTTCCGACAGAAGAGACGCGCAACGAGGCCGGCACGTCCGCCTCAGAGGGCACGCGACTCCCCCGTCCCACGACGTCTGCCACCGATTCACACATTTTGCGAGCTCCCAGAACTCTGCGCCGAATTATTTAAGATGTAGGCCTCCCAGCCGACCAGAATCACGCACAGAATGTAGGTACAGGGGGACAATTATTGAACTTTATGGAATAAAATCTTTATGACTTCTGAACGATTTGCACTAGGACGTTCAAACTGGGGGACTGAGAATCCGCATTTCGCGATCGGGAAGTCTCTTCAACCTCAACGGATGGTGTGCAATGTCCAGTCACGGAATAATCGATGTGATATTTCTTGATGGCACGGGGATCACCGAATGCTACGTGAAGGTTTGGATGGTGATTTCATCCCGATTATCCAATGTGACCCTGGTTTCACCAAGATGTGGTTCGTGCAAGACGGAGCTCGACCCCATCGAAGCAGGAGAGTGTTTCATGTCGTGGAGGAGCACTTTGGGGACCGCATTCTGGCTCTGGGGTACTCACAGGCCACTGGCGTGGGCCTCGATTTGCCACTATATTCTCCGTACCTGAACGCATGCGATTACATTTTAAGGGGCTGAATTAAAGACAAGGCAATAAGCCCAAACGAACTGCTGAGCCGAAAACAGCCACTCAGGAAGTCATCGATACCATCGATGTTGCAACAGTTCAGCGGGTCATGCAGAATTTAGCTATTCGTCTGCGCCACATCACCACCAATGTTGGCAGGTACATCGAACATGTTATAATCTAAATGCGAATATCTTTAGTGATGTTTACATATTGAACTAAGTGTGTGCACGCCGTAGTTTGTGAGTCACTTACTTTTTTAATTGTCACCCTGTATTTTCACTGGCCATTTCCTACTGTCACCTCCAGCGCTACTGTAAGCTGCTGCTTGCTGGCAGCATCTTTAGATATTACTGTGCAACGAATTTCGGAAAACATCGGCCGTCATCGGGAAATAACTCGCCACTGAAATCAGCCTAGCTCGCTCCGACCACCAGCCATTTAGGAGGACTAGAAAGAGACCGTTCCATTACAGAAGCGAGCAAACGCACGCGGCTCGAAAATGATACGTGTGTTACTGTACATAAGCCATAGTCACTATCTGTGTTTCTAGTAATTAATTTCCGCAGCAACGGCACGCCTTTATGAACAGTCTCGCCGCTTTATTAGGCCTATTAATATATCAGACTGGGTGCAACCAAGATAGCTATACTGCTTGTTGGAAGGACACTGGTGAGTTGCGAAAGACATGAACACTAACAATTGCTCTCCAAGATAGTGCACAGAACGGAATATTCGCTTTCAAAATTCATTGTAAGAGTGAGAAAACAACACAGAAAGTGACGAATATAATGCTATAAGCACTGTATATCATATCTTAACAAGTTGATCCGCTTCACTACGAAGTGGAATCAGAAAAATTAATAGATGCAGTCACTAGCACAATCGTATCGGCACATACATTCTCAACTTGCATACCCTTAATCTTCCGAAAACATCAGTCATTATTATTACACATAGGCCAAAGTTGTCCGCCTCCGGTAACTGAGTGGGAAGCTAAGCGTGTTCGGTCAGAGAGCTGGTTCGCCTCTGTAATAAAAAAACTGAGTGAAAGGATCAGCAACGAACTTAAACGGATGTCATGTGACGTCGCAACGACCAAACACAACGATCAACGACGAACAAAATGGGGGGAAAAAAAGTGGTCAGCGCCACAGAATGCCAATCCTAAGGGCCTGGGTTCGATTCCCGGCTGGGTCGGAGATTTTCTCCGCTCAGGGGCTCGGTGTTGTGTTGTCCTAATCATCATCATTTCATCCCCATCGACGCGCAAGTCGCCGAAGTGGCGTCAAATCGAAAGACTTGCACCCGGCGAACGGTCTACCCGACGGGAGGCGCTAGTCACACGACATCTTTTTTTATAGGCCAAAGTTCACTGTCCACTATGGTGCGGTTTACACACAAATACTCGACAATTACGAATAAAAAGAAAGAAAAACGTTCGACGGTTTTAGAGAGGGCGGTTAACACGAATATGTTCCTTTTTGAATTTGTAAGTGAATTCAGGCAATAGGTTATGGTTTTACAGGCCCCGGATGTGACAGAGGTGGAATAGACGTTATACAATACGTCATGACGCACTGTGGGTCGCCATACATCTTCCTCTTTCGTGATCGACGCCACGACCATGGAATCTGCCCCGTGCTTCGTGCTTCCTCTGGCATCGCTCGTCACCTTCTTAACGAAATTTAGTTTTCCATCACTAGTGGCTGTCCAGCACGCTCTACCGGGGCGTCTTTTCAGAGTTATGTGAGGACTGCGCTGTGAGTTGGCCCGTGCACGACTCAAACACAGGGCGGAGTCGAACTCCGCTGTTCGGAAAACGCCTAGGAAGGGCCTACTTGCCTCCAGGTAGCAGAAGGAAGGCGGGGTTTAACGTCTCGTGGACATCGTGGTCATTAGTGACGGAGCACATGCTCGGAATGATTCGTGGGTGGAGAAGTAAATCAGCCGCGCCTTTCAAAAGGTCGATCTCGCAATTTTCCCGGAGCGATTCAGGGAAATCATGGAAATCTTTAATCAGGACGGCCGAACACGGATTTAAACCGTGGACTTCCAGAATGCAGCACTTCGGTGGTCGAGTTCTCTGCTCTCTGTAGAGCGACAAATCAGTGCCAGTGTTTTCTTTCTCGTTTTAGCTCTCTGTATGAACCGGCTATCTCTAACACCAATATGATGATGATGATGAGTCCCATACTCCTTTACAGAGCGTAGGGGAGCGACGCAGGAGACCCGTGCCGCCTTACTAGGCAAGGTCCTAGTGGAGGTGGTTTGCCATTGCCTTCCTCCGACCGTAATGGGGATGAATGATGATGATGAAGACAACACCACAACACCCAGTCATCTCGAGAACTAGAACTCAGGCTACACTAAACATCTGACTGTTAGCACATTTGAGGGGAGTGGGGGTGATGGTGGTGTAAAGGGAGCAAAATGTGTCCCAATTACACTTTCGGCATGAATATTGCATTTACAGTCTCACACATTTGCTTACACTATTCCACTAACGGTAATATAAATAAAATACTGGTTTTAAAAATTTACACATGAACTCAGTAACATTTGACATTCTTGACCAGTCCTTCATTAATTCAGATTCAGAAACTCTAAACCCTTCAAACATGTTTATGTTAAAAAAGCAAAAGTTATTTCAAACGATAAACTCCAAGTCGTTTTCCACTGTACTAAAACTTACAACGTAGGCCTACTTGACACTTACTCCATATGCAAACAAAAAGTTAAACCCCTATAGCTCTGATCTCATGCTCACTATCCAGTTCTTGGCAATATATCCCACTGCCCTGGATTAAAGCTATCTGGATAAAGTTTGTACACTGACTGCGAGTCACGCAAATTGCAATAGCGCAACTTGAATACGTCTGGCCAAGGGGCAAATCACGATGAATACAGTGGAATACAAATTAAATGTCAGTTCGTATAAAATTCCACAGTGGTTACGCAAAACCTGCCTGCAATGGGCATAATTAAGTTCCCAAACAATAAATTAATGGGTATCATATCAATGCCCATCTCCAAACTTGACTACCTATTATCAGCTACTGTCAGTTACAAAAAGAACAATACTGTCAACAAACAGACATAACCGAAGCAAGCAAAAATAAAACATGTCACTTCAGTATGTTAAGGGGCGAATTTCAAAAATTCAAGTTTACAAATCGTCTAGACAACCGTATTTCTTCAGTAGACAGATATTGTTTCATTCAAATGAAATCTCACCGGAAAGTACCCATACCAAGGCATCAACAATCATTTTCAATTTTCACTGGGAATACTGTGACTAACGTAAAATTTACTGAAAACAGTTCAAGACAGTTACTAGGTCCAACGGAACTGAGAAATAATGACCACGATGTGTTTCAGAAATACATATCATTCTCAACAATGTCGCTTTCTAATGTCAAAAAACACAAGAAAGTGTCAACAAACACCAATATCTCTGTGGGTAACTTGAGAAGAGCACAGTCACTCTTACTTTCGGCTAAACAGTTTTGGCTCTAGTTACATTTCAAAAACTGACAATAAAATCAAAGAATGGCATGTGTTCATCGCAACAAAATTGTGTCATGACTAATTTGAGGGGCAAATTGCACTTATTAATGTGTGTTTAGCACAAAGTTTAAAAAGATCTTCTGAATGAAAGTACTTGCAAGTAAAGCTGGTTATTATACTCGTATACTTTCTTTTCTCTTATGATATTAAGAGAATAAGTTATGCTTTTGTAAGTTCTATAATAAAAGCGTAATAACCGTATTTAACTTAACAGTGGCACAATACGGCTTGCTGACGTGTTCCGGAGAGCGGTCAAGAGGAAACCACTGGCGTGCTGGTATAGTTGGGCAAGTTGCGGATTCCGGGTGTTGGGCAAGCACAAGTAGTGGAGTTGGTGTGATCTCCAGACAATTGTGCGGTTCCATCCCGACGATGCCTCCCTGACTGCGCCATCTAAACCACTGTTTTCTACAAGGCATTTGCATGCGTGACACATAGTTTAGCGTCCGATTTTGTAACAAACTATTTGAATGACACCGGCTTTATACAATTGCGACATTTCTTACGTATTTTAAATTTAAATGTTACGTACAGAAAGAAGTCACTTCATCAGCCAACAAATGACTCTTATAATAATTGCAATGGTCAGGTTAAATTACTGCCTGAAAAAAGTATCGACAATGGGTATGGTTCTTTTGCAGCTTGACGGTCTAAGCCAGCCAGGTGGTGGGTGTGTCTGAGTCATTCCTTCGTCAAACCTTTTCTACTGGCTGTACTATCCCTTCCAACGTATGTGGCAGGACTTCAGTCACGTTTGGAAGGTGGGAAACGAAGTACTGGCGGAAGTAAAATTCTGAGGGATGTCGTTGGTCGTGTTCGGACAGCTCATTAGGCAGAGGACTTGTCCGCTAAAGACAGGGTACCGGGTTCGAGTCCCGATCTGGCACACAGGTTTAATTTGCTAGGAAGTTTCAAAACAGCGTACACATTGCTGCAAAGTGAAAGATTCGTTCCGGAAAACACCGGGAGATAAAAACTCGAAACAATATGAAGCGGAATGATCACGCGAAATCGTTGATAGGAAAAGCAAATGGAAAACTTTCAATTCTTGGAGGCATACGGCGTTAGTGCAGTGAATTATTCAGGAAAAAGTGCACAACGATCAATTCCAATCACTCCAAGAACACTGCGTGTCAAGTAGATGTCTCATGTTGCAATTATCGTCATAGCGTTTCAGATGCACAGGAACTACCGCAACACCGTGATGGTGTGGATCAAACCGAAACGCCACTCTGCGATACTTCAAAATGAGCAAGTAGATGTCCAGGCAAAGCAAGCACGTGAGTCTATTACATTTGATTGACTCCCTCCCTCTCACAGATACGAAACCGACGCTCAGAAAGCGGCTGTCATCGGACTGGCTAGAGGTATGGTAGCGGACATCTAAAATCAGAGGCACACTCTGCGCCCTGCTTAATCCCACGATTCCAAGAGCACCACGGTATAAAAAGACAAACGTTGAGGGGCTTTACGCTAGACATAGGACAGCTGAAATTTAATCATTGCAAGTTCAACGAACACCTCCATCGGCTCAATCTAAGCGCCACCCCTCTATGTGTCTGCGGAGAGGAGGAAGATCTAAACCATATATTCCCACAATGTCCTCGGAACTCATACCACGTCAACATCCTTACGGGTAATATTCGGGCTGCTGGTCATCCGTTCCCAAGCAGTCTCCAAACCTTCCTGGCATCCAACTCTATGCCAGCAAATAAAAATTCACTTGACGCCTTCCTGAGAGACAATCTCGACTCCTTCCAAATTAATAATATAGGTGTAGACCAGATGTGGCTTGAATTCAGAGAAATAGTATCGGTTAAATTCACAGAAATAGTATCGGCAGCAACTGAGAGATTTATACTAAAAAATTAACAATCAACGGAGATGATCCTCCTTGGCACACAAAACGGGTCAGAACACTGTAGCAGAAACAACGAAACAAACATGCCAAATTTAAACAGACGCAAAATCTCCAATATTGGCGATATTTTACAGAAGCTCGAAATTTAGCGCGGACTTCAGTGCGAGATGCTTATAACAGTTTCCACAACGAAACTTTGTCTCGAAACCTGGCAGAAAATCCGAAGAGATCCTGATCGTTTGTGAAGCATGTTAGCGGCAAGAAACAATCAACGCCTTTTCTGCGCGATAGCAATGGAGATACTGTCGAAGACAGTGCTGCCAAAGCAGAGTTACCAAACACAGCCTTCCGAAAAGCCTTCACAAAAGAAGACGAAGTAAATATTCCAGAATTCGAATGCAGAACAGCTTCCAACATGAGTAACGCAGAAGTAAATATCCTCAGAGTAGTGAAGCAACTTAAATCACTTAATAAAAGCAAATCTTCCGGTCCAGACTGTATACCAATTAGGTTCCTTTCAGGGTATAATGATGCATTAGCTCCATACTTGACAATCATATACAACCGTTCGGTCGTCCAAAGATCCGTACCCAAAGACTGGAAAGTTGGACAGGTCACACCAGTATTCAAGAAAGGCAGTAGCAGTGATCCACTTAATTACAGGCCCATATCATTAACGTCGATATGCAGCCGGATTCGGGAACATATATTGTATTCGAACATTTTAAAAAACGGTCTATTGACACACAGTCAGCAAGGGTTTAGAAAACATCGTTCTTGTGAAACACAACTAGCTCTTTATTCGCATCAAATGTTGAGTGCTATTGACAAGAAATTTCAGATCGATTCCGTATCTCTGGATTTCCGGAAGGCTTTTGACACTGTACGACACAAGCGGCTTGTAGTGAAATTGCGTGCTTTTGGAATATCTTCTCAGTTATGTGACTGGATTTGTGATTTCCTGTCAGAGAGATCACAGTTCGTAGTAACTGACGGAAAATCACCGAGTAAAACAGAAGTGATTTCTGGCGTTCCCCAAGGTAGTGTTATAGGCCCTTTGCTGTTCCTTATCTATATAAACGATTTGGGAGACAATCTGAGCAGCCGTCTTAGATTTTTTGCAGATGACGATGTCGTTTATCGACTAATAAAGTCATCAGAAGACGAAAACGAATTGCAAAACGATTTAGAAAAGATGGTGCGAAAATTGGCATTTGACCCTAAATAGCGAAAAGTGCTAAAAGTAATCCGTTAAACTTCGGTTCACGATAAATCATTCAAATATAAGGGTCGTAAATTCAACTAAATACCTAGGAATTATAATTACGAACAACTTAAACCGGAAGGTACACACAGAAAATGCTATGGGGAAGGCTAACAAAAGACTGCGTTTTATTGGCAGGACACTTAGAAAATGTAACAGACCTACTAAGGAGACTGCGTACACTACGTTTGTCCGTCCTCTTTTAGCATACTGCTGCGCGGTGTGTCCTTCCACAGCGATGGAAGAACGCGGTTTCTCTACCCTTCATCAAAAAAGTAACGGGTCAAATCGGCAAGATTTTAAGGAAACATAACTTAATCTGGATGGCCGGACGCGCGTTTCAACCGTTACCCTCCCAACGCGAGTCCAGTGTGCTGACCACTCCGCTGCCTCACCCTCAAAGTTAAATGTGCTGGTTTACTTCAATTCCATAATACGATAAGGAACAGAAGGAAAAATACTACAACATACACAGGGGCAAGGAATGAAAGAGACAGCCACGTGGTAGAATATTGCTCGGAGCGTAACAGACTGCTGAAACTAGGGTAAAGCATCATGAAATAAGGTTTTATACTTGCAATGAATCTAGGTATTCAGGGTATTTCAAAATGAATATACAGGTTTTAAGGCTTTGCAGCATTTAGTACATTCAGCTCACAATTATAAATTACACATCAAATGAAACAGGTACTCAAACGGTTTTGTCTGCATACCTGTGTGCGAACGGAAGAGTGCGGAACGACAAAGAGTGACTAAAGAACTTGTTGACCGAGTGAGAGTTTCACGCTTAGCGCCAAGAAATCAGTTCGGAAGGCTAATCGTGAATTAGCAGTTCCCGTGTCGCCTGTGTGGAGAGTTTTAAGGAAACGCTTACAATTACGTCCTTATCGTTTGCAGCTGTTCAGAGCTCTAAACACTACAGACTACGATTTACGTGCCAATTTTGTAAATGATATGGTGCTGCATGACGATGAATAATTTATTAATCGTGTCGTTTTCAGGAATGAATCGACATTTCACCGAAGTGGAAATGCGAACACACGTAATGTGTGCATCTGCGGATCAGCAAATCCCCACGAGATGGTATTGTTGCAACGAGACTGCCCTAAATTGATTTTTTTTTTTTTTTGCCATATCCAAGCAGAACGTTTATGGGCCTTTCTTTTTCGGTGAAGCAAGCTTTTATACCCCGGAACTACGGCTCTTTCCTCAGTTGGAAGAAGCTTCAACACAACTTTACTAGGCAGCAAGGCGGTGCGCCGCCTCTCTGGCGTAATTCAGTACGCTGTTGGTTAAACGACGCTGCACTCGACCACCTGATTCGTCGCAAGTCCCCGGATGACGCAGCTTATTTTGCATGACCTCCATTTTCCCACATTACCTTACGCCAAGCGATTTTTCTCTTTGTGTGTTACTGGACGATCATGTGCATGTGTCCCCTGTACCAGCTGGTCCACGTGACCTTAGAGACAGCATTGTTGTAACAACTTCTCCAGACTCACTGATCAAGGTTTGGGAAGAACTCACCCATCGACTCGATGAGCAATAAATAGTGCTCACATTGCGCCATTTACTGCAGGTACGTGTGTCCGTGCGGAGAGAGAGATAAAAGTGCCGGAAACCAGCAATCGTAGCTTTGGAGGGAGATTTATGTAATAATAATTCTTAATATTCTGAAGGTAGCAGGGAAAAGAGCAAAGGGAGGGAAAGTTTATCTACAACTGTACAGAAAGTAGGCAGCAATAAGAGTCGACGGACATGAATGGGAAGCCCTAATTCAGGAGGGAGACAGGTTTCTAGCCTGTTTCCAATGTTGTTCAATCTGTACATTAAGAATGCAGTAAAGGAAAGCAAGGAGAAATATGGAGAAGGAATTAAAATTTAGGGAGACAAAATAAAATGTATCAAGTTTGGCGATGACAATGCAATCTAGCCAGAGACGACACGGCATTTTGAAGAGTAGATGAACGGAATGGATAATGTCTTGAAAGGAGGCTGTCAGGTAAACAACAACAAAAGGAAAACAAGGGTGCTGTAATACAGCCGAGGCTGACGAAATTACATTACAAAAAGGGACACTGAACGAGTACACGGGTTTGCTACTTAGCGAGCAAAGTACACTACTGGCCATAAAAATTGCTACATCACGAAGATGACGTGCTACAGACGCGAAATTTAACCAACAGGAAGAAGATGCTGTGATATGCAAATGATTAGCTTTTCAGAGCATTCACACAAGGTTGGCGCCGGTGGCGACACCTACAACGTGCTGATATGTGGAAAGTTTCCAACCGATTTCTCATACACAAACAGCAGTTAACCGGCGTTGCCTGGTGAAACGTTGTTGTGATGCCTCGTGTAAGGAGGAGTAGCCTATCGCGATTGCGGTTTATCGTATCGCGACATTACTGCTCGCGTCGGTCGAGATCCAATGACTGTTAGCAGAATACGGAATCGGTGGGTTCAGGAGAGTAATACGGAACGCCGTGCTGGATCCTAACGGCCTCGTATCACTAGCAGTCGAGATGACAGGCATCTTATCTGCATGGCTGTAACAGATCGTGCAGCCACGTCTCGATCCCTGAGTCAACAGATGGGGACGTCCGCAAGACAACGACCGTCTGCACGAACAGTTCGGCGACGTTTGCAGCAGCATGGACTATCAACTCGGAGACCGTGGCTGCGGTTACCCTTGACGCTGCATCACAGACAGGAGCGCCTGCGATGGTGTACTCAACGACGAACCTGGGTGCACGAATGGCAAAACGTCATTTTTTCGGATGAACCCAGGTTCTGTTTACAGCATCGTGATGGTCGCATCCGTGTTTGGCGACATCGCGGTGAACGCACATTGGAAGCGTGTATTCGTCATCGCCATACGGGCGTATCACCCGACGTGATGGTACGGGGTGCCATTGGTTACATGTCTCGGTCACATCTTGTTCTCATTGTGGAACTTTGAACAATGGACGTTACATTTCAGATGTGTTACGACCCACGCCTCTACCTTTCATTCGATCCCTGCGAAATCCTATATTTCAGCAGGATAATGCACCACCGCATGTTGTAGGTCCTGTACGGGCCTTTCTGGATACAGAAAATGTTCGACTGCTGCCCTGGCCAGCACATTCTCCACATCTCTCACCAATTGAAAACGTCTGGTCAATGGTGGCCGAGCAACTGGCTCGTTACAATACGGCAGTCACTACTCTTGATGAACTGTGGTATCGTGTTGAAGCTGCATGGTCAGCTCTACCTGTACACGCCATCCAAGCTCTGTTTGACTCAATGCCGAGGTGTATCAAGGCCACTATTACGGCCAGAGGTGGTTGTTTTGGGTACTGATTTCTCAGTATCTATGCATCCAAATTGCGTGAAAATGTAATCACATGTCAGTTCTAGTATAATATATTTGTCCAATGAATACCCGTTTATCATCTGCATTTCCTGTTGGTGTAGAAATTTTAATGGCCAGTAGTGTAGAAGCACAACAGATATCAAATACTGTCTAGTAATGGCAAGAAAATTTTTTGTAGAGAAGAGAAATTTGCTAATGTGGAACGTAAACGTAAACATTGGGAAGTCATTCTGAAGATACTTGTCTGGTGTGCCGACTGGTATCGAAGTTGGTTGGTTTGAGGGAGGAACCCAAACAGCGAGGTCATCAGTTCCATTGGATGAGGGAAGGATGGTGAAGGAAATAGCTGTGCCCTTTCAAGGTACCATCCTGACATTTAGCTGAAGCGGAAAACCTATAACAGGATGGCCGGACGCGGGTCTGAACCGTGCTCCTCCTCCACCTCGCTCGGTAGTATCGAAGTGAAACGCTAACAACTAACAGCACAGACAAATAGAGGACACATGCTTTTAAAATGCGGCGCTACGGGATATATCGAAGATTGGGTGGGAACATCGGATAACTAATGCAGAGGTGCTGAATCAATTCGAGGAGGGGCTGGGGGGGGGGGGGAGTTTAATGGCCGAATTTCACTAAGACAAGTGAAAGGTCGATAATCACATTTATTAATAGCGGATATAAATTTTTAGTACTAAGAATTCTTTTGTCAAGGCATTTGTCCGGAGTGTGGTCTTGCGGCGAAGGGAGGTGTGGATGATAAGCTGTTTGTACAAGAAGACAAAGTACGTTTTTAAAATGTGGCTCTATTGAATAACGCCGAATTTTGAGTGGGTAGATTTAAAAATGAAGACACACGGAACCGAATTATGGATAAAGGAGTTTGTGATGCAACTTTCCTGAAACAAGAGATCAGTTGATGGAACACGTACTGGGGTACTAGAGAAGGGTCTATTTGGTAGTGTAGGGAAGTGTCGGCGATAAAAATTGAAGAGGGACACCATATCTGTCTTCAGACTGAAGACCACAGGAACGCTCTGTTAGCCACTTGTACAAATTATACGATTACGAATAGTCAAGGACTAAAGGCGCTTGTTGCCTGCTTGACAAGTAGAAATGTCGCTGTAGAAAGACCTCTCGTGTTTCAATTGTCCGTCACTATTATTCCTGATCTATATCAGGAAAGTCATGTGAAACACAGTTTAATTTTAGGAGATTATTATTATTATTATTATGTAGTATTCTGCCTAGTGGCAGGTCCATGTCTTCGTACGGAGAACTTCCGACTCCACTGTTCCCTGTCTTCAGCTTCTTCCTTCAGACTGTTGTATCTCCTTCCATCTTTCATGTCGTCCAGATGTTGAATTCTTCTTCTTCCTCGTCCTGCGTTTCCTCTGAGTTTCCCTTCGATGACATCATGTATGAGTCCCTCGTGTCTAAGTACATGTCCAACCCAGTTGGCCTTTCTCTGAAGAATTGTACGCAGAATACTTCTCTCCTACTCTTCGCAGTGCATCGTCATTTTTTATGCGATCTGTCCACTTGATCTTTTCCATTCTCCTCCAGCACCACATTTCAAAGCTCTCTAAGTATTTTTTCTCCTTCTTTCTCATGGTCCATGTCTCTGCCCCATACAGTTCAATGCTCCAGACGTAGCACTTTATCAGTTTTTTCTTCAGTGCCAAACTCAACTTGCTGGTCAGCAGGGTCCTCTTCTTGTCGAAAGCAGCTTTGGCCACGCCGATTCTTGCTCGGATCTCGTTGGTGCAGTGGGCATCCTTTGTGATAAAACTTCCCAGGTACTTGAACTGATTCAAATTTTCCAGTTCTCGATTGTCAACAGTTAGCTTCAAGTGTTTCTCACGTTTTGATATGCGCATCACTTCTGATTTTTCGATGTTGATTTCCATGCCGTATTTTCTTCCCGTTTCCACCAAATTGTTCATCATGTGTTGCAGCCGTCTCTGACTTTTGGCGAGCACTACCAGGTCGTCTGCATACTTGATGGAGTTGATGAGACGTCCTCCTACTTTGAAGTTTCCGCCTCCTTTCAGCGCTTCTCTCGCCAGCATTTCTCCATACACTTTGAAGAGACTTGGCGACAGACAACATCCTTGTTTCAATCCCCTTCCTATTTCCACACTGTTCATTTCTCCATAGTTCAGTCGTACCTTTGTCCCAGGTACAAGTTCCTTATAAGTCTCCGGTCTCTCCAGTTGATTCCTGTTTCGTTATGGATGTTCATCAATATATTAAAAACTGACTCTGTCTAAGGCCTTCTGCCAGTCTATAAAACAAGCGCAGACTTCTTCGTTAACGGCCAAAACTCTCTCTGACAATATCCTCATCATGCCAATGGCGTCTCTGGTCCCTTTACCTTTCCTGAAGCCAAACTAGTCTTATCCCATCACTTCTTCAAATTTGTCTTCCAACCGTCTATTTAGTATTCTTGCAATGATCTTTGCCACATGCACGAGATAAACAACAATATGTGTGGTATATGTAAGGGAACAGCGGCTATTTTATAAATAGTAGCTTACTAGATCAAGTACAGAATAATTAATCGAAAATAGGTTTTCAACTGTAATTGCAGTTTAGAGATATCTTTCAGGCGGATTATTTTAAAGAGAAGTAAGGACACGTTTCAGATCGGTTTTGAACTCTAAAAAACCAAGGCCCAGCCTCTTAACGAACTTCGCCAACATTCATTGGCTAAAATTCCACGACGGCACAGAATTCTAGTTTGCTCACAGAACGAAGCACTCACAAATACTGCAATTTAGTTTCAAGAAAAAGGCTGCGAAAACGGAACTAATGCGGGGGACTGCAGCCAGCGGGTGGCAGGCACTGCCGACGGCGACTCGCCGCCGCGGCGGCCGGCTCGGCGCCCTCCAGGAGCGGCGGGCAGCGGCTCTCGCCCTCTGACCTCCCATCTTACTCAGCAAAAGCACGAAAACACGACGCGTCTCCATAGTCGCCTACACTAACAGCGCTACACTTCACTTTTATACGACCGATACGCAAACTGTGACAACTAAAAGGCTAGCGCACATTGTACAGGGAAATCACGAAAGACGTAACTCCACATTTATTTTCTGAACGAGGTTTTCGGCAGGAGATAGTACGCAGGAGCGCTCTTCACTGTTAAACAAGTTATATCATGCTATTAAAAAGTTTATACACTACTGGCCATTAAAACTGCTACACCAAGAAGAAATGCAGATGATAAACGGGTATTCATTGGATGAATATATTATACTAGAACTGACATGTGATTACATTTTCACGTAATTTGGGTACATAGGTCCTGAGAAATCAGTACCCAAAACAACCACCTCTGGCCACAATAACGGCCTTGATACGCCTCGGCATTGAGTCAAACAGAGCTTGGATGGCGTGTACAGGTACAGCTGCCCATGCAGCTTCAATGCGATACCACAGTTCATCAAGAGTAGTGACTGGCGTATTGTGACGAGCCAGTTCCTCGGCCACCATTGACCAGAGGTTTCCAGTTGGTGAGAGATCTGGAGAATGTGCTGGCCAGGGCAGCAGTCGAACATTTTCTCTATCCAGAAAGGCCAGTACATGACCTGCAACATGTGGTCGTGCATTATCCTGCTGAAATGTAGGGTTTCGCAGGGATCGAATGAAGGGTAGATCCACAGGTCGTAACACATCTGAAATGTAACGTCCACTGTTCAAAGTGCCGTCAATGCGAACAAGAGGTGACGTGTAACCAATGGCACCCCATACCATCACGCCGGGTAATACGCCAGTATGGCGATGACGAATACACGCTTCCAATGTGCGTTCACCGCGATGTCGCCAAACACGGATGTGACCATCATGATGCTGTAAACAGAACCTGTATTCGCCCGAAAAAATGTCGTTTTGCCATTCGTGCACCCAGGTTCGTCGTTGAGTACACCATCGCAGGCGCTCCTGTCTGTGATGCAGCGTCAAAGGTAACCGCAGCCGTGGTCTCCGAGCTGACAGTTCATGCTGCTGCAAACGTCGTCGAACTGTTCGTGCAGATGGTTGTTGTCTTGCAAACGTCCCCATCTGTTGACTCAGGGATGGAGACGTGGCTGCACGATCCGTTACAGCCATGCGGATAAGATGCCTGTCATCTCGACTTCTAGTGATACGAGGCCGTTGGTATCCAGCACGGCGTTCCGTATTACTCTCCTGAACCCACCGATTCCATATTCTGCTATCAGTCATTGGATCTCGACCAACGCGAGCAGCAAAGTCGCGATACGGTAACCCGCAATCGGGATAGGCTACAATCCGACCTTTATCAAAGTCGGTAACGTGACGGTACGGATTTCTCTTCCTTACACGAGGCATCAGAACAACGTTTCACCAGGCAACGTCGGTCAACTGCTGTTTGTGTATGAGAAATCGGTTGGAAACTTTCCTTATGTCAGCACGTTGTAGGTGTCGCCACCGGCGCCAAGCATCTTCGTGGTGTAGCAATTTTAATGGCCAGTAGTGTAATTTCTTCACTACCTCGTTCTATACAATGGTGGCAGTACGCATACAACAAAATAACTCCCCACCTCCCCCTTCTGCGTACAGTCACTCGCAGAAAACTTCGTTTTCATTTCGATGCCTTGAACTGGTCACATAGGAAAAGAGCTGGACCTTACGCTACGTTCCTCGTTTTAGTTAGCTGAACTCCTGTACACGAAGCTGTGCTTCTTTGGTCAGTAAAACAGGCTAATGCCAGCTAATTGGCGGGATTTTGGAACTAGGTTCTAAGGGTCCGAAATTTTCAAGAGTTGTTTGTACATCTGATGTGGTCGCCTCAACTAGATTCGTGGCCAGCTGCAAGTGAAATAAAGCCTAATAAGTGTGTTAGATGTAGATGAGAGTGTTTCTTTTATAATGCTGTAGCAGTGGACGCAACGTAATGCAGTCGCAGAGTGGCGAGAAGTTGGTCTGCGGCAAACCAGAACCCAGGGCCGCGCTTGAGAACGCTGTTCACTTTCCCGGAAAACGGTTCCGAATAAAATTGACGTTGGGCTTATGGCGAGTATAGTTTTAGCTTAGGAGATGAGTAGCTCAGTTTCGGCTCGAGAGTCAATCGTTTGGCAGCAGTGGGCGGTGGGAAGTGTGTCGCCGGAGCGGTGGCGGCGCGCCAGCCACCTGCCGAGGTCGGCGTTGCTCACGTGTGACGCCTGACTCATTGACCAGGAAGGAGTCGACGTGTGAGCCCATCAGTATGGGCCAGTATCAAGGGCTTTCCGTGAGAGCGGTTATCTACGTGGACGTGTATCTCAAGTCTGAGTGTAGCCATTTGAGTCTACCGAAGGTTAATTTGAGTGTAATTTAAAGCGATTTAAAGCTTTACTGTACGATTAAATGATGATGGCGTCCTCTTGGGTAAAATATTCCGGAGGTAAAATAGTCCCCCATTCGGATCTCCGGGCGGGGAGTACTCAAGAGGACGTCGTTATCAGGAGAAAGAAAACTGGCGTTCTACGGATCAGAGCGTGGAATGTCAGATCCCTTAATCCGGCAGGTAGGTTAGAAAATTTAAAAAGGGAATTGGATAGGTTAAAGTTAGATATAGTGGGAATTTGTGAAGTTCGGTGGCAGGAGCAACAAGACTTCTGGTCAGGTGAATACAGCGTTATAAATACAAAATCAAATAGGGGTAATGCAGGAGTAGGTTTAATAATGAAAAAAAAAAAAATAGGAGTGCGGGTAAGCTATTACAAACAGCACAGTGAACGCATTATTGTGGCTAAGATAGACACGAAGCCCACGCCTACTACAGTAGTACAAGATTATATACCAACTAGCTCTGAAGATGATGAAGAAATTGATGAAATGTATGATGAGATAAAAGAAATTATTCAGGGAGTGAAGGGAGACGAAAATTTAATAGTCATGGGTGACTGGATTTCGACAGTAGGGAAAAGGAAGAGAAGGAAACGTAGTAGGTGAATATGGATTGGGACGAAGAAATGAAAGAGGAAGAAGCCGCATGGTAGAATTTTGCACAGAGCACAACTTAATCATAGCTAACACTTGGTTCAAGAATCATAAAAGAAAGCTGTATACATGGAAGAAGCCTGGAGATACTGACAGGTTTCAGATAGATTACATAATGGTAAGACACAGATTTAGGAACCAGGTTTTAAATTGTAAGACATTTCCACGGGCAGACGTGGACTCTGACCACAATCTATTGGTTATGAACTGTAGATTAAAACTGAAGAAACTGCAAAGAAGTGGGGATTTAAGGAGATGGGACCTGGATAAACTGAAAGAATCAGAAGTTGTACAAAGTTACAGGGAGACCATAAGGGAACAACTGACAGGAATGGGGGGAAAGAAATACAGTAGAAGAAGAATGGGTAGCTTTCAGGGATGAAGTAGTGAAGGCAGCAGAGGAACAAGTAGGTAAAAAGACGAGGGCTAGTAAAAATCATTGGGTAACAGAAGAAATATTGAATTTAATTGATGAAAGGAGAAAATATAAAAATGCAGTAAATGAAGCAGGCAAAAAGGAATACAAACGTCTCAAAAACGAGATCGGAGATCGACAGGAAGTGCAAAATGGCTAAGCAGGGATGGCTAGAGGACAAATGTATGGATGTAGAGGCTTATCTCACTAGGGTTAAGACAGACAGGAAAATTAAAGAGACCTTTGGAGAAAAGAGAACCACTTGTATGAATATCAAGAGCTCAGGTGGAAACCCAGTTATAAACAAAGAAGGGAAAGCAGAAAGGTGGTAGCAGTATATAGAGGGTCCATACAAGGGCGATGTACTTGAGGGCAATATTGTGGAAATGGAAGAGGATGTAGATGAAGATGAAATGGGAGATACGATACTGCGTGAAGAGTTTGACAGAGCACTGAAAGACTTGAGTCGAAACAAGACCCCGGGAGTAGACAACATTCCATTAGAACTACTAACAGCCTTCGTAGAGCCAGTCCTGACAAAACTCTACCATCTGGTGAGCAAGATGTATGAGACAGGCGAAATACCCTCAGACTTTAAGAAGAATATAATAATTCCGATCCCAAAGAAAGCAGGTGCTGACAGATGTGAAAATTACCGAACAATCAGTTTAATAAGTCACGCATGCAAAATACTAACGCGTATTCTCTACAGACGAATGGAAAAACTGGTAGAAGCTGACCTCGGGGAAGATCAGTTTGGATTCCGTAGAAATGTTGGAACACGTGAGGCAGTACTGACCCTACCACTTATCTTAGAAGCTAGATTAAGGAAAGGCAAACCCACGTTTCTAGCATTTGTAGACTTAGAGAAAGCCTTTGATAATATTGACTGGAATACTCTCTTTCAAATTCTAAAGGTGGCAGAGGTAAAATACAGGGAGCGAAAGGCTATTTACAATGTGTACAGAAACCAGATGGCAGTTATAAGAGTCGAGGGGCACGAAAGGGAAGCAGTGGTCGGGAAGGGAGTCAGACAGGGTTGTAGCCTATTCCCGATGTTATTCAATCTGTATATTGAGCAAGCAGTAAAGGAAACAAAAGAAAAGTTCGGAGTAGGTATTAAAATCCATGGAGAAGAAATTAAAACTTTGAGGTTAGCCGATGACATTGTAATTCTGTCAGAGACAGCAAAGGACTTGGAAGAGCAGTTAAACGGAATAGAATGAAAGGAGGGTATAAGATGAACATCAACAAAAGCAAAACGAGGATAATGGAATGTAGTCGAATTAAGTCGGGTGATGCTGAGGGAATTAGATTAGGAAATGAGACACTTAAAGTAGTAAAGGAGTTTTGCTATTTGGGGAGCAAAATAACTAATGATGGTCGAAGTAGAGAGGATATCAAATGTAGACTGGCATGGCAAGGAAAGCGTTTCTGAAGAAGAGAAATTTGTTAACATCAAGTATAGATTTAAGTGTCAGGAAGTCGTTTCTGAAAGTATTTGTATGGAGCGTAGCCATGTATGGAAGTGAAACATGGACGATAACTAGTTTGGACAAGAAGAGAATAGAAGCTTTCGAAATGTGGTGCTACAGAAGAATGCTGAAGATTAGATGGGTAGATCATATAACTAATGAGGAGGTATCGAGTAGGATTGGGGAGAAGAGAAGTTTGTGGCACAATTTAACTAGAAGAAGGGACTGGTTGGTAGGACATGTTCTGAGGCATCAAGGGATCACCAATTTAGTATTGGAGGGCAGCGTGGAGGGTAAAAATCGTAGAGGGAGACCAAGAGATGAATACACTAAGCAGATTCAGAAGGATGTAGGTTGCAGTAGGTACTGGGAGATGAAGAAGCTTGCACAGGATAGAGTAGCATGGAGACCTGCATCAAACCAGTCTCAGGACTGAAGACAACAACAACAACAACAATTGAGTGAAACTGGTTATTGCAGCTGATCTTGGTCTTTTGTGTGTTGGACACGGTTAAATTGATTTGTGTGGGGATATTTGGTTCAGATCGGAGATCCGACCGTTTCGAAGTAATAAACGAAGTGTGTCTGTCTACCTCGCTCAGAGTTAGTTGAGCCAAAGCTTTTGGAGATACTGTGAAACTGTTGTGGTTTCTTGGGTAGTCTGTGAGGTCGTAGGTTCATTAAGTGGTTAGGTGCCCTACGTACACGTTAGTGGAATATTATACGGTAACAGCCGTTGGTGATTGATTTAATTTTGCCACTCAGATTCGAGGTTTAATTTTGTCGTCACTGGAATTGAACAAGTAACCACGTAACCATTTTATTGAGAAAACACAGCTGTACCATCCACTTTAATTAGAAATCTATGAGTGGCTTAAATTAACTCTTTAGTTTGCGTGATATGTTGGTCTAACGTCTCAAGGGATGCTTTGGCCTAACAAGTTAAATGTGAGAGTTCAAGTGGCGGTGGGACTTAGGGGTTTATTTATATTTATTTTATTAACATTCAGTCCGCTCATCAGGGAGTTGCCAGCCCTCATAACACACGAATGTACAACTGTACTATCAAAAAGAAGTGAAATATTGTTCTTTACACAGAAAAATGCACATCCCGATTTGTTAATAAATATTGAAGCCTGCCTACTGTGTGTTGACTCATAGAAACGAAAGTAAATTACTGAAGAAAGTAATAATTTAAAGAAAAAAAATATTACGAAAAGTAATCAGAGAGGTTTGCCAAAACAGAAGTTTTAATGCTTTCGGAGTAAACGAAGATATCAATAAGTGATTGTTATTTACGAAAAGAAATAATTTACAAGTAAGAGTCTGAAAAGGAATAGAAATGATTTTGAAGGAAATATCAAGAATGATTTGAGTATTATAGAAAGGAAATAACATTTGGAACAATTAATGTTATGAAACAGTCGGTAATGGCAGTAAAGAAAGAGTTTGTCAAATGGGAGTAACGAAAGAGACTATGAATAGTCAGTCAGTATCCTGAAATGTATACCTTCATCGCTGAGTTTAGAGAAAAGATTTATGGTCTTTAAACTATAATATTTAACCTTTAATTGGGTATGATTATTGCAATAATAATATCAGTCTTGCTTACCGGAAGAGCATTACTTTAACGGTACAGGATGGTTCAAAAATGGCTCTGAGCACTATGGGACTTAACTTCTGAGGTCAGCAGTCCCCTAGAACTTAGAACTACGTAAACCTAACTAACCTAAGGACATCACACACATCCATGCCCGAGGCAGGATTCGAACCTGCCACCGTAGCGGTCGTGCGGTTCCAGACTGGAGCGCCTAGAATCGCTCGGCCACTCCGGCCGGCTAACGGTACAGGATTTTGTGAGTACGTAACACGTGGCTCGGTAAGTCTTATTAAGTGAATCGACTGCGATGTAATCCTTCGAGGTTTAAAAGAACGCGGCTGGCCATAATTTAAGTTTCTCTCATACTGAATTACGAGCCGAAAGAATTATTAGGTGCTCAGATATCTAGTCAGAAGATGGGCTTGATGTGGTGACATATTATTATTTAGATAATATAGAATTATCATACTGACGACAGAATGTTACATTAAGAGAGTGTATTATCGTCAAATTCTTATTTGATTTTTTGGAAGATGCGAGCGGTATTTCGCATAGCATTTTGATCATAAGCAACAAGTCGAGTTACGAGCAGATTAATTTTTCACTCGGATGAGGAATACTTTTACGAAGTCGTTAGATGAACTGTGTATGTTCAAATGGTTCAAATGGCTGAACACTATGGGACTTAACTTCTGAGGTCATCAGTCCCCTAGAACTTAGAACTACTTACACCTAACTAACCTAAGGACATCACACACGTCCATATCCGAGGCAGGATTCGAACCTGCGACCGTAGTGGTCGCGTGGTTCCAGACTGTAGCGCCTGAACCGCTCGGCCATCCCGGCCGGCGAACTGTGTGTGTTGAAGCGCTATAAGTGCGTAATCGACCTTGTAAGTTGAGCATATAAAAAGCTTAAGTCAAAGTGACCACGGTCATTGAAACGAAGCGATCGTTCGGCAAAGTCGTGCGATCTTCTAATAGAGAAACAGTCAGTAGAGGCAGGGTTGGCGTTTCGCTCTGACAGAAGGAGAGCGCGCATACCCATACTCAAGTGCAGCCGTGCTGGACTGCAGCTGCCTCAGTTAACACAGTCTCGGAACAGAATAATTTTATCTCAACACGGCGTCTATGCAATGTGACTAGCGTTGGTTTACTCGCGTGGGTGAAACGGCGTGACGCGAGTAGTACAAGTCACAACACGAGTTACCAGAAGCGGTGTGCACCGAAGTGTTGCATCCGGCGCAGACGATTGGTTCATTAGATTGCGCATGATTAAGGTGCAAGTTTATTCTTCAAGTAGTGTTTGTGATCTAGTCAGCGAAGTTGTTCCGGAATACGCTCGCTAGAAGTGAGTTTGATGAAGACACATACCCACCATAATACGATACACAGAGCATGCTAATGTTCACGGCTGCGTGTTAAAGTAGTGATCACGAATCAAATAACACAGGCAACAGCAGGTACTCAGTGTTACGCCTTAAGGGCGCTAGGACGTCAAAAATTAAAAAAAAATTCGATTTTTAAAAATATAGTTATTTTGTAGCGCACATCTTCCTGAATAGTTTGATTTTAAAAAAAAATGTATTTGAGAGATTATAAGGCACGTTATTTAGTCTTAAGTGAACCAAGATGCAGCGCCACGCCCCTATCCACAGCATTCTTCTGTCATACGTAAGTGAAGAGCATCATCACAGGAATTGTCTACCAATTGCGTGACCACTATGGTCGCAGGTTCGAATCCTGCCTCGGGCATGGCTGTGTGTGATGTCCTTAGGTTAGTTAGGTTTAATTAGTTCTAAGTTCTAGGCGACTGATGACCTCAGAAGTTAAGTCGCATAGTGCTCAGAGCCATTTAGCCATAGAGTTGCTTACACGGTTAGCGATTTATTTACTTGTCCAAAAGTGTCACAGTACGAGATGCGAACCACACGGAAAAATTCGTGGTTTTATAAGTCTGGCAACGTGCAGCTCTCTTTATTTCTGTGCGAAACAATATGTGACATATATTAATATACAGAAATAAAAATATTCAAAGATTGGGAAACACATTGGAGGAAATCTCGAAATAGTGCACTACACAGACAACTTAATATCGATAAAACTCTCGACCAATCCCGCGTCCAGAAACAATTTCACAAAAGATGGTGTCTACATACACGCTCCCCGCAAGCGACCGTATTATGCGTGGCGGAGGGTACCTTGCACCTCCACTAGGTATTTACCTTTGCTGTTCCACTCAGAAATGGAGCGAGCGAAAAACGATTATTTATAAGTCTGGGTGCGAGCCCTAATTCTTGTCTCCGCCGTCCTTCCACGAAATGTACGTTCACAGCAGTAGGATCATTCTGCAGTCAGCTGAAAATGCCGAGTCTCCGAACTTTCTCAATTGTGTTTCGTTCAAATATCGTCGTCTTCCCTCCAGGGATTCCCATATGCATTCACGATGGATCTCTGTATTACTCGCGTGTTGATCGAACCTACCGGTAACACAAATCTCGCAGCACTCCCCCATATTGCTTCGACCCATCCCTCTAACCCGACCTGGTACGGATTCCAAACAATCGAGCAGTACTCAGGAATGTGTCGCACTACTGTTCTACATGCGGTCGCCTTTGCAGATGAGCTACACTTCCCAATTCACCGAAGTCGACCATTCGCCATCCCTGCTATGCGGTCACCGAACATCTTATTCTGTGATTCACGCCAACCCTTTTCGCAAGGTGACAAACATGCCAAAATTTTAAAATTTATGAGATCATGAACATGTCATACACTACCCAACATATACTGCAACCAACCAGAGGTTAATCAGAGAAAGCAACAGTCCTTCTTTGTCTCTCTCTCTCTCTCTCTCTCTCACACACACACACGCACATGAACATGATTTCGTCACATGTGTACCACGCCCACTCTCAGTGCTCAGGGGAAACGTGGAGTCCGACAGCAGGAAAGCAACAACAGTGGTAGTACAGTTAGTATGTCGCCGAACGTCTTCTTCACTCAGTTTCATACGTTGTGTACAGCGGAAACAAGGTAACAACGAACTGGTTAAAACGTGCGAGAATGAGAAAACTTCAGCAATACATCACAGAGAAACATACCCAGGCGGTGAACCCTGCCAGTTATATAGCGATAATAAAGCAAAGATAGGAGTGGTGCAGTCTTCAACTGCGGTATCAATAATTCTCAGACATGCTTAAAAATTTCTCGATTAAATGAAGATCCTTGCAGACTAACGTACCGCCACACAAGCTCTCTGGCATTCTGGCCTCTGTGCCCTACAAACGTATCAGTGTGTTCTGGTGCTAGACGATATTTTATTACTGTAGCGAATCACCTACAGCCCTGAAAATAAATGAGTCCTAAAGTACTAATAAGAGCAAAGAGCAAAAAAGCGACGAAGAGACAAGTCGTAAGATTTGAATTAATTTCCACCCAAGTCCGACAACCGATGTAGAATAAGAATCCAGAGCCGCCTAGAACACGAACACCACTGAGGCACATCCACTGCTGTTTACTCTCGACAAATTTCCTGCAGACACTGCTGCTAATCGACTGTGGCGTGTGTGTGTGTGAAATCTTATGGGACTTAACTGCTAAGGTCATCAGTCCCTAAGCTTACACACTACTTAACCTAAATTATCCTAAGGACAAACACACACACCCATGTCCGAGGGAGGACTCGAACCTCCGCCGGGACCAGCCGCACAGTCCGTGACTACAGCGCCCAGACCGCTCGGCTAATTCCGCGCGGTGACTGTGGCGTCCTTACTTGCTGGTGCCACACTGCTACGTCATACGGTGCGTCCAAGAGCGCCAGTCTGTAATGGATAAGACTTGAATGGCGCATGTTGAGGCGACCGACAACGAAGAAAATGGATTTTGCAGGTTTAAACAACGCCATTCAAATTTTATCCTATTTTTACACAAATAAGGCGAGAGCCACAAAAGATGACACACTCGTTCCAAAACACGGCTGGACAACAAAATAAAAGTGACAAACAGTTATGTTTTGTCAAATGTGGCGCTATTAAAACCGAATTACTTTAATTTCTGTTGTATTGTAGATAGGAATATCGGGTGCTCATCTTTTAGAACCGAATTTTTATTTTCGTTCTCCACCGAATGTGTTTCGTCTAATTGTTTTTTAGGCATCTTAGAAGTGCACAAAGGAAAAATAAGAAATACTTTTTCACTGAAGTATGAATATTCTGTTTTGTGATACGCAATATTTCATAGCTGCACTTTTAAGTTGACTTAACATTCGCATTACGTACAAATAATGGGAACATATGGGTAAGTGAAAACTTTTATTTGAGAAGTATGATTCCAACAGAGACTATGTGCATAATACAGGGGGACAAAAACGTAAAGTGATCAGTGTACATATTTTACTTGTATGTAGCGTGAATATCTATTGCTTCTTTTGTAGACCATCGAATATGGTTGAAACCTGTTTGTTCAGATAGAAAAAACTCATTTTGCTAAAGACGAGGGCCCTACGAATAGCAGCACTGAAGTAGCATCTAAGGAACAACGGATATAAGTATTAACAATGTTGATAGACTGCTCGGACAATGAAAATGAAGGGGGAATCCAAAACACGCAGTTTTTTTACAGGATTGTCTTTACAAAACAAGCTACGCGGCACAGTTGAAAATCCGTCTTAGGCCTCCTGGCAACAAACAGATCTGACCTTAACGAACTAGTTAACGTAGTGCAAGGTATCAGCAAACATAAGGCTGTGATAGCAACCATGACCGCGGGTATTACATCGAATTTTAAGAAAGGTAGGAAAATATTTTTGCTTAGCAAGAGTCACAGGGCAGAAATTGCACAGTATCAGTGTAACCAGCATCAAATATTAAGTGATGAGGACGAAGATGTTCAGCAGAAATGGAAATAATTCAAAAGCATCGTCCAATATGCCTTAGACGAACGTGTTCCAACAAGATCTCAGGGATGGGAAAAACCCACGGTGGTTGAATAGTCGTGTTAGGAAATTGCTACGTAGACAGTGAAAGTCATCACAGTTTCAAGACAAATCCAAACCTAGAGGCTAGCAGACAAACAAAAGCTAAAATGTAATGTATTGCGAATACATAGAAAGAAGGATCCTTTACTGCATGGTTATATGATAGCGTAACAAATACTGCAAAATATCTGGGAGTATGCGTACGGAACGATTTGAAGTGGAATGATCATATAAAATTAATTGTTGGTAAGGAGGGTATCAGGTTGAGATTCATTGGGAGAGTCCTTAGAAAATGTAGTACATCAACAAAGGAGGTGGCTTACAAAACAATCGTTCGACCTATACCTGAGTATTGCTCATCAGTGTGGGATTCGTACCAGATCGGGTTGACGGAGGAGATAGAAAAGATCCAAAGAAGAGCGGAGCGTTTCGTCACAGGGTTATTTGGTAACCGTGATAGCGTTACGGAGATGTTTAGCAAACTCAAGTGGCAGACTCTGCAAGAGAGGCGCTCTGCATCGCGGTGTAGCTTGCTGTCCAGGTTTCGAGAGGGTTCGTTTCTGGATGAGGTATCGAGTATATTGCTTCCCCCTACTTATACCTCCAGAGGAGATCACGAATGTAAAATTAGAGAAATTCGAGCACGCACTGAAGCTTTCCGGCAGTCGTTCTTTCCGCGAACCATACGCGACTGGAACAGGAAAGAGAGATAATAACAGTCCCCGTGAAGTGCCCTCCGCC
Source organism: Schistocerca piceifrons (assembly GCF_021461385.2). Classification (NCBI taxonomy): domain Eukaryota; kingdom Metazoa; phylum Arthropoda; class Insecta; order Orthoptera; family Acrididae; genus Schistocerca; species Schistocerca piceifrons. Next base: position 485,981,598 of record NC_060145.1, read on the forward strand.
ACACACCGTTGGGTGACTTGCGGAGTATAAATGTAGATGTAGATAAGTAATGAAATGTCGTGTGGCGAGGGCTTACCGGCGGGTAGACCAGATCACCTGGTGCGAGTCTTCTGAGGAGGATGAGATAATGAAGACGAGAAAAACACCAAGTGCCTGAGCGGAGAAAATCTCCGACGCAGCCGTGAATCGAACACAGGCCCCTCGGCATGACAACCCGGCGCGCTGTCTACTTTTTTTTTTTCTTTGTTGATATTTTGTTCAGGTTGAGCCGTTTACTCAGTTTTCTTTAATTACAGAGGGTAGCTAACCGGAACCGCGCTGCTCCTACGGTCGCAGGTTCGAATCCTGCCTCAGGCATGGATGTGTGTGATGTCCTTAGGTTAGTTAGGTTTAAGTAGTTATAAGTCTAAGGGACTGATGACCTCAGATGTTAAGTTCCATAGTGCTCAGAGCCATTTGAACACGCTGAGGTACCGTGCCGGCTCTACTCAGTTGCAGTGGCGGACAAACAAAAGCTGAACGAAGCGAAAATGAGCGTAACAAATCAATGAGAAAATCATTTAATGACGCTGAAACTAAAATTTTATCAGTCGATCTGAGTAAAAACATCTGGGAGGTTTTGGTTTTACGTAAAATCAGTAATCACTTCGAAATCATGTACTCACTCACTCAGCGTACAGACAGGAATCGAAACGGAACGTAACAGAGAGATGGCCGAAATACTGAATACGTTCTTCCGAAATAATTTCACTGCGGAAGATAGTAATATGGTTCTTACTTTCAATCATCAAAGGAATATCGAAACGGGAAATATTGGGATAACGTGCGCGGAATAGACAACGCAACTAAAATCGCCTAAGAGAATGGAAGACATCTGGACCGTATGAGACACTGTAACATTCTACAAATATTATAACTTGCTCCCCTTCTAGCATCAATTTGTCGTAGTTCGCTGGAACAACGAAAAGAACCCAACGACTGGAAAATAGCGCAGGTCATTTCCGTTTTCAACAAGCTCGTGGGAAACATGCACATAATTATAGGCCTATATAGTTCACATCAATCTCACTGTTGTAGAATGATGGAACAAGTTTTATGCTCAAGAATTACGACATTTTTGGAGAACGAAAATCTGCTCTTTAAAAGTCATCCTGGATTCCGCAAGCCGGCCGAAGTGGCCGTGCGGTTAAAGGCGCTGCAGTCTGGAACCGCAAGACCGCTACGGTCGCAGGTTCGAATCCTGCCTCGGGCATGGATGTTTGTGATGTCCTTAGGTTAGCTAGGTTTAACTAGTTCTAAGTTCTAGGGGACTAATGACCTCAGCAGTTGAGTCCCATAGTGCTCAGAGCCATTTGAACCATTTTGGATTCCGCAAACGGAGCTGTTGGGAAAATCAGCTCGCTCTGTTCATCCACGAGCTCCATAGCGCTGGCTGTAGACAATGGCGCTTGGATTCGCACCGTGTCCCGTGACGTCAAGAAGGCATTTGACACCGTCCTGCACTGCTGGAAAAGAAAGAGCTTCCGGGTATATGAGCAGATTTGCTACCGAATCCGAGACTTCCTTGTAGATAGAACACAACACGTCACTCTTGACGCAACAAAATAGGCAGATGTAAAGGAAATTTCCGGAGTACCCCAAGAAAGTGTGATAGCGGTACTGTTACTGTTTACGATGTATATAAATGATCTAGCAGAAAGCGCCGGAATCTCTTTAAGACCGTTCGCAGATGACGCGGCTGTCTTTAACAAAGTAGCAACGCCAGAGGACAGTATCGATTTGCAGAATGATACACAGAACATCGATGAATGGTACAGGCTCTGACAGCTGACCCTGAACGTAAATAAATGTAGCATGTTACGCAGACACAGGAAAGGTCCACAGCAGAACTGATGAAAAATTGATGGAGAACTCATTGCCACACTTCAGGTGGAAGACACACAAATGGAGGAAAAAGAGGCGAGAATCATGCGAAAAATTGTGAGATCCATTCTAGACGAAAATAGTAACTACAAATTAATGAGCAATAAAGAATTGTATAAAAAATTCCCAAATTCTCTGATGCAGTCTGGAGAAGGCGGACATGTGAAAAGAATGGAGGACAAGACATTAACTAAGAGTCTTCCAATATGTAACAATACCATACAGAAATGTATTACGACTAAGATTCGACTGTAGTTCAGTCTTAGGAACAGCAGTTCTTTCAACACTCGTGCTCGCACTGCTACCCTAGTATTTATTTGATGGGAGATACTCTTATGCACTTTTACTAAGCAAATTGACAACTATAAATTAGCTGTACTACAAAACAACCTCCTTCATCACATGTTCGCAATATTAAATGACAGTGGTAATAAGAAGCAATTAAAGTACTGTGTATCACACAGAGCAAAATAATATATCCACTAATCAGGAGAGCGGCAAAGCAAATCCCAGCAGCCAAACTGCAATAAAAAAAAATCACGTACAAAAGATAAATACAACCTATCACTACTAATTATTAATGGTGTGTAAATCACAATGACAGAAGGAGAAGCTGTCAAAAGATTCAATGTACATAACCCATGATCTCCATCCGCAGAAAATTTTCCAAATTCAACAAAATTTCTCAAAATTCATTTTTCATCCCAACTAATTGCCAAGAATTCTGTTACGTTGAGCATCGATGCAATATATGAAAACTATTATACATTACACTGGCTTGAGAAAATACACATTAGCATAAGGGTGGGAGGGGGTGCGGTATCTCCTCAGAATCCTCACACTACCACGAAAGTTTTCTTTCTGCGAATAATAGCAATATCACTGGCTCTCAAAAGACAATTGTCTACAGCGCTGACAAAATGTAACTTGGCATACCACTTCTACAAGAAGAAACATGGCATAAAATAAAGTCTGTTCACCTAACATTGAAACCACAGCAGTCGCACAAAAATATTTCGAATAAATATACACTGTAAGAAGGAACCCGAAAGAAAATGATACAGATACCCACAATATTGTCTGATATACTCTAGTGAAAGAGAATTGCACACAAAAAAATATTTCAGCCAGCAAGCACGCAATTGTTCATACGCAAATGCCACTATGTTACAAAAATGCGCTCACTCAGCAGATTGTTTACCACAGGGCATTCATAGGATATATTGAAAACTACCACCGGAATCCCACCGAATTGAAATGTAATCTCTATAACAGGCGCATCGGAAATCCTGCTGAGACAATGCCTCAAAAAGGGACAATGTTACTACTCCAATGAACTGCAATCTGATATGAAATCGTGCAATATTTCGATAACAAAAAGGCCAAAAGTAAATGGATCCGATATAGTGGAAAAGACATAGGAGGGACGGCCGTAACTAAAGACGACGTTCCAAACATAGAAAAATTCGAAACGAAAATGAAAAATTTCGAGGGTTTTGAAAAGGGGAAGCAACGCTACTGGCAGATGTTGCAAGAGAGGCATTCTGCATCGCGATGCGATTTACTGCTAAAATTTCGCGAACTTACGTGGCTAGAAGAGCCAACTGACTGCTTCCTCGTAAGTATTTGTCGAAAGGAGACGATGGAGGTAGAATGAGGGAGATTGCAGCCCACACGGATCCCTACCAACGACAGGTGATCCGCGTGAGTCATTCGCGAGCGGAACAGGAAGTGAGAGTGGTACACAGCCTACTCTCCGTCACACACCATACGGTGGCTTACTGTGCGTAGAAGTAACAGAAACGCGGAAGAATCTCCACTCGGTAACACAAACAACAACAGAGCGAGAGATTGAAAAAGTACTGTGAGGAGAAGTTAGTCAAAAGAACGGTTCCTCTAAAGTAACTAAGTACTGTGAGCATAGGAAGGAGAAGTTACTCAAAAGAACGGTTCCTCTAAAGTAACTGTTTTGTGTGTTCCACAGTCGGTCGGAGTCGACGCAAACAGAACAAGGCGGAGGAGGAGAATATGTGATTCTTCGCTTTTTACTTTTTCAAAGAATTGTCAAGCCATGTGTGGATAATTTGTGAAGCGGATAATTCTCAACCTGGGAATCGTGTGCTCGCTTAGTTTTACAAAGACGGGGTAAGACCAGAGCGTCGACACACAGAGTGCCAAGTGTCTTGCAGGGAGCTCCCGTCAGCTAAAGGCGTCTGTCTGCTCGCTTTTCTGTGAATCAGGAGAAGAACTGGCGGCGCAGACGCGGAGGATAGGTACCAGCGCTTGGCCCGCGATGGACGCCCTGTCGTGCAGTTCGCTTCACACCGGAGCAGGTGGAAGCGAGCGCGAGCACAAATGAACGAGCAGTCGCAGACTACTGGCCGGTGTTCGCGGCCGTACGCCCGTACTTATGGCTCTGAGCACTATGGGACTTAACATCTGAGGTCATCAGTCCCCTAGAACTCAGAACTACTTAAACCTAACTAACTTAAGGACATCACACACATCCATGCCCGAGGCAGGATTCGAACCTGCGACCCCAGCGGTCACGCGATTCCAGACTGAAGCGCCTAGAACCCGTACTTATCAAGAAGCGTTTACACCAGAGGGAACGGGAGAGAACACGACATAACGAACACAGACCACGAAAGCTGCGTTATCGGTTTCTGGCGCCAATAGTCGGCACACATAGATATGACCAGAGTAGGCTCGAGAAAACTTTTCCACATTAGCGACGTATCTTTGGGTGCCTCATCTCCACCCCTTCTGCCTCGTCCACTTTCATCCGAGTCAGTTATCGCTACAGTACTAATTGTAATGCGTTGTGCACAGGAAATTTCAATTGTGTCGCATCCGGTGGCCTTCTGAGTTTGACGCGCCAAGAGGTGCGTTCTGACAGCCACGGGTACGTCATTATAGAGGTAGAGGCACAATGCAAATCTTTGACGTTCGTACAGGGTCTTTGACGTGCTAAGCAAAATGGCCTAGGAAAACAGGAGTTTTGGTATCTCTGTTCGTACGCATAAATGAAACAGTAAGCTGAAGCTGCAGCTTTTTTTTAGCATTATTTCAAAACTCTACACATATGTCGGTTGACGCTTTACGGTGGTACCTCGTGTCAGTTGAGGAGGAAATTTAAAAAGAGAACAGCAACTACCGAGGACCAATATAACGTGAAGAGCGATGGTTACTATTATTAGCAACCGAAGACATTTATGTTGGTGACTGTTTCAATAGCTGCTATACATCACATAGTTTCTGATGTCCGCGGTGATATATGCGAAGCACTTTAAGGATTTTATTAAACTACGTGGAAGAAAGATATTGTCAACAAAATATGATTAACGTAATGTGAGACATACACATAGGTTGCTTGATAAAATTTGCTTGTAGTTTATTAGGCGGCAGATAGCGTGATCCCGGGTAAACGCTTTTTACGAGTATTTATCACCTAAGTGACTCACCAGCCATGTAATTAGAGACACCAAGATCGTAAACAACGATAATCATTAGGTCTTCCCTATATTTTTAATTTTAATCGATATAATAGGTACATAAGCGTACTTCTTTGGTTTCAAGGAAATTTGTTGTATTTTTCTTTTTCACTAAAAATAGTTAGAAAGCTTGTACTTATTTACTTCGTTCGTGCCTGATGCAAGCCTCGAACGAATTTATCGTCGTTCTCACGTCAGTAGCGGACCTTCGAGTGCTTCGGTAAATTTCTGTCAATGCTATATCTTTCCCCTAAACTGCGTTCACAGTGGCATAGACAATGGTCTTCAGACACTGTCGCCTGAGATCGCCCGATAACTTCGGCCTATAACGTAATCATAGTGCGTCCGATGTCCGTCTGTTTTTGGTAGGGTCAAGGAGATTAGATCTGGTTATCTCACAATCTGTTCTACCTATGAAGTAGGTTAGTTTTTTAAACTCTCAGGGAGGGGTGGATTCCACGCCGAAAGCACGTGAATGAGGTTTCCTGTCTCGTAAAGAACGTGGTGAGTACTATACACTCTATCCGCAGTTATCAGAATAAGCAGACGAGCTTTACGAAAATATGAGGTGACGGGAGAAACGTTCTGTTACATACCCAAGATAATTCGTAGCTTTGAGAAGCAAGTTCACTTCTAAATACTCTGGTTCGGGCGGCCAATGTAGCCGAGCGGTTCTAGGCGCTTCAGTCTGGAACCGAGCGACCGCTACGGTCGCAGGTTCGAATCCTGCCTCGGGCACGGATGTGTGTGATGTCCTTAGGTTAGTCAGGTTTAAGTAGTTCTAAGTTCTAGGGGACTGATGACCACAGATGTTAAGTCCCATAGTGCTCAGAGCCATTTGATCCATACTCTGTTTCGCTCTATTTATTTAAAGTTGCGCTGACGTACGTGAATTAACATTCAGCGACTGTCATTTAGCACACGAGTGAAAGACAAGCATAAACTGTAGCGTAAAGTACTATGAAAACCTGAAGCATTTCAAAGTGGAAATACATACCGTACACACCACATTTGCAAACCACTTTGTATTAATAGAATCACTACCGTTATGTCAGTACTAATAATTTGTAGACAAATAATGGCAACCTGCCACAAAGAAGATCCAATACAGTAGCTATAAGCATATAAGATACGCTATACTTTCCACTCGAACAAGTTAATTTTTTATCTTATAATCTACGCCCAAAATTTCCAATAAATATTTTGCGTATTTGAGTTTTCGAATAAACCTGCGATTTCAGAAATAAAGTCCAGTTACCATATTTTCACCCTCAGGATGGCACAAACACACTCTTTGTTGGACTAAACTTATGTTTCACTCGCTCCGTATTTCCCGTGCGAGAACTAGATCTGACCGAAGAAAACGTACTCATTTTAATTGCACCGATTGTCGTCCGAAGTCTGTAGGTTCGGGCGATAAGATCGGCTATGTGTGACCGAGCACGTAGTGGCGTACTGATTTGAAAAGATCGGCCGTCTCCGGCCGATGTCGGTCGTCGGCGGAATGCACTGTGACCGCAACCTTAGGTATTTGTACTGGGTTTTTTTTGGATCCTAGCACCACGTAAAATATCTGCATTCTTCTGTAGGTACCATTACGTTCTCGTCGGATCACTGGATCGCTCACGCACCTCGTGTCGTGTACAACAGTAGACAAGACAGCAAGCGCCGAAGCGAAGAGGGCGCAAATATCCGTTCGCGGTTCGCTAAAGCACAGACAGCCACAGGAAGACGAGCACATTCCTCGGCCGCTCACTGTTCACATCAGACAGAACTTGGCGTTCACTTTTAGGCGTCAATTCGGTGCGACAGGAGGCGGCGGCTCTGCACCTCACCTGCGCGGCGCGCCGTGGTGCGTGCTCGGGGCTGCAGCGGGTGCGTGCACTGCGTACGACGCCTGCGGAAGCCGGGGAGCCACTGCGGAGCGGCTGGCGGCCACCCACCAGCCAGATGGTACGTCTGCAGAGTTGTGCGGCAGCGCGGGCTGTGGAGGGGGGCGGCCTTCAGTGGTGGCCATGTGTCGGGCTCCGCGGCTGCTGCCACACCGACAGGCGGCGGCCGCTACCTGCGCTAGCTCTGCACCGCACGGCGCTTCCCGCTCGCGATGGCTCTGACAGGCGAAACCACCCGTCGCTGCCCCCCCAGATTTAATGGTAAGATGGGCCAGTGGACAGCCTGTCAAAAACTGAACACAGAAGAAGGCGTACTGAACTAAAAAAAAGAAGCAGTGAACGGGCAAAAACAACAAGTGCAATATAGAGCAAGTAGCCAGATAAGTACGCTGGTGGTTAAAATGTCGGCACGGCAGCTCAGCGTGTTCGGTCAGACAGCCGGCTGGTCTCTGTAATTAAAAAAGCTGAGTGGAAGGATCAACAACGAACTTCAACGGAGCTCATCTCACATCCGCTACAGCCAAATACCGGATGATCAAAAAGTCAGTATAAATTTGTGTAGTGTGCGTACTGTAAGACCTCCGGTACACACACCATCAGATTATTTGACCTGTCGCTCTAACGAAGCAGGCGAGTGTCAGCAATATGTCTCGTGGTCTTATCGTGGCGTGTTTATCTTCTGCCGTTAGGTCAGACGATAGAAATGCCACTCGCACGCTTAGAGTACCAGATTGACGGTGACCAACTTTAAACAGAACTTGATTAATTTTCACACACTTTTATTAAGATAATAAAAAATATAGACATTACGTAACTTGATTCTGGATGCTATTTGCAACTAACAATCTGAAGTTCCTTTGGTCTTGGTACGTTAATCTTATTCTCTGATACTTGACAAAGTGGCTATTCATTTATCTTCATGGCTATATACAGGAATATGATAATCTTATTAGGCGCAGACTGAAACTTGACTGCAGACTGATGCAGACTGATGCAGACTGACTAATCGGAGGTCTGTACACTCGCTATAATACCTCGCGCGTTCAGGTATCACTGCGCTAGTGTGATCCGCGAGGAGAAAAGGTTCTACGTTAGCAGCAATCTCATTGGCTGCGTTACATGTTAATACGCGGATCGGCGGCAGCAGAATTTGGTACGTCTCTAAGGCAGAGCCATCTCGTAGTGCGGAGACGGACGAGCGCTGCGCCTGCGCTGTTGTGCCTAGCGGGGGGCGCTCTAGTGGGAAAGTTGTGTGCACGCTGACTACATGGAACTATGTACAAAAAATTTGAAAACTGAATAAATCACGGAATAATGTAGATAGACAGGTACAAATTGACACACATGCTTGGAATGACATGGGGTTTAATTAGAACAAAAAAAATATACAAAAGTTAAAAAAATGGTCGACAGATGGCGCCTCAGGAGGAGGAGGAGGAGGGAGGAGGAGGAGGAGATTAGTGTTTAACGTCCCGTCGACAACGAGGTCATTAGAGACGGAGCGCAAGCTCGGGTGAGGGAAGGATGGGGAAGGAAATCGGCTGTGCCCTTTCAAAGGAACCATCCCGGCATTTGCCTGAAGCGATTTAGGGAAATCACGGAAAACCTAAATCAGGATGGCCGGAGACGGGATTGAACCGTCGTCCTCCCGAATGCGAGTCCAGTGTGCTTACCACTGCGCCACCTCGCTCGGTAGATGGCGCCTCATCTGATCAGAATAGCAATTATTAGCATAACAAAGTAAGACAAAGCAAAGACGATGTTCTTTATAGGAAATGCTCAATATGTCCACCATCATTCCTCAACAATAACTGTATTCGAGGGATAATGTTGTGAACAGCACTGTAAAGCATGTCCGGAGCTACAGTGAGTCATCAGCGTCGGATGTTGTCTTTCAGCATCCCTAGAGATGTCGGTCGATCACGATACAGTTGCGACTTCAGGTAACCCCAAAGCCAATTATCGCACGAACTGAGGCCTGGGGACCTGGGAGGCCAAGCATGACGAAAGTGGCGGCTGAGCACACGATCATCACCAAACGACGCCCGCAAGAGATGTTTCACGCGTCTAACAATATGGTTTTTTTTTTGTTCTAATAAAATTCCATGTCATTCTAAGCATATGTGTCAATTTTTACCTCGCCATCTGTATTATTCCGTGGTTTATTAAGTTTTCAAATTTATACTGACTTTTTGATCACCCGGTACAACGAACAAAACGCCAAAAAAAAAAAAAAAAAAAAAAAAAAAACCGTGCTTACGGTGGTGGACTGCCAGGTGGGTGAGGCGTCTTAAAATCTCGATCGCGCCATTTTTTTCCCCCTGCTCGCTTTATTCAAATTTGTGTCTCTGTCTTCGTGTAACATCCGTTTCCAACAGCGAGTTGTAAGGTACGGACTTATAATGACAGTTGATTCTGCACAACTACTCTATTAGCAGGCGAAAGGAAGTGTTTTTCGAATCGGAACCGGAAACGTTTGATGACGAGGCCAGAAATCAACCGAATCCTCCAACGGCAAACACGTCTGGTGTGCCATACACGGAATTAGTGACACTACGTGCCTCTCACGTCCATCTCGAAAAGATAACCTGAAGATGCCTAAATAAGGCGAAACGCGTCGTTGAAAAATAAAAAAAAAATAAAATTGCAACCAAGACTGTTTTTAATCAATACTGTTAAGCACTGGTTTGCTGTATGCCACATATGGATTGGAAGAATTTCTAACAGTACGTGTGTCATATGATAGGAATCTCTTATCGACGCACCTCATTTGTACGCCTGGTAGGTGAGTGAGATACGCCTCCTTGCCCGATATACGAATGTGAATGTGATCACTCCTAAGGAAATGATGAAAAGATAAAAGTTTTGAAAGGGTACAGTACCGCCCGACATTGAAAATAGGTACAACATACTTCATTATTTTTGTCAGAACAACACATTTTTTTTTTTGTAAAATAACTCAATTTCAATTAATACAGCGAAGCCGGATACTAGTGTGGGAAAGAATGACAATTTATTTATTTAATTGATCACATGTCCACTCCCATAAAGTAAATCCCTACATCCAGTTTGGTGAGATCTGTGAAATGAATGAATGTATGGTCGTCTGCTAACCGCAGATAGTGAATGTGAATATATGATCATCTTTGAGACGATCCTTTGGCCACCTTTGGTGGGACCAAAGAGATGAAATTAGCCTGAGCTTTGAGCGCCTGAAATGTGGCTGACCAATGCGGTAGAAAGGTGCTCCCCCCACCTCGACAGAGGTGTGAGAGGACCTAGAGAACGGCCATGTTTCAGCACTCTGCCGCTGGATCTTGTGCTGTTAAGACCTGTTTTAGTTGTGCTCCGTAATGACGAAAGAGTGGAGACATGGTATGCATGTGGAATATTTAAGAGTAGTTTGAAATAATAATTTCTCTATTTCAGGAACTTTTGTGGGGAGAATTAAATGTCAGGCAGGTAATATTAAAGGGATTGTAGCAATCTTCGGAAGCGACCAACGGTCACAATGAAACCACGTGTAGCAATAAGTTGAAATACTTCCGTGTGCTTAAGTTAAGCTGAATTACTAGCGTGTGTACAATAAGTTGAAATATTTAAGAAATAGCGTGTGTACCATAAGTTGAAATATTTAAGAAATGGCGTGTGCAGGACTTGAAATTAGAGACGAGTACTTCCACGTGGTGAGTACTGTGTGAGTCTCAATCTGTGTATGAGACAAAGGATAAAGAGAAGTACTCGTCCATGGTATCAGTTGACGACTCGCGTGTGTGATGTTCTTAATATTACTTTGCGTGATATGATTCCGTGTGACGCTTGATTCAAACTCTGAGAGAGAAGCAAGGTGAGTCGGCCGTCTATCCAGCAACGCCACTTGGCTTGCATTGCACAGGAAGACGTGCAAATATCTCCAGAGTTCATAGTAGGAAAGTAGAATTACAAAGTGGGGCAGTGTCGTGTGAAACTGGGATAAATACTAACTGAAGTGGGAAAGCTGAAAGTGAAAATGTTGTGACTATTCTCTGTGTAGTATTTCATGTTGTGGTGTGGTGTATGTCATGTAATTTGGGTATGTGTGGTTTGCATGGGAGAGTAGCGAGGTAGTTTCAAAAGATTAGTGGGTTATGCTTGTTCCTTCGGTACCACTCGGTCTGGAGGAAAGTTTCGTGATGATGATTGTGAGAGTCGAAGTGTGAGGTATAATAAAAGATCCACCATCCTATCCAGAAAATGCACTGTAGCGTTAAAAATAATTACGAGACCATAATATAAAGATTCACCATTGTAAAGCCATGCCCACTGGGCGGAATTTCTCATGTGTTATTGTTGTAGGTTGTAGAATTTGTGTGTTTAGGTTAGAGAATTTATCGGAATAAATAAGATAGTGAAAAGAAAAAGATTGGTGGACTTTTCCTTCGAATTGTATGTTGTCATAATGTCCCGAATTTATAATGTGTGCGCCATTCATATCCAGTGCGGTGGCCACGTGTTGACAAAAGCCGTTAAATAAAAGACAAAAAGAAAATGTGGTATTGCCAGTGCGTAGTGTAAGTCAGAGTTCTGTAAATTACTGATAGTCAGATGCGTGTTTCCGTTGTGTATTAATCATATAGGAGGATAACTGGTAACTTAAGTGTGAGTACTAGAGTTCATGTTACTCGATAAATAAGAATGAATCCACTCGCTTGGCAGACCACTCATCTTGCAGGCCTGACTGCTTGATGCCACAGTATGAGCAAGGCATGTGGGTGCCTCTCAGTTTGTCACATAAGCTGCAAGAAATGAACGGAACAGTTTCAAAAAGACACAGTTTCTCTGTGCTCTGTCAAAACATATGTTTTTAACGTTTTTGAAGCTGCGTTCCGTTTTGCAAGTCTTGAGCCTTGTTGGCTTTGTTGTAAAATACTTCACACCCATTTATTTGTTGTTTTCCTTTCTGTGAGACGTCAATGTGGTATCTCGCCTACTCTCACTATTCATCACATTTACGAGGCGTGTTTTTTTAAGTAAGTACTGTTTTGAAATTAAAGAAAGACGTGCTAAGATATCTCAATAATTTTATTTTTACATAAAAGTCTGTACCTTAATCTACTTATCTACATAATTTCCGTCACTATTGAGGCACTTGTCATAACGTTGTACCAGTTTTTAAATACCGTCCTCATACAAGTCTACCGCCTGACTTGTTAACCACTGCATCACCACTGTTTTGACTTCGTCATCGTCTTGAAGACGCTGACCGCCCAGGTGTTTCTTCAAGTGCAGGAACAGATGGTAGTCACTGGGCGCAAGGTCGGGGCTGTACGGAGGATGATCTAGAGTTTCCCATCGAAAAGATGTGAAGAGATCTTTGGTCTGATTCGCCGAATGCGGACGGGCATTGTCTTGCAGCAAAACGATGCCCTTGCTCAACTTCCATGGACTGTTGCTTTGATACTGGTGTGACGTAGGCCACCCATGTTTCGTCGCCCGTAAAAATTTGACTTAAGAAATCATCACCGTCGCTGTGGTACCGCTCAAGGAAAGTCAATGCACTGTTTAAACGTTTGGTTTTGTGCACATCCGTCAACATTTTCGGTACCCAACGTGCTCACAATTTTCGGTAATTCAAGTGCTCGGTCACAATGTCATACAAGACACTACGAGAAACATTAGGAAAGTCATCCCGCAAGGAGGAAATCGTAAAGCGTCTGTTTTCTCTCACGTTATTGTCCACTTCCTGCACCAAGCTTTCATTAACGACCGAAGGACGCCCACTCCGTTGTTCATCATGCACATTTGTGCGGCCATCTTTAAATGCTCTCACCCACTTTCTTACCATTCCAACACTCATAATGTTTTCTTCGTAAACTGCATAGACCTCGCGATGAATATGTGTCGCTTTTAGGCCTTTCGCACTAAGAAATCTTATAACAGCCCGTTCTTCACAGTCGGCGGGACTCACGATTATCGGAGGCATCTTAAAACACTCAGTACACAACGTAAACAAGGAAGAATCAGACTGTAATGGCGTCAGTGCGTAACTAAGGTACAGGCTTTCATGTAAAAATAAAATTATTGAGATATCTAAGCACGTCTTTTTTTAATTTCAAAACGGTACTTACTTAAAAAACATGCCTTGTACATGCGACGGTAACGTATTCTTACCACGTAACTCATATTCTATAACCAATGTATAGTATGACACCTGCCAAGACTATAGAAAGAGAACAAACATTTCAATTACCGGAGGAACAATTCACAATGTTGTGAAAAAAAAAACGGACAGAAAGGAGATTTGAACACAGCTCGCCCGCTTCGAAGGCCAACACCTTGAGCAGTTTTTCTTCTGGTATCTCTTTGTTCGTTGGAGATGTTGAGGGCGGACGTCCGGTGACACCTATTAAAGTTCGTCGTTGATCCGGTCACTCAGTTTTCTTTATTACAGAGGGCACCTAACCCTCTGACCGAACACCCTGAACTACCATGCCCGCGCCGTCTCTGATCCAGGTTGCTTTTCATTGCACTTCTGTTCTTGCACCGTTCACTGCTCCTATTTTGCTTTTCCTTTCACACTCCAGTACACCTTCTTCCTGTTTTCATGCCTGATCTGTGTTCAGTTTACCTTACCACTAAATGTGAGGCGGGTGCGATGGGGAGCTTCTCTTGTGGATTCCTCGGAGCTTACCGTCCTCTGAGATCGTTGCAACCTATCATTTCGTTTGCTGTCATTTTTTACTCTTCCAGGAGACTTGATTCTATTTGTTGTTACAGTTACATGTTCTGTATTAGTGAACAATGTCAGAAAGAATTCCGAGTTCGTCTAAAGTTACGAGTGCTGAAGTTTCGCGTCGTTCTCCTCGTCGGGGGTCGCCGTACGAGGTCAGACGAGAACAATGGTTTGAGTTTTACGTGCCTGCTATGAGACGTAAAAACTCAATGGTGGTTCGGCGCTTGCTGTTGTGCCGTACAGCACTTGCTGCGAGCGTATCTGCCGCCTTTCGGCTCGAGTCGGCTAGTGAGTTAGTTTGACAGAGCCACGGGTTCGATCTGTCGCTCGCAGGGAAAGGGGGCGACGCCTCTTGCTTGTGGCTCTGGCGGCTGCGCGGACGTGGCGGCTGGCTAGTGGGATCGCTCTGTGAGCCATCTCCAGCTGGTTGTGTTCGCTCTTCCATTCTTCGAAGGGAATTCTTTGACAATTGTCTCGAGTGGCTTTGGACTTCTGTGTTGCAAGGATCAGCAAGACAGCTATGGATTTCGTTTGAGTCGTTGCAGTTGTCATTAAACTTTCTTGCTGTTTTAAGCGCTGCACAGATCACCTGGGCAGCCATTGTGTTCGTTACCTTCGTAGCAGTTAATTGTTTAAATTTACCAGTGATTTTAAGTGCTGCTCAGAACAGCTGGCCAGCTGTTGAGTTCATTTGCGTTGTTGTACTCATTGATTGAATTTTGGTTCAAAACGGTTCAAATGGCTCTGAGCACCATAGGACTTAACATCTGAGGTCATCAGTCCCCTAGAACTTAGAACTACTGGAACCTAACCTAACATCACACACATCCACGCCCGAGACAGGATTCGAACCTGCGACCGTAGCGCTCGCGAGGTTCCGCACTGAAGCGCCTCGAACCGCTCGGTCACACCGGCCAGCGATTGAATTTTATCGGGTTATAATATTAGCCAGGCAGTTGATGGCGCCGTTGATGTTGCTTCAGTTTTTGCTCGTTTCATACACTACTGGCCATTAAAATTGCTACACCACGAAGATGACGTGCTACAGACGCGAAATTTAACCGACAGGAATAACATGCTGTGATATGCAAATGATTAGCTTTTCAGAGCGTTCACGCAAGGTTGGCGCCGGTGGCGACACCTACAAAGTGCTGACATGAGGAAAGTTTCCAACAGATTTCTCATACACAAACAACAGTTCACCGGCGTTGCCTGGTGAAACGTTGTTGTAATGCCTCGTGTAAGGAGGAGAAATGCGTTCCATCACGTTTCCGACTTTGATAAAGGTCGGATTGTAGCCTATCGCGATTGCGGTTTATCGTATCGCGACATTGCTGCTCGCGGTGGTCCAGATCCAATGACCGTTAGCAGAATATGGAATCGGTGGGTTCAGGAGGGGAATACGGAACGCCGTGCTGGATCCCAACGACCTCGTATCACTAGCAGTCGAGATGACAGGCGTCTTATCCGCATGGCTGTAACGGATCGTGCAGCCACGCCTCGATCCCTGAGTCAACAGATGGGGACGTTTGCAAGACAACAACCATCTGCACGAACAGTTCGAAGACGTTTGTAGCAGCATGGACTATCAGCTCGGAGATAATCGCTGCGGTTACCCTTGACGCTGCATCACAGACAGGACCGCCCGCGATGGTGTACTCAACGACGAACCTGGGTGCTCGAATGGAAAAACGTCATTTTTCCGGATGAATCCAGGCTCTGTTTACAGCATCGTGATGGTCGCATCCGTGTTTGGCGACATCGCAGTTAACGCACATTGGAAGCGTGTATTCGTCATCGCCACACTGGCGTATCACCCGGCGTGATGGTATGGTGTGCCATTGGTTACACGTCCCGGTCACCTCTTGTTCGCATTGACGGCACTTCGAATAGCGGACGTTATATTTCAGATGTGTTACAACTCGTGGCTTTACGCTTCATTCGATCCCTGCGAAACGCTACATTTCAGCAGGATAATGCACGACCGCATGTTGCAGTTCCTGTACGGGCCTTTCTGGATACAGAAAATGTTCGACTGCTGCCCTGGCCGCACATTCTCCAGATCTCTCACCAATTGAAAACGTCTGGTCAATGGTGGCCGAGCAACTAGCTCGTCACAATACGCCAGTCTCTAGTCTTGATGAACTGTGGTATTGTGTTGAAGCTACATGGGCAGCTGTACCTGTACACACCATCCAAGCTCTGTTTGACTCAATGGCCAGGCGTATCGAGGCCGTTATTGCGGCCAGAGGTGGTTGTTCTGGGGTACTGATTTCTCAGGATCCATGCACCCAAATTGCGTGAAAATGTAATCACATGTCACTTCTAGTATAATATATTTGTCCAGTGAATACCTATTTATCATCTGCATTTCTTCTTGATGTAGCAATTTTAATGGCCAGTAGTGTATTAACATGGATTTAACTGCTGAACAGCTTAGCCTAGCAGCTTGTGCGTTGATTTGCGAGTTTGCATGTTGACGTTGGTAGTCCTGATGGCAGTTCTGAGTAAAGGGAGCTATTGCCTATATTTACCATTATTGTTAGGGACGCAGTTGCAAGCACTGGACTCCCCGGAGACCGCGCCTGAGCGGTTGCGAAACTGTCCGTTATTAGCGGATGGAAACCGGTCTGCATCGGAAGGCGTCGATGTTAATAGTTTTAGATCACTGTGAAACAAGTATATCCTTCAGCCCTGCATATCTGCATTTAGTGCGTGTCCTAGTGGCCCAAGTGGGTTGCCCGTTCTGGCCACTGATCTGGTTGTTGAAAGAAGTGGTTGTTAAGGTATTGGGGTAATTCCTCAGCCCTCCACTCAAGAACTACTCTTTTGAGATCGATCTCGAATTACAAGCGGTACGCCACCGAACGTGGTTGCTGGGTTACGGGGTTATGCTTTACACTACTGCAAAAGTCAGTACGGTTGCTGGTGTAGCTGATTTTACTGCACCGTTGTGTAGCTATTTAAAGTCATAAGGTGGACCCAAGGTTCATTTGACACCCTACGTATTTCTGTAAGAAGGAACTGATGTGTACAATTACAACTAGAGGAGCTAGAACAGTGGGTAGTGTCTTGGACATATAGGAGCAGGTTGAGCTCGGGTCGAAACAATGGTAGCGTTGCCCAAGGAGTAACAAGAGATAGTATCTGCACTTCCGGTCACCGAGAAGTCGTTGGAAGAGCTTCATATATGTCGTGATCTGTTGGTTAATAGTGTTCCATCCGCAGGTCAGGTTCGGAAGCTGGTCCCGAAGCTGGAACATTATCGGAATAGAATTAAGCATTGTTGTTGGTAACCAAAATCACGTGTAACAGATCACGGTTGGTGGAACCACAAGACAGCATTGTAATTGTGGCGTGCTACTTTTAGATCGGGACCGAGAGAAACGGCGGGTTCGGTTGACAATACGGTAGGGAGTACCGGGTTTAGTCACTTCAAGAAGTTGTGGAATCCGTTTCAAGTCTTTTTGCAGGAGGCGGTTGAGTTTTCAGTTAGTGCCGTTCCGCAGGCACTTCAGTTTTTATATCTTTTGGATAAACTGGGTAGAACCATAAGCGTTCGAGAGGACGAATTGTTACGAAGGTTGATAGGACCTGTTGGAGAAAATGCAAAATGCCATTATCCACGGTGAAACCTAGCATGAATTTCGTGAGAGGTTATGGCGGTGACCCCCATGCTTCATAGTGTGACGCAGGAGTTCGTTTATTTACGTTGTGAACGCGAGCAAGGTGTTCAGGAACAGTTTATCTGTTATGTAGGTAGAGTTAAGCGTTTTGTGCCTAGAATTTAGTCATTTGGAAGTTGTGCGTCATATTCTTGACGGTTTTCAGCCGGAGGATCGACAGAGAGCGATGTTCTGTTAAAAGACATACGATTGTTACCTTCAGTGATATGGTTAGCCACATGCAAGTGGTTCCTGATGCCGGTGAGTGAAGGTAGAAAAAAGGAATTACGGAAATCAAACCAAGTGACAATACCATGTCTGAAGCCCAAGGCAACTTAAGGTGTTGTGGCGGTCCCAGCCTCCTAGCCCTGCACTGTACTATAGGCCGAGACAGGGAACAGAACAATGACAATTGGACAACTCATCCTGCGTGGGTACTACGAGAGAAGCGCAACGTTGAAGTCGAGAGAGTCTAAACAGGTGCCGTACATGTGTTATGTTGACAACGAGCCAGTCTGCGGCTTGGCTGATTAAGGCGGTATCGTGGTGACGTTGGACGTAGCAGTTGCAAATGGGGAAAAACTGAACAGGAACCCATGCAAGTAGCAGCAGCTAACGACACCCAGGTGGATGTCAGTGGTGTTGCTTATCGGACTCAGAGTGCAAGTTTATACAAGGAAGGTTAAGCCTAGGATAACTGCCAGTTTGTCGACTCCGTTTACCATTGGCTCAAATGGGATATGGAAGATCGGGTAGTTGTTGACTGGCAGACAATAGTTTTCATTTCAGGTTTTCTCAAAATCTCAAATATTGTGTGAGTATGGCGGCAGGCAAACCGAGCTGGTACAAGGAAATATTCCTGAGGCGAAAGGGGAGCCAACACCAGCTAGTAAGGTAGCACCGAATGATTTGGAGCATTTAAGTAAGGAGCAGAGGCTCCGAGTATGCGAGCTGTGCGGGCGGTGCAGTGGCATACTGACAGCGGAGCTGGGAATCACTGAGGTACTAGGGTGTGAGATACAAGTGACAGATCACGTGCCTGTGAGGAACGCACCCAGACTAAAGGGGCTTAAATTGTAAAGATGCTACGGCAGGGTATCATTACACCGTTCAAATCTCCTTATATGTGGACGATATTTTTAGTCCCTAAATCAGGCTGACGTTCAAGACCGGTTGTATATTATGGAGAGACAGCGAGCGTAATAAACAGGTGATTCTTAGATCAGCTAACTGGTCTTAATTATGTTTCACCTGGTTCAAGTGCGCAGCGGTGTTTACAGCATTTGATTTGAACCAGGCCTGTAATCAAAACCCTTACATAAGGTCTTTAGAAAAACCGCTTTATTTATTACAGACTGGAATTTGTTTGCGTTTACAAATGTGCAATTGGTTTAGCCACTGGGGTGGCAGTATTATCACAACTCAGTTTTCTCACACATTAAGTTCGAGTCGTGTTCCACTATCTGCATGATCAGGTTGTAGGGCTATGGAGGAGAATTGGGGCCATTTGAACCAAGTCTTTGGTAGATTATATAACACTGGGTTTACTGTTAATCCAGATCAGGTAAAGTTGTCACAGAGAGCGATTCAGTTTCTGGGTCATATAGTGCCTGCAGAGGGTGTAGTTATCGACCCAGCGAGAATACAAAAAGTTTTGAGTTGTCCAAGACCCATCGATCTCTAAGCCATTGCCAGTTTTATTGAGATGGCAATTTATTTCCCTCAATTCGTCCAAAAGGCAGCCCTGCTGATTCAGTTTAGACCAAAGGGACAGAAGTTTGAGTGAGATCTGTCACAAGAAGCTGCCTTTTAGGCACTGAAAGGAGCATTAGCCTCATCTTCAACATTAGCCTTGCCCGACTGAAAAGGAAATTCATTGTTCAAAACGGACACTTGTAACTATAGCCTAGGAGCTGTGTTACTGCAAGAAGGAGAGTAAGGTCAACAACCAGTTGCATACTCATTGTGGGGATTATCTGATGTGGAGATGAAATACTCGGTTTATGAGCTTGAGGAGCTGGCGGTTCTTTTCGCCCTGGAGAAGTTCGTTATTATATCGAATGTAGAACGTTTCAGATCGAGACCTATAACCGGGCACTGAGTTGGGTTCTGGGTACGGCTCCTAAGACCAGGCGAATAGCTCGATGGGCTACCTGGATAACAGCGTTTAGGTTTGAGGTTGTGCATATTAAAGGAACCGAAAATCTGGTTGCAGGTGATCTTACAGTTTCCGTAATTATATAAAGGGATTAGAGAGTATTCAAAACCAAGACGTAGCCATTAAAACTACTAAGGTACGAATGCGTCGTGGAGAGTTAGTGCCACGCTATTCACTTAAGGAACATGTGTTGCTCTGTACAGCAAGAGCTGATGGAAAGCCTAAGGTGGTGGTACCAACGCAGCTAATTTAACAGATATTTAAATATTTTGTGAATGTCTGGTACGTGGACATATTTGTTATTTAAGAACCCAGGTAAAAATTCGCAGGAAGTTTATTTGGAAAAGAATGGAAAGAGACATTAAGGACAGAGTAAGAAATTTTCAGGTTTCCGCTCCGAGTAAGCCAGCGCAAAACACTAAGGCAGGTTTCCTGGTGTGCATCCCAGACGAAGTCCCTTGTGAAAAATTATATGTGGACTTTGTGGGACCATTGTCTGGGACACGTAATGGACACAAGTATGTTTTCGTGTGTGTCGATGCGTTTTCCAGATGCATTTGTTTGTTTACCACTACGGGTGCCAAAGTAGAGGTGCAGGATTTACAACAAATATATGCTATATTTGGGTTTTGTAGGGCACTGGTTAGTGACAACTGTCTTTTCTTCCCATCTTTTCAAAAAATTTTGTTTTGGTTTGAGTGTTGAGTAGATTACAAACACCACCTGATGCTTAAACCCCTTGTATGCCGAAAGAGTTAACCGGAACATTCAGGCAGCGATGATCGCCTATGATAGTGATAGTCAAAATAAGCGGGATCAGTCATTCGTCTGGATCACGTCTGCCTTTACCACAGCCGGGCACAAAGCCCATAAGGCAACTCCTGCCCACTTTCTGTTTACCTTTACTGTCAGTTTACTACTCGGCAACCTGTGGGGCATGGCAGATAAGATTAGTGCTGATGAAATTATGCAGCAGTGGAATGCAGCTTAGTCTACCATCTGTGCAATGTGTTGACAGCAAGCTAAGAAGCAAAATACGGGGCGGAGGTAAATCCATATCGCAACGGAGATTTGGTGTTCGTTAAGACTCATAAGGAAGGTGGTGGAAAAGATCATGAAGAAACTGCTACCACGGTTCAGGGGACCGTTTCGCATGATCAGTTTCTTGACATCCGTCACGGTTCAGCTGGTAGGAGCGAAGAACTGTGATGTAATTAGGGCACATATATCTCAGCTGAAGATGGATGTAACAGGTTAGAGTACCTTAGTTAGTTATGTCGAGAGTCATTAAGTTGTGTGCCAGTGGACACACAGGAAGGGAGGCGGAGTTTGTGCCCATTGGCAATTGCTGTGAGTATATCAGCCGTCTTTCGGATCGGGTCAGCTAGAGATTTAGTTTGAACGACCCGTTGGTTTGATCTGTCGCAAGAAGAGTGAGCAGGGCATAGGGCAGCGGAAGTGTGGAAATTCGGCGGCGGCACAGAGGCGGAAGGTAGTTAAGGAATGTGCCTCAGTGGGTTGTGCCTGGCTTTCTGGTCCTTGAAAGGAACTCCTTGACGGTTGTCCTGAGTCACTTTGGACGTGTTCAAATGTGAACGCGGTTTTAAGTGTATCAAGGATCAGGTGGTAGGCAGTTATTGAATTCGTATGAGTTGTTGCAAAATGGTTCAAATGGCTCTGAGCACTATGGGACTTAACATCTATGGTCATCAGTCCCCTAGAACTTAGAACTACTTAAACCTAACTAACCTAAGGACATCACACAACACCCATTCATCACGAGGCAGAGAAAATCCCTGACCCCGCCGGGAATCGAACCCGGGAACCCGGGCGCGGGAAGCGAGAACGCTACCGCACGACCACGAGCTGCGGACAAAACTGTGTGCCCGACCGAGATTCGAAGAGTTGTTGCAGTTGTGATTAAATTTTCATGTGGTTTTAAGTGCTGCACAGATCATCTGGGCAGTCATTGTGTTCGTTAGCTTTGTAGCAGTTTGTCGTTTAAATTTACCAGTGGTTTTAGACGTTGCTCAGGTCAGCTTGGCAGTCATTGAGTTGCTTTGAGATGTCGTAGTCGTTGGTTGAATTTTCGTGGGTTTTCAGTGCTGCACCGATTAGCCAGGCAGCTGATGGCGTGGATGATGTTGCTGCAAATTTTGCTTGTTATACATTAATGTCTATTTAAATGGTACGCAGGTCAGGCTAGCAGCTTTCGAGCTGATTAGTGAGGCTGCAGCTTGATGTGGGTGGTCCTGATGGCGGTTCTGAATTAAAGGGAGCTGGCACACACAGTGGTTACGATTACTACAAGCCACATCAAAAGTTGGGAAACGGGGCCAAATTTCTGATAGTTTACTGTCGAGTTGAGATTTTCACACACAAATGTTTTATTCATATCTTACAGAAACTAACAGTACGGCAATAAACAACCTTTTAAATACGCCGCTAACGGCAATCAAATCATTTGTAGCAATACAACAATTAAAAAAAATTCCTTTAAAAAAAATAGAAGTACCAGTACGGCAATCAACAACCCTTCAAAACACGCCGCTAACGGCAATCAAGTCATTTACAGCAATGCAGCAGTTTAAAAATGTATTTCAAACACGGCATTCAAGTCATTTATAGCAATACAACAGTTTAAAAAATTTAAAGAACATTAGTAAACAGGCTACTAAAGTAAACAAACTACGGTAAGGTAGTGAAGCTACCAACACCGCCATTTAAAAAATAATGAAAGGTCTCAGCCAACACGTGATTAATAGCAATAAAGGAATTGAGGAATTTAAAAAGTTTTTAAACAAAAGTGTCCTGGAATATCATTAGAACATAACGGATATGACGGACCCGTGTAAGGCGGCCACAAATCACCCACTCAGGGATGCTCAGGCTAGGCAGAATACTGACCAATTTAAATACGCCCGTAAACACAATTGCCACTCTCGGGCTGGTCACTGCATCGACTTTTAGCCAGCGAAAACTTGTAATAAGATGGCTTAACTTGCTGACAGAATTAGAGCTAACCTCGTGCAAGGAAACATTACACTACACAGTCCTGAATGAGCGACCACATGATCAACCAACAAGAAGCACGAATTTGCTCATAACACACGACAGAATAGCGAAACAATTAAACTGCCAAAACTACACCTCCCATCGGGCAGTAACGAGAGGAGGATGAAAGATCACTGTCTTCAATTACACCGGTGCCGGGAACAGGAAACAAGAAGCACGAATTTGCTCATAACACACGACAGAATAGCGAAACAATTAAACTGCCAAAACTACACCTCCCATCGGAGTAACGAGAGGAGGATGAAAGATCACTGTCTTCAATTACACCGGTGCCGGGGACAGGAAACCCGTTCGCCGGAGGTCACAAGGCAGAAGAGACACTGGTTATGCAAACTTATTACTTAATGATTAAACCTTCCACTAACTTAACTTGCGGTTATGCTCGAACACGCAGTACACGACCTCCGATGGCAAGGATCCACACATCCGACCGCGCACGCGTCGCCAGTGTACCCAACACGCCACGGTCACGCGACAACACGCTCTGTTACCGAAGTTCACGTCTTCTCTGCAACGTTGACGAGTAGTGACCGCTCCTTCATGTTAGATGTCTCCTTTTAAACTCCAGTGTTGAAACGGAGTATTTAAAGAAGCTTGTTAACGTCACACCAAGGTGAAATGAACAGCAACTATCCGTGGGGCGATTCTGTATACAACCAATACGCGAGGAGCTCTTCCGTCAACTCGACCCGCTCGTTACACACAACCGACATACATCACGTGGCGACTCGGTACAACGGACCACGCCTGGTCCGCGCTGGAGAGCCACACTGCCCTCCCGGATCTCACTTCCTCCATAGCAGTTTCCCTGGAGCAAAACGCAGATATCGATAGCAGAGGGAAAAGACAACCAAGCAGCCACTTAATGACAGACAACGTATCAAACAAACATGTCAGGGTAAGAAAAGGAAAACCAATGCAATCCAAACACGAGGTGCAGCACGAGTCCATACAGGGCTCAGGAGCCATTGCTGATATTTAGCATTTCTGTTAAGGCCGCAATAGTAGGCACTGGACTCCACGGAGTTTATACTTAAACGATTACGAAATTGTCCGTAATTAGCGGACTGAAATCCGTTGGCGTCGGAGGCGTGGATGATGGCAGTACGCTTGAGGTGACAAGTCATAGGACGGGGCTGGCACGGTTTTACCCTCGTATGGCTCGACTGCAGCCTCTGGTAGACAGGTGCGCTGAAGGCGAGTTGGGCAGCTGCCCAGCAGCCGCGTCCTGCCGCGGGACCGAGGCACGTCAGGTGGCTGCCACCCCCGCCTCCCTACAAGCGTCAGGCATCCGTCCTTACTTCCTTTCGATATCCAAAGCCCGCCTCCACGACCTACTCCGTGTTTACCCTGGTCCCCGTTAAACTGTTGCTGTTCATTCTAGTCTCGGCCGCCTCATTCATGACGGAATCCCAATCTGTTGACGCATGGGCCACGACTCTAGTGTTTTCAGAGTGTATTTTGTGTCCATTTTGAAGGCAGTGCTCAGCTATGGCCCATTTGTCGAGCTCCCTTTGTTGAATATGTCGTTTGTGCTCGTTACAACGCTCTGCAACTGAGTGGCTTATACATATGATGCCGCACTCGCAAGGGACGCCATACACGCCTGGCACATAAAGAGCTACATGTGACCAAAAGTATCCGGACACCCCCAAAAACATACGTTTTTCATATTAGGTGCATTGTGCTGCCATCTACTGCTAGGTACTTCTTATTAGCGACCTCAATAGTCATTACAAACCGTGAGAGAGCAGAATGGGGCGCTCCGCGGAACTCACGGACTTCGAACGTGGTCAGGTGATCGGGTGCCACTTGTGTCATACGTCTGTACGCGAGATTTCCATACTCCCAGCCGACCGCGGTGGCCAAGCGGTTCTAGACGCTTCAGTCCGGAACCGCGTGACTGCTACGGTCGCAGGTTCGAATCCTGCCTCGGGCATACATGTGTGTGATGTCCTTAGGTTAGTTAGGTTTAAGTAGTTCTAAGTTCTAGGGGACTGATGACCACAGATGTTAACCCCCATAGTGCTCAGAGCCATTTGAACCACACTCCCAAACACCTTCGGTCCACTGGTTCCAACGTGATAGTGAAGTGGAAACGAGAAAAAACACGTACAGCACAAAAGCGTACAGCCCGATCTCGTCTGTTGACTGACAGAGACCACCGACAGTTGAAGAGGGTCGTCATGTGTAATAGGCAGACATCTATCCAGACAATCACACAGAATTCCAAACTGCATCAGGATCCATTGCAAGTACTATGACAGTTAGGCAGGAGGTGAGAAAATGTGGATTCCATGGTCGAGCGGCTGCTCATAAGCCACACATCACGCCGGTAAATGCCATACGACGCCTCGCTTGATATACGGAGCGTAAACATTGGATGATGGGAAAAACGTTGTGTGGAGCGACGAATCACGGTACACAATGTGGTGATCCGTTGGTAGGGTGTGGGTATGGTGAATGCCCGGTGAACGTCATCTGCCAGCGCGTGTAGTGCCAACAGCAAAATTCGGAGGTGGTGGTGTTATGGTGTGGTCGTGTTTTTCATGGACGGGGCTTCCACACCTTGTTGTTTTGCGTGGTACCATCACAGCAGAGGCCTACATAGATGTTTTAAGCACACTCTTGCTTCCCACTGCTGAAGAGCAATTCGGGGATGGCGATTGCATCTTTCAACACGATCGAGCACATGTTCATAATGCACGGCCTGTGGCGGAGTGGTTACACGACAATAACATCCCTGTAATGGACTGGCCTATACAGAGTCCTGACCTGAATCCTACAGAACACCTTCGGGGTGTTTTGGAACGCCGACTTCGCGCCAGGCCTCACCGACCGACATCGATACCTCTCCTCAGTGCAGCACTCCGTGAAGAATGGGCTGTTATTCCCCAGGAAACCTTCCAGCACCTTATTGAACGTATGCCTGCGAGAGTGGAAGCTGTCATTAAGGCTGAGGGTGGCCCAACACCATTTTGGATTCCACCATTACCGATGGAGGGCGCCACGAACTTGTAAGTCATTTTCAGCGAAGTGTCCGGATACTTTTGATCACATAGTGTACGTACAAATTTTTCGAATTTTCTACTCGAGGGTAAGCTATGTATAGCTACCATGAGAGACGTCCGCCGCGGTAGCTGAGTGGTCAGCGCGTCAGACTGTCAATCCTAAGGGCCCGGGTTCGATTCCTGGCTGGGTCGGAGATTTTCTCCGCTCAGGGACTGGGTGTTGTGTTGTCCTAATCATGATCATTTCATGCCCATCGACGCGCAAATCACCGAAGTGGCGTCAAATCAGAAGACTTGCACCAGGCGAGCGGTCTACCCGACGGGAGGCCCTCGTCACAGGACATTATTATTACCATGAGAGATGCAAGTTTCATTGTCTCAGATCATTAAGCGGTAAGCATAGAACTCCTTGGAAGTGACGTTTTTGTTTGTTTCTACGCCTGCTTCTCGTCGGATTTGTTCACATTAAAATGATGTCCGTCCTCTCCGTGCATAGGTATTAATGGATTTTGGAGGGCATCATATGAACGGTGTGTCTCTGCTGTTCGTTGTAGAGCTTCTCTTCTTCGTTGTGCAGTTATGTCACGGCCTGAATTTTCATTGGCCACAATTACGATGGCGACTTCGTCTACCTGAGGTGCATTAAATCGACGTTCGTGTTCTCTATTCCATCTTTTGTCGACTTGAATTATAACTTCATCGTCATCACAAATCATTCGCTCTAGCGCTGTTTTAATACGTGAATCAGTTGACGGTATTAGTGTAGGATCCTGTATACATCTCGGACTACTTCTCGTCTCAATCCATCCATATTTGTGCATCATTGATAAATTTCTGTTTTTTGCTTTCCGATGAAATACACTTGCAGAAATTGATAGTGTCCGTTGGGTATGATTCCATATTGTGACAGATTTGTCCTTGAGTGGAAAAAATATAATCGATTTAATCTTTGTTAGTGTTAATCGAAGTGACGCCGAAAGAAGTCATTTGGAAGCAGGCTTTGTACGCTTTTGTATTTTGAAGGGATTGTTTTGATTCTGGAGTATCCTCGGTCATGTACTGTAAAAGCTGCTGCATAGGTGCCTCCAGTGGTGGCAATCGAATTTTTCCATTCGTGCAACAGAATCTTGGTGTTTCTGTACAGAAGTTGTCACGTTGTAAAATTGTCAGCTGTTATACATTTTTCCGCTTACGACGCGTTTGTATTTGTTATATTCTGTCCTCGGGTCGTAGTGGGATGTTTCATTTGTTAGGTTGTACTGTTTACTTGTTCTCGTCCGCGCTTCTCGTAGGATGATGTTTTCATGGCTGGCTTCAGTTCGCAGTCTTTTATTATAAGATTGAGTCGCAATTCTAGATTCTTGAATCCGTTCATTGCATTGTTCTTCGATTACTCTGCTTCTGACGGTGCTCGCTCTCGTTCGTTGGGAACTTAAACGTGCTTGACGCTCTTCGTCCGTTTCGTTTTATCGCTGTTATTGTTGTGACTTGGCAAGACAGCCAAGCCACTATGAGATAGCCGAAAGGCACGCGTTTAAGCTCACGCAGGATGGCGTGAGGTCTGGAACAGTTAAAGGAGTTGAGCCTAGTAAAAAAAGTACGTAGCTTCTGGAATACTTAACTTTAATCCATAATTGGTAAACATCGATCTGACGGTACATGCATCACAAGATAAATAGCAAATGATAATGGCGCCTTGCTAGGTCGTAGCAAATGACGTTGCTGAAGGCTATGCTAACTATCGTCTCGGCAAATGAGAGCGTAATTTGTCAGTGAACCATCGCTAGCAAAGTCGGCTGTACAACTGGGGCGAGTGCTAGGAAGTCTCTCTAGACCTGCCGTGTGGCGGCGCTCGGTCTGCAATCACTGACAGTGGCGACACGCGGGTCCGACGTATACTAACGGACGGAGGCCGATTTAAAGGCTACCACCTAGCAAGTGAGGTGTCTGGCGGTGACACCACAGTTATTTTCGTTTTCACCATTTTGCTTCAGAACTGGCAACATCTCCTCCGCTTTTACGTTTGGGCAAACACACTAAGTACACTTTTCACTCTTTATTTTCGATTTATATTCAGTCACTGTATAACTTTGGCTGCTCACACTTCATTGTCTCACTACAATATTTTTTCGGTCCCTCCTTTCGTCACTGTTCGACACACGTTCGAACGGGGGACGGTTCTTGCTTTATACACCCCCACCAATGGGTAGCCCCAACAGTTTTCAATTCCACAACATCAAACAGGCTTCGAATGATCCACAATGTCCCAGGACATTCCACAACATATGAGTGTGTTCTGGAATGTTCCACAATGATCTGGGATGTTCCCGAACATTCTGCAATCTTTCCGAATGTTTCAGACAACTCGGGCACGTTGCAGAACATCTCAGATCATTGTGGAACATCCAGGAACCTCCTGGAACGTTGTGGAATGCTGTATAATACTCTCGAATGTTCTAGAAATTTCTAGACGGCGAAACTTCCCCGGCCTTGTATCTTCAAAAGCACTCCTTTCAGATTAAAACTATAACATTCTCCATGGAAGGGGAATAGAGGGTTACCACACCATATTACTTCTTGATAGTACCAGGATATATATTAGCAGAGTACCAAGTAGACAACAAAACACGGGCTATCATAGAGCAAACGTTGACCAACACGACCTCCAAAGTAAAGTTCTGTGCGGAACTACCAGAACCTTCTGAAATCCGGACAGGTGTCCGACAAGGCGATGGCCTCTCACCTCTCCTTTTCAATCTGGTGTTAGATATGGTAATAAAAGAAGGGGAAACATCACAACAGGGGTTAACCTTAGGAAACCTATAGATTAAATGCCTGGCTTTTGCAGACGATTTGGCGATTGTCACGAAATGTATAAACGAAACAAAAGACGCTATTGAAAAACTACACGAAATCGCTTCGAAAACTGGACTATAGATCTCTTACGAAAAGACACAGTTTATGAGCACAAAGAAACTCTCATCTCTGAACACAAAGTACGGCACGATTTACAAAACGGCATACTTCAAATACCTTGGTGAAACACTACAAATGAGCGGACATAACAGACTCAAACTAAGAAAGAAAAGCTAAACTGTACAAGGCGCACAAGGTAGTGTAGAATCATTACAACAAGACGTATATCTCACAAAAAGCCAAATTACGCCACTACGACACGGTGGTGTTCCCCGAGGCACTGTATGCAGCAGAGACCACACTAATCCTAGGGCATACAGGTATCAGACAACTAGAAAAAGTAGTACGGAAAATACTTAGGAAAATATTTGAGGCAACTAACAACAATGGAATATGGATCAAGAAGCCTACAGAGGAACTATACAAACATACAGAGACAATCACAGAAAAGATCAGAAAACGCAGACTACAATTCTATGGACACCTATACAGAATGCCATCACATAGACTGACCAAACAGACCTTTGACTGGGTAACAACTAGAAACAACAAATGGGTGGCAGAGGTAAAAAACGACCTGAACAAACTCAACAGCAGACACAATAAACGACAGAATAAAATTCAGAAACATCATTAAGAAAAGTACACTACATGTGATACACTCTGACAAACGAACAGGTGTAAAATGGACCGAAGAACGCAAGCAAGATCACAGCCGGAAGATGAAAGAAATATGGGAAACCAAAAAGGCAATCAAGATGAAGCCGAAGACACGAAGCCGACAAGAAGCATGGACAGAGGACCGGAAACAGAAACACAGCGAGCGAATGAGGGAAGTTTGGGCAGCAAGGAAGGCAGCAAAAGGAACTGGCCGTGCAGTTTAGTCCAACTGGGCTCTTTAAGGGCAAAATACCAAGAATAATAATATACACTCCTGGAAATGGAAAAAAGAACACGTTGACACCTGTGTGTCAGACCCACCATACTTGCTCCGGACACTGCGAGAGGGCTGTACAAGCGATGATCACACGCACGGCACAGCGGACACACCAGGAACCGCGGTGTTGGCCGTCGAATGGCGGTAGCTGCGCAGCATTTGTGCACCGCCGCCGTCAGTGTCAGCCAGTTTGCCGTGGCATACGGAGCTCCATCGCAGTCTTTAACACTGGTAGCATGCCGCGACAGCGTGGACGTGAACCGTATGTGCAGTTGACGGACTTTGAGCGAGGGCGTATAGTGGGCATGCGGGAGGCCGGGTGGACGTACCGCCGAATTGCTCAACACGTGGGGCGTGAGGTCTCCACAGTACATCGATGTTGTCGCCAGTGGTCGGCGGAAGGTGCACGTGCCCGTCGACCTGGGACCGGACCGCAGCGACGCACGGATGCACGCCAAGACCGTAGGATCCTACGCAGTGCCGTAGGGGACCGCACCGCCACCTCCCAGCAAATTAGGGACACTGTTGCTCCTGGGGTATCGGCGAGGACCATTCGCAACCGTCTCCATGAAGCTGGGCTACGGTCCCGCACACCGTTAGGCCGTCTTCCGCT
The DNA here is from genome assembly GCF_021461385.2 of Schistocerca piceifrons. Classification (NCBI taxonomy): domain Eukaryota; kingdom Metazoa; phylum Arthropoda; class Insecta; order Orthoptera; family Acrididae; genus Schistocerca; species Schistocerca piceifrons. Next base: position 486,011,994 of record NC_060145.1, read on the forward strand.
CACGCCCCAATATCGTGCAGCCCGCCTCCAGTGGTGTCGCGACAGGCGTGAATGGAGGGACGAATGGAGACGTGTCGTCTTCAGCGATGAGAGTCGCTTCTGCCTTGGTGCCAATGATGGTCGTATGCGTGTTTGGCGCCGTGCAGGTGAGCGCCACAATCAGGACTGCATACGACCGAGGCACACAGGGCCAACACCCGGCATCATGGTGTGGGGAGCGATCTCCTACACTGGCCGTACACCACTAGTGATCGTCGAGGGGACACTGAATAGTGCACGGTACATCCAAACCGTCATCGAACCCATCGTTCTACCATTCCTAGACCGGCAAGGGAACTTGCTGTTCCAACAGGACAATGCACGTCCGCATGTATCCCGTGCCACCCAACGTGCTCTAGAAGGTGTAAGTCAACTACCCTGGCCAGCAAGATCTCCGGATCTGTCCCCCATTGAGCATGTTTGGGACTGGATGAAGCGTCGTCTCACGCGGTCTGCACGTCCAGCACGAACGCTGGTCCAGCTGAGGCGCCAGGCGGAAATGGCATGGCAAGCCGTTCCACAGGACTACATCCAGCATCTCTACGATCGTCTCCATGGGAGAATAGCAGCCTGCATTGCTGCGAAAGGTGGATATACACTGTACTAGTGCCAACATTGTGCATGCTCTGTTGCCTGTGTCTACGTGCCTGTGGTTCTGTCAGTGTGATCATGTGATGTATCTGACCCCAGGAATGTGTCAATAAAGTTTCCCCTTCCTGGGACAATGAATTCACGGTGTTCTTATTTCAATTTCCAGGAGTGTATATTAGTATTTACAGTACAGTTGCTGCAATTGTTCAGTAACGTTTTTCGTTTCACTTTCTTATTCCCAATGGTGATGGGCGTATTTAAGGTAGGTTTTCTCACCGCGATAAATGTTAAATTTGTTATGCTAGAAATAAGCAGTCGACAGAAAAATTAAGAGCAGGTTAATTATAAACCTAGCGATCTCTTCGTCACATCGAAGCCGTACGGCCGACCGCTTAGCAGTTGACGGTCGAGCGGACCATTGTGCATCATACACCGCGGTCACAAAAGTCCTGGGACACCCCCTAACATCGTGTCGGGCCTCCTTTCGGCCGGCGTACTGCAGCAACTCGACGTGGCGTGGACTCGACAAGTTGGTGGGAGTCCCCTGCAGAAGTACTCAGTCGTGCTGCCCCTACAGCCGTCCATGATTGCAAGAGTGTTGCCGTGGAGGGTTTTGTATACGAACTGACCTCTCGGTGATGTCCCATAAATGTTCAGTGGGTTTCATGTCGGATGATATCGGTGGCCGAATCATTCGCTCGAATTGTCCACAATATTCTTCAAACCAATCGTGATACTGTCGCCCGGTGACAAGGCACATTGTCATCCACAAAAACATCACCTTTGTTTGGGAACACAAAGTCCACAAACGGCCGAAAATGGTCTCTGAGCAGGCGAACATAACCATTTCCAGTTAATGGTCGGTTCAGCTGGCCAGAGGAACCAGTCCATTCTATGTAAAAACGACCCTCACCCTTATGGAACCACCACCAGCCAGCACAGTTGTAAGTGGGCTGTTTATGTTTTCTTATTGGTAACGCCACGTAGCGCTCTGTATGAAAATCACTGGCTGTGCTGTGTGCAGTCGGTGGCTAGTTTGCATTGTTGTCTGCCATTGTAGTGTTGGGCAGCGGCAGCTGGATGTGAACAGCGCGTAGCGTTGCGCAGTTGGAGGTGAGCCGCCAGCAGTGGTGGATGTGGGAAGAGAGATGGCGGAGTTTTGAAATTTGTAAGATGACTGGATGTCATGAACTGCTATGTATATTATGATCTTTCGTAAAGCTTGTACTACAAATGTTATCTGTATTGTTATGTTCTTTAATGATGTATTTTGTACCTTTGTAATTGTATTCTTATGTTATAAAATTGTAATTGACACCAGTTCATCATATTATTAACTTGTAAGTTCCATTTCACTGCACACGTTTCTGTTGCTCATAGTATATGGACAATATGTGAGAAGTAGGGACTGTTAGTGTTTGCATGTGTGTTAATAATTCAGCAAGGGACTGGATAACAGCATTGCTGGTTCTAAGGACAATTCCAAAAACTGTGTGAGTGCACAAGTGGTGGTTTATGGACTTGCTACATTGTCCGCAAGACTCTTCGATGGTGATTGTGCACCTGCACAGTCGCAGCAGATGGCTGCTGGCCATCTCTACAAGGACTACAGTGGGTCTACACTTTTGATGATCCATGAATACCATTATTTCTACAACGACTGCAGTGGGTCTGCACCTCTGGTGGCCCACCAATACCGTAATCTCTACCAGGACTATGGTGGGTCTACTCTGTGATGACCTACGTACCGATATTCTTCACAACTTCGACTGACTCTGCTGTGGGTTTGCTCTGTTGTGGCCCATTACCTGTCTGCATGTCGAGAGTCAGCACTGTCCTTCCATTGGAAGGACAATACTACTTCTTCAAGACTGCATGGAAATCCACTACTTCCATGTGTACTTTCTTCTACTGCTCAGACTTTGAGAAAGACACTGCTATTTTACTATGATGAACGATCAGGACTGTCTTTATAGACTGTTAGAAAATTTTTGCTTTTGACCAACATTGTATCAATAAGTGTGTGCATCTGATTTCTTTGTTATTGTAATTATGAAAAATTTTATCAAATCATTATTGGCCACTGCCCAAAACAATTTGCAAATTTTTTTGTGGGGAGCATGGGGGCTATGTAAGTAGGCTGTTTATGTTTTCTTATTGGCAACGTTACGTAGCGCTCTGTATGAAAATCACTGGCTGTGCTGTGTGCAGTCTCTGGCTAGTTTGCATTGTTGTCTGCCATTGTTGTGTTGGGCAGCGGCAGCTGGATGTGAACAGCGCGTAGCGTTGCGCAGTTGGAGGTGAGCCGCCAGCAGTGGTGGATGTGGGGGAGAGAGATGGCGGAGTTTTGAAATTTGTAAGATGACTGGATGTCATGAACTGCTATGTATATTATGAGTTTTCAACACTATTAAGGTAAATACATTGTTTGTTCTCTATTAAAATCTTTCATTTGCTAACTATGCCTATCAGTAGTTAGTGCCTTCCGTAGTTTGAATCTTTTATTTAGCTGGCAGTAGTGGCGCTCGCTGTATTGCAGTAGTTCGAGTAACGAAGATTTTTGTGAGGTAAGTGATTTGTGAAAGGTATAGGTTAATGTTAGTCAGGGCCATTCTTTTGTAAGGATTATTGAAAGTCAGATTGCGTTGCGCTAAAAACATTGTGTGTCAGTTTAAGCACAGTCTTGTATAATTATTCAAAGGGGACGTTTGACAGTGCCTTATTGACAACTTGGGTCCACGACTTCGTGGGGTCTGCGCCACACTTGAACCCTAGCATCAGCTCTTTCCAACTGCAATAGGGAGTTATCTAGAGGCACCACGGTTTCCCAGTCGTCTGAGGTCCAACCGGTACGCTCACGAGGCCAGGAGAGGCGCTGCAGGCGATCTCGTGCTGCCAGCAAAGGCACTACTAGCATCCGTCGTCTGCACTGTAGCCCCTTAAAGTCAGAGTTCGCCGCACTCTTCTAACGGATACGTTTGTCGTACGTCCCACACTGGTTTCTGCGGTTACTTCACTCAAGTGTTGACTATCTGTTAGCACAGACAACTCGGCCTGCGCTGTCGGTCGTTAAGTGAAGGCCATCGGCCACTTCATTGTCCGTGGTGAGAGGTAATGCCCGAAATTTGGTATTCTCGGCATTCTCGACATTGTGAATCTCGGAACATTGAATTACCTAAAGACTTTCGAAATGGAATATTCCATGCGTGTATCTCCAACTACCATTTCCCGTCGTGCGGCCATAATCAAGTCGGAAACCTGCTCACAAGAACCACCTGCGTACATATGACAACGTCGCCAGTGCACTGCCATTTGATAGTTTGTGCATGCGACGCTACCGCCGTGTGTACATGTGGATATCGTTGTCGCATGACTTCCCTCACCTCAGTCTATTTCGCTGAACAATCTCGTGTTAGAATATTCTGAGAGAGGCCCGGTTTGGAGAAGAAAATTTTATGCATTCTTAAGTTTAATGACGTCCGGCCCCGGTAGCTGAGTGGTAAGCGCGACAGAATGTCAATCCTAAGGGCCCGGGTTCGATACCCGGCTGGGTCGGAGATTTTCTCCGCTCAGGGACTGGGTGTTGTGTTGTCCTAATCATCCTCACTTCATCCCCATCGACGCACAAGTCGCCCGAGTGGCGTCAAATCGAAAGACCAGCACCAGGCGAACGGTCTACCCGACGGGAGGTCCTAGTCACACGACGTTAAAAGTTTAATAACAAAACAGTTTCCCAAATGTCAGAAATTTGGTAACATCCTCAGAATATTCATTTCCGTTAGCTATTCATATATCGCATTAGTAATTTGGTGTCGCAAATAAAACCGAAATGAAAATATAGTGCAGCCTTTGCAGTACACATTGATGCAAGTTACATGCGAGGGATATTCGGAAAGTAAGTTCCGATCGGTCAAGAAATATAAACCACTGTGAAAATCTAATAAAGCTTTGCACATATGTGTTCGACAGTTATGCCTGTCGGTTACATCACTTCGCTCTTTTCAGTTCTGAGCGCAAGGTGAGCGCGTAAAGATGCGTAGAAAATATGCCAAGTATGAGGTCCTGGTGAGAGATTTCGCCTAATGTTGCGCAGCCCACATTACAGAACTGTCATACGGTTCCTGCTTGGTGACAACTATTCTCGGCCGCAATCTGCAGGGGCAATGAAAATACTCCTGCAGCGTTTTCGATGGGAAGTGTTTGATCACCCACATTACAGCCTTTAATTGCCTTCCTCTGTGTTTCATCTCTGCTCACATTAACTACTGGCTATGAAGACAACATTTTCGCACGGATAACGAGCTGTAGATGAGCGCAGAGAATTGGCGGGAAGCACAGGCGCCTGCCTTCTATGACGAGGGCATTGGACAGTTGGTATAACGGTGCGACAAATGTCTGAGTCGTAGTGGCTGGAAGTTGTAGCTAACTACTGCAGATAAAAATACTTCTGATTTTCAAAGTGGTTTCCATTTCGCGATCAACCGGATCTTACTTTCCGAATAGCCCTAGTGTTTATATAGTGAGTAGTTTGTGCGAGTTGAATGAAATGTAAGAATGCGTTTGTGTCGCCGGAGGGACTTGGAGTCTCCACTCCTGCCGAACTGACGGTCGTAGAGCCATTCTGGACACTCTCTCATCTCCTTCGCCAGTTTTTGGCGGCGTCAAGGGCACGAGTGCTGCATTGCGGATTTTGCTACTAAAAAGACTCCGCATCTTTCTCTAAACGAACGTGGCGCGTAATGAACACTCTGTCCTCAGTTAGCGGAATAACCAGACGAGTTTTACGAATATGTGAGAGGACGGAAGAAACGTTCTGTTACATACTCGAGACGTTTCTTGGTAAGCCTGAAACGCAAGGTTGCAAACACACTGTTTTGTTGTATTTATCTGATGTTGTGCAGACAAACGTCAACATCTCCTACAGTCTGAACATTGAGAAACTTAAAATCAGAGCAAAACTTATTTCTTCATTCTGTCTAATGATTTGTTTGGTGCGATAACTATAGCCATGCTCCAGGGTCTGTCACTAGGTTTTATGATCCTATCTCCTAGTAGCTGTTCAATGAACTCCTACATTAACGGCTGTAAATTTGCCCCTATACTATACAGTTTCCTATAAATCGGGGTACTATACAAAGTAGGTATACAGTGCCGAGTTACCAGAGCTGCCAGTAACCACTCGCTAGTCACTAATCACCCACGAGTCACTAATCACCCACAAGTCACTAGTCACCCACAAGTCACTAGTCACCCACAAGTCACTAGTCACCCACAAGTCACTAGTCACCCACAAGTCACTAGTCACCCACAAGTCACTAGTCACCCACAGGTCACTAGTCACCCACAAGTCACTAGTCACCCACAAGTGCCGGCCGAAGTGGCCGTGCGGTTAAAGGCGCTGCAGTCTGGAACCGCAAGACCGCTACGGTCGCAGGTTCGAATCCTGCCTCAGGCATGGGTGTTTGTGATGTCCTTAGGTTAGTTAGGTTTAACTAGTTCTAAGTTCTAGGGGACTAATGACCTCAGCAGTTGAGTCCCATAGTTCTCAGAGCCATTTCACCCACAAGTCACTAGTCACCCACAAGTCACTAGTCACCCACAAGTCACTAGTCACCCACAAGTCACTAGTCACCCACAAGTCACTAATCACCCACATGTCACTAATCACCCACAAGTCACTAATCACCCACAAGTCACTAGACTTCAACAATGCTTCTTCCACAGCTATGCAATCACTGCTATTCAAGTGGCCCACCTCACGTAATACCACTGCATCGACGGTTTGCTTACAGCTTGTATCCAGACTCAACGCACCGAAGTCTTCTTCCTCTAATACCTCCAGAGTGGCTACATTTTTTGACAGGCTAACTTGACCTCTGGCGAAGTTATCTATGCTGACTGGAACCGTATGTTTCCCGTTAACGTCACTCGTGTGCGCTGTACTTCTGCGGTCAAAGCAGTGTCAACCACCCAGCTCATCATTTTTTGAGAGTGGCTCAACCACGGCCGAAGTTCCACAAGGCAAACAGCTACTTACTGAAACCCACATTACTTCTCTCGTACCAGCCAGTATTTTATCCTGTTGATCGATCATCAACGAACTCATCTGCAGTTTAGCTGGCCTCACCTTGATGACAGGTGGTCCTTGCAACATTGTTTCGTTTGCAGCTGTATTACCCGACTAAACATGGGTCTCACAGAGCTCAATCGTGCATTGCCAAAAATCAATCCTAGGAGGACGTTTGTCGAGAAAATCTATCCAGAGGATCACTGAATATCCTTCAGCCACATATGGCAAAACTTCCATACGCTCCTTAAACTTAGTTTTCGGACTAGTAAAATGAAGTACTGTCGTACACAATGACTCAAAACTGTCATTGCCAACTCCCAAGTAACTTGTATCACAGTGATACAAGTCTCCTCTTGCTCACTGGATGCGGACTGATAACGGACGAGCTGTAACACCACTTATGTGCGATCTGTGTAAAGAAAAAATTACGGAAAATCTTTTAGCTTGAACAATGTCCAATGTCGGACTGACTACAGCGAATCGTGGTTTCAGATCACAAAAAACGGCCGTTACACAGGCGGGAGAGAAAACCGTCCAGCTTTTTCAAAAATAATATTAATATTCTTGAGTCGCCCCCCTCCCCACCCCCTCTCTCTCTCGACGTCATTAAAATGTGAACACAAAAAATTTCTTTTATAATTAACCAGCTTGATTGAAAATTTTATGGCCGTGAATCTTCAAAATTATAAGCACATGAATTTCTGTCCACACTGGACTTCATCTATCCAGATGGAATTCATTAACATGGAGCATGCAGGTTCTAAGTAATAAATATAAGTGATAGTTATCTCTACGGGATGGGCACAATGGCGGCTGTGTAAATCGGGACCAAGCCTACTAATTTTTCTCATAAAAACTCGCCAGCTGATCCACTAGATGAGCTACTAAGAAAATGACACACAATCAACATTAAGTTAGCGTATTATGGTACCGAAATAGAAAGATACATTCTCCGTCTGAAATATTTCTTATTATATGAGAACAAACGGTTCAATGGCTCTGAGGACTATGGGACTTAACTTCTGAAGTCATCAGTCCCCTAGAACTTAGAACTACTTACACCTAACTAACCTGAGGACATCACACACATCCACGCCCGAGGCAGGATTCGAACCTGCGACCGTAGCGATCGCGCGGTTCCAGACTGTAGCGCCTAGAACCGCTAGGCATTTGAGAACACCTACATAGATATTTTGTTCCAAAATTGCAACCCTAGAAGAGACAGATGAAGTAAAAAAAACTGATGGAGATTCGTTTTTCTCGTGGAAACGCAATACTAATTAGCGTTATAAAGAAACTACACGAGTCTGAGATACATACATGTATTAAAAAATTATGTGAGTTCCTCACTCGGTATAAACACATTATTCTCTGAAACTTCCTGGCAGATTAAAACTGTGTGCCGGACCGAGACTCGAACTCGGGACCTTTGCAGGAGAGCTTCTGTGAAGTTTGGAAGGTAGGAGATGAGGTACTGGCGGAATTAAAACTGTGAGGACGGGGCGTGAGTCGTGCTTGGGTAACTCAGTTGGTAGAGCACTTGCCCGGGAAAGGCAAAGGTCCCGAGTTCGAGTCTCGGTCCGGCACACAGTTTTAATCTGCCAGGAAGTTTCATATCAGCGCACACTCTGCTGTAGAGTGAAAATTTCATTCTAGATTATTCTCTGTTTGACCAAATATAGTTATTCACCCAAGATGAATTACACGGCTCAGGACTAAGATAACCGTGCCGGCGCTTCAACGTGGGGCCCTGCGCCTACAAGAAAGCTGAGTTCACACCACGCACTAAGGCCGCTAAGCAGTATTCGGCGTGTGCATGAACTCGTGAAGTGTCGCAATCCGTCGGGACTGCTGTTCGACGGTCGAAGCATTCCGGTTTCTCCTCTTCGGGCGATATGACGCTCTGTGGTCCACTCCCCCAAACGAGGAACACTCTGGTTCTTATGGTGTTTCTGCAGGTGACACTCGCGTCAACCCCTATAACATACCACCTCCGGAGCGAATACACGCTGATCTAACCGTCGCTTCGTGGCAAAGTCTGTCTCCTCCAACTGCGCTGCAATTCTCGGAGCTTCTGTTAAATCACTCGGATTCTCAGTGCGAAGTCTTCGTGACATTTCTGCGTATGTTCTACGGGGAAAAACGTCTAACGTTCTGTATTCTGTTTCCTCCAGTAACGCCTTTTTGGCCTCTGCATTCTGCATAGGCTGATAAGTTGCGGATTGATCTTGTGAATCCTATTTGACAATACTTCCACTGGCTCATTACGTTTCAAATACAAAGTACTAAACTTCTCGCGAAAAAACCGTGTGCTGTTTTGTTATTGGTAACATTGGCGTAATCCAGAAACCGACTGCCGAAACGACTGTGCTTACGTTAGGGTCTCACTGTAAAAGTTGTATGTCTTGGCTTCTCCTGTTCAACGCAAATTAGTCACACGAATGGTTACTTCGTCTGGCCACCCGCTCTTTGCAGCTGTACCTGTAACCTCGTTAATAAATACCGACACATCTTCCACGGTTTTTTCCAGTAAAGAGACTGATACGTGCCGCTACAGCCTGACTGAGACAACCTGAACGGCTTCCAGAGTCTCAGACCTCCTCACGCTCCTGCTTTTGTAGAATTTTTTTCTACCTTCAGCATACGCACTTGCTCTGTCAGAGGAGTAACAGATTCTTTTCTAGTAGCGGCATGTGTTTCTTCCATTCTGCATACTTTATTCCCAGCGTAATTAATAACAGAAACAAAATAACAAGTTATTGTGCTCAATACTCAAGAAAAGCTTACAACTTACTTTTTTCGGCGTATCGTCACCCATCTACAGGGTGGTCCATTGATCGTGACCGGGCCAAATATCTCACGAAATAAGCGTCAAACGATAAAACTACAAAGAACGAAACTTGTCTAGCTTGGAGGGGGAAACCAGATGGCGCTATGGTTGGCCCGGTAGATGGCGCTGTCATAGGTCAAACGAATATCAACTGCCTCATTTTTTTTAAATAGGAACCCCAATTTTTTATTACATATTCGTGTAGTACGTAAAGCAATGTGAATGTTTTAGTTGGACCACTTTTTTCGCTTTGTGATAGATGGCGCTGTAATAGTCACAACCATGTGGCTCACAATTTTAGACGAACGGTTGGTAACAGGTAGATTTTTTTAAATTAAAACATAGAATGTAGGTACGTTTGAACATTTTATTTCCGTTGTTCCAATGTGATACATGTACCTTTGTGAACTTATCATTTCTGAGAACGCATGCTCTTACAGCGTGATTACCCGTAAATACCACATTAATGCAATAAACGCTCAAAATCATGTCCGTCAACCTCAATGCATGTGGCAATATGTGTAACGACGTTCGAGTAGTTCGCCTTCCGCAATGTTCGCACATGCTGACGCATGTTGTCAGGCGTTGTCGGTGGATGACGATAGCAAATATCCTTCAACTTTCTCCACAGAAAGAAATCCGGGGACGTCACATCCGTCGAACGTGCGGGCCATGGTATGGTGCTTCGACGACCAATAATCCCGTCATGAAATGTGCTATTCAATACCGCTTCAACCGCACGTGAGCTATGTGCTGGACATCCACCATGTTGGAAGTACATCGCCATTCTGTCATGCAGTGAAACATCTTGTAGTAACATTGGTAGAACATTACGTAGGAAATCAGCATACATTGCACCATTTAGACTGCCATCGATAAAATGGGGGCCATTTATCCTTCCTCCCATATTCCCGCACCATACATTAACCCGCCAAGGTCGCTGGTGTTCCACTTGTCGCAGCCATCGTGGATTTTCCGTTGCCCAATAGTGCATATTATGCCGGTTTACGTTACTGCTGATTGTGAATGACGCTTCGTCGCTAAATAGAACGCGTGCAAAAAATCTGTCATCGTCCCGTAATTTCTCTTGTGGCCAGTGGCAGAACTGTACACGACGTTCAAAGTCGCCGTCATGCAATTCCTGGTGCATAGAAATATAGTAGGGTACAATCGATGTTGATGTTGCATTCTCAACACCGACGTTTTTGAGATTCCCGATTCTCGCGCAATTTGTTTGCTGCTGATGTGCGGATTAGACGCGACAGCAGTTAAAACATCAGACATCATCATTTGTTGCAGGTTATGGTTGGCGTTTCACATGTGACTGAACACTTCCTGTTTCCTTAAATAACGTAACTATCCGGCGAACGGTCCGGACACTTGGATGATGTCGTCCAGGATACCGAGCAGCATACATAACACACGCCCATTGGGCATTTTGATCAGAATAACCATACATCAACACGATATCGACCTTTTCCGCAATTGTTAAACGGTCCATTTTAACACGGGTAATGTCTCACGAAGCAAATACCGTTACGTGATACCAAGTACGTATACATTTATTACTATTACAGCGTCATCTATCACAAAGCGAAGAAAGTGGTCCAGATAAAACATTCATATTTCTTTACGTACTACAGGAATATGTAATTAAAAATGGGGTTCCTATTTTAAAAAAAACGCAGTTGATATCCGTTTGACCTATGGCAGCGCCATCTAGCGGGCTAACCATAGCGCCATCTGGTTTCTCCCTTCAAGCTAGACGAGTTTCGTTCTTTGTAGTTTTTTCGATTGATGCTTATTTCGTGAGACATTTGGCCCGGTCACTATCAATGGACCACCCTGTATACTCTAATCAATCGCGAGCCAAATGACGAACACGTCTACACATAAAACATGAGACTGTTACAGCCCTAGTGCACAGTAATTCGTGTCCTGGTGGATTGCAAAAGCGACTCCTTAGCGATAGTAGATTATTGGGCCTACCGTTACCCTTGAAGAAGACGTCCACGAATTCACGTGGCTTTGCAAACGTAAGCTGAAACATAATGTATCCAGTAATTACGCAGGGTGATTTTTTCCACCGTGTACAAGATCTAGGGAATGATCGGTGAGAGGACTCGGAACAAAAAAGGTCTAATGAACTTATGACCGGAAACGCTTTGTTTCTGTGCTAGAGACCATTTATACGATCATACGTCGTTACAGAGACTCCGGCCTAATACGCGCTGTACCGCGCAGCCACAGTTACAGTATGTGCTGAACATGGTTTCCGTGTGCCTAAGCGCGTGCATGTTCCGTAGCGTGTTCTGTCTCACACGACATCAACCAGGCTGCATCGGAACAGTGTCAAAGGCTGCATGAGTACGCTGCTGCAGTATCTCAAAATATCTTCATACACGATACTTTTGAGATGGACCTATAACCAGAAATCACGCGGGTTGGAGCCTATGAACGAGCAGGCCATGCAGCTGGACTCCCTCGTCCGATCCATTGACCAAGGAAGACACGATTGAGATGCGCCCGGTGAAGTGGGCTGGAGCACCATCATGTAGCAGCCACATAAACACATGGCACTTCTTACAGCAGGGGAGGGAAAGTCGCTTACAAGAAACGCCTATATTTCCGGCCTGTTAGGCGACGTGGAAGGAAGACTGGTCCCAAAATACGGTCGCCAATTATCCCGGCCCACACATTGCGGCTGCACCGATGCTGATGAATCGCTGTCACCACACCATGGGGGTTCTGCACACTATCCCACAGATGACTGTTATGTTCTGAAAGTTGAAGATACCACTCCGTGCAAAGGTGTCCTCGTCTATAAATAGGATGAATGAAGCAAATCCCGGGATCGTGGTTGTCTGGTGAAAAAACCGGTGACAAAACCACTCCCGATGTGGAAAGTCTCTCTCCAGCGAGCTCTGCACACGCTGTAATTGATTTTTGGAAATTCAACCATTAAGGGGACAAAGTAGGGGCTGATAGTTTTTGTCTTTTGGAAATAATTTTTTTGTAAATTTGTGGTAAGATCTTATGGGACCAAACTGCTTAGGTAATCAGTCCCTAAGCTTACACACTACTTAAGCTAACTCAAACTAACTTACGTTAAGGACAACACACACACAGCCATGCCCGAGGGAGGACTCGAACCCCCAAGGGGGGGAGCCGCGTGGACCGTGACAAGACGCCTAATTCCGCGCGGCTACCGCGCGCGGCGGGAATAATTCATTATTAAAGATGTACTAAAGCATTTTTAAAGGTACATCTATGAAAGTTGGTATTTAACTTCTCGGTTGAAACTAAAAAAAAATGCGTGTTGGAAATTCAACCCCTTATTGGGTGAAATAGGAGGTGACAATTATTAAAAAATATTTCGTTATATTAAAAGAATTTAAAAGCTAAATCTACTGAGAGTTGGACGTTAATATTTCTTTACGAAGTTGAGCAATGATCCTGATGTGGTGTGCATACACAAACTCTGAGTCTGAGATATCACTATCGCTAGTAGTAGCGAGGGAACAGTTATTGAGAGGAGTCGGAAGTAGTCGGACGCAGAATGTGGTGGAGAGAAGCAGCGTGACGTGAGAGGTCACAGCCTGCCGTGACAGTGCCAGTAGCGCCGGAGGAGGCTTTGGTGTTAAATGAGGATTTTTGGTAATTTGCCTTTTTGTTGCGCGCTGTCGTTGCTTGCTTGCACACTGGAGGGATTTTGACAGATTTGCGAATGCATACATTGAGGGAAATATTCGTGTCTTTGCTGTGGCCTGGGACGTGTTTACTCAGTATAAACATTATGGACTAATTAAAGTCTGTGTTAAGTTTGTCAGTGTTTAAATAATCTATTTTGCGACTATAGTAAATTAAAGTTTTTTTCTTCCATTTTCTACACCGTTTAAGGCTAATTGACCAAACCTCTCCTGATTATTCAGTTCCTCAAAAAAAAAAAAAAAAAAAAATAAAAAAAAAAAAATAATGGCAGTAGTTGTTGCAATTATTATGACCATGCATTGCACTCACCATAGATCGCAGGATTGATTTTGAAATATTTTTAGCAAGTTACTGATCACGCAGTTGCAGCGGCAAGACGAGGTAAGTTGTTCGTTGCGTATAGGAGCATTGCAGAACAGTTGTTAAGAGTTGTTAGAGAATATTTTAAAACTCGCATTTCACGTATTTGAGAATTGAGTTCTTTATGATTTGTAGGAAGAGCAATTAATTTTTGTTTCTTTTTGTTCTCAATCAGAAATTTATCTTTGTCTGGGATGCAACGTCACATACTTCCGTACGTCTTTCAGCAGAACAAACAATAATTACAAATATACACGAGTTTAAAAAAGAATTACGGATCAGTTTCACTATAAAAATTGGTATTTCGCTTCTCGGTTAGATATAAAGAAATTTGTCTTAGGGGAGGAAATTTCTTACGGAAATATGACTACAAGAACGCAAAAGGCATGATTAACATAAAGCTCGATCTGCAGCTACCAGAATCGCGTTTTGGTCAGAAGCTTCTATGGCCTTAATTAGTGTGAAAAGTTTAGAAGGTGTTGCAATTTGTGAAGTACATACAAATTTGATTAAATACAGACAAAAAAATCTGTGCATAATATACAGTCCACGCTAGTGAAGAAGCGGGCGCTAAGCTAGTATGTGATCTTCAGTATCTCCAACTATGGTTAGTGATACAAACACATGGTGTTGTGCAGATGAAAATACGAGTATATTAAACCCGAACGTTTGGGTGGGGGGAGGGGGAAACTGTCTCCATTTCATAACCAAAAAAAAGTTCACACACACACATACACACACACAAACACACGCACACGCACACACACTTTGAACCAAACAATTAACTAACTTCACCGACCTGTCTGTGCAGTCGAGGATATGCCACGTGGGGTGACATTTTATGAGGTTCTTGAAAATTCCTGTATTGAACTAACAGGTCATTGAGCCGGATGCTTATCGTGATGACTGGGTGTTGTGTGCTGTCCTTAGGTTAGTTAGGTTTAAGTAGTTCTAAGTTCTAGGGGACTGATGACCATAGATGTTAAGTCCCACAGTGCTCAGAGCCATTTGAACCATTTGAGCCGGATGCTCCACTGTACGCCTGTCAGCTCAGGTTGGAGGTAATCAGGAGGTACATCAGCAGCTGCGAGCGAGAACGATCTCGCAAACAAATCGAGACCAGTCTTCAACGTGAAAAGTTTTGAAATCTCTCTGAGACATCGTGACGAAATTTTTCAATACTGAAACGAAGGTCTGGTCAGAAATGACTGCTTTGAGCTAGGAGACTGTTTCATGTCATGAGCTTGAAGTTGATTTTTCCAACAGATGAACTTTTGTTTTATAGGATCAATCTTCTCCGCCATATCTGTTAGCAAATCGTTCTCCCGCCCGCAAGTAATTGGGGATGTCGACCACAAAAGACTTTGTCACTGCTCTACTTTCCGTTAACACAGCTGTTTCCTTAATCACGTTGTCTTTTTGCCCAGTGTTGTACCGATGTTCTAAGGAATGTTTTTCCAGCTCAGAATAATACAACGGTGTATTAAGCACGCTGCATGGCGTTCAAAAAGTAATCCCCATTCAGCACTGAATTATGTGAATTTTCCACTTTTTCTTTTCGTCTAACAAATGCGTAGAAACACTTTTCTTAAAATGTATAGAACTCAGTCAACATCTTCCTTCAGTTATACTTACATTACTTCTTAAACTGATGTTAACGTTTTCTTTTTTTTTACAAACAATATTGAAAAAAATGAGAACTGTTATCAAATTTAGTTCTGAGCATGGGTCGTTAACATACATACGAGGTTCCAAAGGTTTTCCAGCACCCGACGCTGATTGGAAGTACATTGCATGAGGAGGGACCCTATACTCTGCACACTGACGGAAACTGTTTCGTCAGTGGAGGTGAGCGTGTTTGGCAAAACGCCCACACCCTCGCTTCCGTACGATTCACCGCCTGCCTGTGGCGGGTGTTGCGCCTATCCTAGAGCAAGGGGGCGCGTCTCAGCCCGAGTCAGTGGAGCGCTCTCTTAGTTCAGAGGCAGGGCTTCGTGCCGGCGCTGGCGTACAGCGAGCTAGCAGGTCCATAAAACCTCAGGCCTTTGTGGGGATGGTTTATACTTTTCCAGAGAATGCATATTAAAGTTTTACGCTATTGTAAGAGCTGCCAGTGTGAAATGATTTCTGGAGGGTCAGTGTGTGCAGCCTTGTTATTTTGAACCACTGAAATTATCAGCCTAATACTCAATTTCCGTGAGAAGCTTTTGGTCCTTATACAGACCTGATGTTTTCATATCCGTCGGTACCAGAGAGCACAGAGTGCCAATTTTTTTATATTTTTACCGGAAAAATCGTAGCAGCATGTCGTGGGGTTCTTTTTTGTGAATTTTAATTTGCTTTTTTGTTGATGCTGTTTGCAGATCATTTTTTAAAAACCATATATCTTAGAGCCGTGGCTGAGCCGTAATGGAACCCGTTTCGTTTTTACTACACAGAGACCACTGTAATAATGTTATGGAAACAGAAAACGGATCGAGATATTGAAACAAAATGTCTGATAAATAACAGATTAAGGTGTCTGTTGTGGTCGGGTTACTACATGTCACTTGTCTATCTTATCTACCAGCTAGAACGATCGCCCAATCTATTTGCCGGTTGCCATTTTAACAGCTGCGAGGATCCACAAAAGTTTGGTTCAAATGGTTCTGAGCACTATGGGACTTAACTTCTGTGGTCATCAGTCCCCTATAACTTAGAACTACTTAAACCTAACTAACCTAAGGACATCACACACATCCATGCCCGAAGCAGGATTCGACCGTAGCGGTCACGCGGTTCTAGACTGAAGCGCCTTTAACCGCACGGCCACACCGGCCGGCCACAAAAGTTTGGTTATCAGTATTTCATACTTATATTATTGATCGAATTGAAAATTTTAAAATACTACCGTAGTATACTGATTAAAAGGTATAACCTTACGTTGCAGGTTTAACACAATAAGCCAAGTACTAATGGTAGGAACTGTGTACATATCTCGAGGCAGAGTAACTCATGCCACACAAATTACTTTTTCTGACTTTCAACCCCACCCACAAAATAATGGAGGCTGTAACTTCATTTTCACTGTTTATTTAGTAAAACTTCAACATCAGTCATGACGTTTTAATTTACTACTTCTTTACTAATGACTATTCGAAACACATTTTGCAGATACCATCTACATATACCACTGAATGTAGGTGCAGAAGTACATGACTGTACAAAACACAGTTCAGAAGACACATCATAAACAATGATGAGCATGAAAAACTAGCTTCTCTGAAAACGAAGAACAAATTATCCAGGTTATACTCTTCCAGTGGATAATCCGAAACTACTAAAACCAACACACACAGGATTTTGCACCTTTAGCCAGAAAGGTTTCACACTCTTACCATCAAATATTTAACACATTGACTCAGTTGAAAAGTAATCAGTCGTTTGAAGCTGTTTTGTTCATGGGAGTCCGATGCCTTTAGAGCATCCTACCTAATGGAGTACTGAAGAAATAATGTTCATCCATCTGTATGTGTAAAATGCATCGTCTTGACTGACTGACTCACTCAATCACTCACTCACTGATTCATCATCGCCCGCAAAGGCTAGAAACTTGGCATTTGGGGAGGGCACTGAGCGTATACTGCAGGCGCTCTTTAAGAAGAGATTTTTCTAAATTCCGCACCTAAGGGGTGAAATATCAGATGAGATGTTTTTCGAAAATATGTCGCTTTTAAGGCAATTTCGAAGCTAGACCTACGAAAATTGATATTTGATTTCTCGGTCAGAAATTAAAAAAGTACATGTTTCACTATTTTTGGAAATTTAATAACTGTGGGGATGAAATAGTGGGTGAATTTTCTTAAACAATTTGTTATTGAAGGACTACTAAAACGATTTCAAAGCTACATCTATGAACATTGGTATCTGGCTGCCTTCTTGGTTACAAATAAAAAAATAGATGTTTCAGTATTTTTGAAAATTCAACCATTAAGGGAGTGAAATAGTGGATCAAAAGTTTTAAGAACATTTTTCGGTATATTAAAAAAAGTTTAAAGCTAGATCTATGAAAACTGACATTTCACTTCTCGGTTAGATATAAAGAACTGTGTGTTATGGCATGACAGTCTGTATGGAAACATTATTACAAAAACACAAAAGGGATGATTCACAAAAACCTTGGACTCCAGTTACGAGAATCGCCTTTTAGTTAGAAGTACCTGTGGTGAAGAACATGCTACTATGGCCTTAATTTGCGTGAAAAGTTTAGAAGGTAGGTATTACCTATTTGACAACCTTCGAATCTGTGTTAATTGTCGTGCAAGCAAAATTTAACGGAATTTTGTTTCGTACTCATGGGGAGGAGCTTTCCAGGGCAAACTGCTACTAGTCAGACCATGCAGATAAGCTGTGCACATGGTATTCCAATTTGTTTCGACCTTCTGATGACTTAACTGCACAGTAATCGACAGCATCATCTGCAAACAACCTAAAGGGATTGCTCAGATTGTGTCCTACATCATTAATACAGATTAGAAACATCAAAGGGCCTATAACGCTTCCTCCTGTAACGCTTCCTCGAGCGACCTCAGATATCTCTTGTGTTTCTCTCCATGACTTCCAGCCTTTTACTACGATTTGTAAAGGAAATCGCGAATCCAGTAGCATAACTCAGGCGATACTCAGTGTACGGGCAGAGTGATTAGAATCCGCTTATGACGATTCTTATCTCGGATAAGACGAAGTAAACATTCCAGAATTCGAATCAAGAAGAGCCGCAAACATAAGAAACTTAGAAGTAGATGCCCTCGGAGTAGTGAAGCAACTTAAATGAGTTAATAAAAGCAAATCTTCCGGTCCACACTGTACGCCAATTACGTTCCTTTCCGAGTATGCTGTTGCATTAGCCACATACTTAACAGTCATATACAACCGTTCGCTCGACCAAAAATCCGTGGCCAGACGCTGAAGAGTTGGACAGGTCACACCAAATTCAAGAAAGGTAGTAGGAGTAGTCCACTAAATTACAGGCGCGGAATTTTGTAACATACCGGGTGATCAAAATGTCAGTATAAATTTGAAAACTTAATAAACCATGGAATAATGTAGATGTTGTTGTTGTTGTCTTCAGTCCTGAGACTGGTTTGATGCAGCTCTCCATTCTACTCTATCCTGCGCAAGATTCTTCATCTCCCAGTACTTACTGCGACCTACAGCCTTCTGAATCTGCTTAGTGCATTCATCTCTTGGTCTCCCTCTACGATTTTTACCCTCCACGCTGCCCTCCAATGCTAAATTTGTGATCCCTTGATGCCTCAGAACATGTCCTACCAACCGGTCCCTTCTACTTGTCAAGTTGTGCCACAAACTCCTCCCCAATTCTATTCAATACCTCCTCTTTAGTTATGTGATCTACCCATCTAATCTTCAGCATTCTTCTGTAGCACCACATTTCAAAAGCTTCTATTCTCTTCTTGTCCAAACTATTTATCGTCCATGTTTCACTTCCATACATGGCTACACTCCATACAAATACTTTCAGAAACGACTTTCTGACACTTAAATCTATACTCGATGTTAACAAATTTCTCTTCTTCAGAAACGCTTTCCTTGCCATTGCCAGTCTACATTTTATATCCTCCCTACTTCGACCATCATCAGTTATTTTGCTTCCCAAATAGCAAAACTCCTTTACTACTTTAAGCGTCGCATTTCCTAATCTAATTCCCTCAGCATCACCCGACTTAATTCGACTACATTCCATTATCCTCGTTTTGCTTTTGTTGATGTTCATCTTATATCCTCCTTTCAAGACACTGTCCATTCCGTTCAACTGCTCTTCCAAGTCCATTGCTGTCTCTGACAGAATTACAATGTCATCGGCGAACCTCAAAGATTTTATTTCTACTCCCTGGACTTTAATACCCACTCCGAATTTTTCTTTTGTTTCCTTTACTGCTTGCTCAATATACAGATTGAATAACATCGGGGACAGGCTACAACCCTGTCTCACTCCCTTCCCAACCGCTGCTTCCCTTTTAATGCCCCTCGACTCTTATAACTGCCATCTGGTTTCTGTACAAATTGTAAATAGCCTTTCGCTCCCTGTATTTTACCCCTGCCACCTTCAGAATTTGAAAGAGAGTATTCCAGTCAACACTGTCAAAAGCTTTCTCTAAGTCTACAAATGCTAGAAATGTAGGTTTGCCTTTCCTTAATCTATTTTCTAAGATAAGTCGTAGGGTCAGTATTGCCTCACGTGTTCCAACATTTCTGCGGAATCCAAACTGATCTTCGCCGAGGTCGGCTTCTACCAGTTTTTCCATTCGTCTGTAAAGAATACGCGTTAGTATTTTGCAGCTGTGACTTATTAAACTGATAGATCGGTAATTTTCACATCTGTCAACACCTGCTTTCTTTGGGATTGGAATTATTATATTCTTCTTGAAGTCTGAGGGTATTTCGCCTGTCTCATACATCTTGCTCACCACATGGTAGAGTTTTGTCAGGACTGGCTCTCCCAAGGCCGTCAGTAGTTCCAATGGCATGTTGTCTACTCCCAGGGCCTTGTTTCGACTCAGGTCTTTTAGTGCTCTGTCAAACTCTTCACGCAGTATCGTATCTCCCATTTCATCTTCTTCTACATCCTCTTCCATTTCCATAATATTGCCCTCAAGTACATCGCCCTTGTATAGACCCTCTTTATACTCCTTCCATCTTTCTGCTTTCCCTTCTTTGCTTAGAACTGGGTTTCTATCTGAGCTCTTGATATTCATACAAGTGGCTCTCTTTTCTCCAAAGGTCTCTTTAATTTTCCTGTAGGCAATATCTATCTTACCCCTAGTGAGATAAGCCTCTATATCCTTACATTTGTCCTCTAGCCATCCCTGCTTAGCCATTTTGCACTTCCTGTCGATCTCATTTTTGAGACGTTTGTATTCCCTTTTGCCTGCTTCATTTAATGCGTTTTTATATTTTCTCCTTTCATCAATTAAATTCAATATTTCGTCTGTTACCCAAGGATTTCTACTAGCCCTTGTCTTTTTACCTACTTGATCCTCTGCTGCCTGCACTACTTCATCCCTCAAAGCTACCCATTCTTCTTCTACTGTATTTCTTTCCCCCATTCCTGTCAATTGTTCCCTTATGCTCTCCCTGAAACTCTGTACAACCTCTGGTTTAGTCAGTTTATCCAGGTCCCATTTCCTTAAATTCCCGCCTTTTTGCAGTTTCTTCAGTTTTAATGTACAGTTCATAACCAATAGATTGTGGTCAGAGTCCACATCTGCCCCTGGAAATGTCTTACAATTTAAAACCTGGTTCCTAAATCTCTGTCTTACCATTATATAATCTATCTGATACCTTCTAGTATCTCCAGGATTCTTCCACGTATACAACCTTCTTTTATGATTCTTGAACCGAATGTTAGCTATAATTAAGTTATGCTCTGTGCAAAATTCTACCAGACGGCTTCCTCTTTCATTTCTCTCCCCCAATCCATATTCACCGACTGTTTCCTTCTCTCCCTTTTCCTACTCTCGAATTCCAGTCACCCATGACTATTAAATTTTCGTCTCCCTTGACTACCTGAATAATTTCTTTTATCTCATCATACATTTCATCAATTTCTTCATCATCTGCAGAGCTAGTTGGCATATAAACTTGTACTACTGTAGTAGGCATGGGCTTCGTGTCTATCTTGGCCACAATAATGCGTTCACTATGCTGTTTGTAGTAGCTTTCCCGCATTCCTATTTTCCGATTCATTATTAAACCTACTCCTGCCTTACCCCTATTTGATTTTGTGTTTATAACCCTGTAGTCACCTGATCAAAAGTCTCGTTCCTCCTGCCACCGAACTTCACTAATTCCCACTATATCTAAATTCAACCTATCCATTTCCCTTTTTAAATTTTCTAGCCTACCTGCCCGATTAAGGGATCTGACATTCCATGCTCCGATCCGTAGAACGCCAGTTTTCTTTCTCCTGATAACGACGTCTTCCTGAGTAGTCCCCGCCCGGAGATCCGAATGGGGGACTATTTTACCTCCGGAATATTTTACCCAAGAGGACGCCATGATCATTTAACCGCCGGTCGTAGTGGCCGTGCGGTTAAAGGCGCTGCAGTCTGGAACCGCAAGACCGCTACGGTCGCAGGTTGGAATCCTGCCTCGGGCATGGATGTTTGTGATGTCCTTAGGTTAGTTAGGTTTAACTAGTTCTAAGTTCTAGGGGACTAATGACCTCAGCAGTTGAGTCCCATAGTGCTCAGAGCCATTTAACCATACAGTAAAGCTGCATGCCCTCGGGAAAAATTACGGCTGTAGTTTCCCCTTGTTTTCAGCCGTTCGCAGTACCAGCACAGCAAGGCCGTTTTGGTTAGTGTTGCAAGGTCAGATCAGTCAATCATCCAGACTGTGGACCCTGCAACTACTGAAAAGGCTGCTGCCCCTCTTCAGGAACCACACGTTTGTCTGGCCTCTCAACAGATACCCCTCCGTTGTGGTTGCACCTACGGTATGGCCATCTGTATCGCTGAGGCACGCAAAGCCTACCCACCAACGGCAAGGTCCGTGGTTCATGGGGGTAGGATAATGTAGTAGATAGAGAGGTAAAATTTGACACACATACTAGGAATGACATGGGGTTTTATTAGAACAAAAAAAAAAAAAGTATTGCTAGACGCGTGAAAGATCTCTTGCGCGCGTCGTTTTGTGATGATCGTGTGCTCAGCCGCCACTTTTCGTCATGCTTGGCCTCCCAGGTCCCCAGACGCCAGTCCGTACGATTGTTGGCTTTGGGGATACCTGAAGTCGCAGGTGTATCGTGATCGACCGACATCTCTAGGGATGCTGAAAGACAACATCCGACGCCAGTGCCTCACCATAACTCCGGATATGCTTTACAGTGCTGTTCACATTTTTATTCCTCGACAACAGCTATTGTTGAGGAATGATGGTGGACATATTGAGCATTTCCTGTAAAGAACATCATCTTTGCTTTGTCTTCCTTTGTTATGGTAATTATTGCTATTCTGATCAGATGAAGCGCTATCTGTCGGACATTTTTTGAACGTTTATAGTTTTTTGGTTCTAGTTAAACCCCATGTCATTCCAAGCATGGGTGTCAATTTGTACCTCTCTATCTACATTATTCCGTGATTTATTCAGTTTTTAAATTTATACTGACTTTTTGATCACCCAGTATATTGTGTTGGAACATTATGGATTACCTCGAAGAGAACGGTCGATTGACACACAGTCAACATCGATTGACACACAGTCAACACGGATCTAGAATACATCGTTCTTGTGAAACACAACTAGCTTTTTACTCACACGACGAGTTAAGTGCCTTTGACAAGGAATTTCAAATTGAATCAGTGTTTCTAGATTTCCAGGAGGCTTTTGACACTGTACCTCACGGGTTGTAATTAAACTGTGTACTTATGGAATATCGTCTCAGTCGTGCGACTAGATTCGTGATTTGCAGTCAGAGAGGTCACGGTTCGTAGTAACTGACGGAAAATCACCGAGTGAAAGAAGTGATTTCTGGCATCCCTCAAGGTAATGTTATAGGCCGTCCGCTATTCCTTATCTATATAAACTATTCGGGAGGGAATCTGAGCAGCCGTCTCAGGTGGTTTGCAGATGATGCTGTCGTTTTTTCGTCTAGTAAAGTCATCAGAAGATAAAAACAAATTGCAAAACGATTTCGAAAAGATATCTGTATGGTGTGAAAACTGGCAGCTGACCCTAAAAGTGTGAGGTCATCCACATGAGTTCTAAAAAGGAATCCGTTAAACTTCGGTTACACGATCAATCAATTAAATCTAAAGGCCGTAAACTCAAATAAACGGTGCGCAGGGTAGACACACGGTCTGGGGCGCATCGTCATGGTTCGCGCGGCTGTCCCCGTCGGAGGTTCGAGTCGTCCCTCGGGCATGGGGGTGCGTATTGTACTTAGCGTAAGTTGAAGTTGGATTAGGTAGCGTGTAAGCCTAGGGACCGATGAGCTGAGCAGTTTGGTCCCATAGGAACTTACTATAAATTTCCGATTTTTTTTTCAAATTAATACTTATGAGTTAACAATTACGGTCAGCATAATTTAGAAATAACATACAGAAAATGTTGTAGGGAAGGCGGCAAAGACTACGATTTATTGGCAGAACACTTAGAAGATGCAACAGAGCTTCTAAAAAGACTGCCTACTCTACGCTTGTCTGTCCTATTTTGGAGTACTGCTGTGCGGTCTGGGGTCCTTACAGATAGGATCAACGGAGTACGTCGAGAAAGTGAAAAGAAGAGCAGCACATTTTGTGTTATCGAGAAATAGGGGAGAGGATGTCACGCACATGATACAGGATTTGGGGTGGACGCCATTAAAACAAAGACGTTGTTCGTTGGTACGGCAAGTTCTCGCGAAATTTCAATCACTAACTTTCTCCTCTGTATACGAAAATAGTTCGTTGACGCCGACCTACATAGGGAGAAACGACCATTATAAGAAAATAAGGGAAATCAGAGCTCGCACGGAAAGATGTAGGTGTTGGTTTTTACCGCGCCGCTCTTCCACTGTGGAATAATAGATAATTATTGCGAATGTGGTTCTATGGCCCGTCTGCCAGGCACTTCTGTGTGATTTGCAGAGTATCCATGTAGATGTGGATGTACCTGTTGTAAGTAGGCTGTTTAGGTTATTATGTTGGCAACACCATGTAGCGCTCTGTATGAAAATCACTCACTGTGCTGTGTGCAGTCTGTGGCTGATTTGCATTGTTGGAATTTGCTATTGTAGTGTTGGGCAGTTGGCTGTTAATAGCGCGTAGCGTTGCGCAGTTGGAGGTGAGCCGCCAGCAGTGGTGGATGTGGCGAGAGAGGTGGCGGGGTTTTGAGAGCGGATGATCTGGACGTGTATCCATCAGGGACAGTAAATTTGTAAGACTGGATGTCACGAACTGATATATAATGACTTTTGAACACTATTAAGGTAAATACATTGTTTGTTCTCTATCAAAATCTTTCGTTTGCTAAGTATGCCTCTCAGTAGTTAGTGCCTTCAGTAGTTAGAATCTTTTATTTAGCTGACAGTATTGGATCTCGCTGTATCGCTGTAGTTCGAGTAACGAAGATTTTTGTGAGGTAAGTGATTCATGAAAGGTATAGGTTATTGTTAGTCAGGGCCATTCTTTTCTAGGGATTATTGAAAGTGAGATTGCGTTGCGCTAAAAATATTGTGTGTCAGTTTAGTGTTGATCAGAATAAGTAAAGAGAGAAATGTCTGAGTACCTTCAGTTTTGCTCAGCTGTTTGAAAATCAAATAACGTAAGGGGTTTACCAGCACAATCATTCATAAATTTTTCTAATGGGACGTTTCATACTGTATAATAATCTCACGTGGCTCAGTGGCACGGTACAACTCTTTCAATTGGACGTCTCTTCGGCGACTCGCATCAACCTAGGCGATCTCAGCTATCCAGCCGAAGGAAGGGGCTCGGAGTTGGGTGTAGGATCCGTGCCACATGCCTCTTCTGCCGAGTATCTGCATCACTGAGAGGCTGCAAGGGCGCCGGACGGGCGGCCACTGCTGAAGCGTCGGTCCAGCGGGCGTTTCGCAAGCCGCGTGCTCGGCGGCTGGACTACACTTCCGCGTCGAAGCCGACTGCTGGCGTGGCTGGCCGGGGCCGAGTGGGGGCGGACGGAGCACTGCAGCGGGGCGGGGCGGGGGCGGGCAGCAGCTGGGCCGCGGCCGGAAGCGCGGGCCGCCCCGCCGCCAGCTGTCGTAAACAGGAAGCGGCGGTCTGTGTCTGCCTGTCTGTCAGTCCCAGCTGCGACTCTCCGGCGGAGGGGAACTCACGCGATCGCTACCACCGTCCCTGCGCTGACCTGAGGGCGCATACTGACCTATTGTCGGTACCAACAACACTGACGACCAGTACCGATGAACTCCCAAAATATTTTTCACTAAGACGGTATCTGTTCTTTCGGACATGTGTGCCCCGACCGGGACTCGAACCCGGGATCACCTGCTTACATGGCAGACGCTCTATCCATCTGAGCCACCGAGGACACAGAGGATAGCGCTACTGCAGGGATTTATCTCTGGCACGCCTCCCGTGAAACCCACATTCTCAACGTATTTTCCCGCACTACATTCGTAGTCCGAAAGAACAGATACCATCTTAGTAAATATATAGTTAAGGCTCACCGGCCACTCGACCATCTTCTTCTACTGTGCGAATGCACAAACAGTGCCCGAACTCTTACGGGAATCGGCAACGCGCCGCGAGTAATGAGTGTAATGGGCGGGGGCACACATTTTCATCTGTCCCCGTTGACGTATGTCAACGCCTGTAAGCAGCTAAGGGTGTTCATTTCCCTGTAATCCCAAAATATTTTCCGTATCGTCAATACCTAAGGAGCTTGTGTAGCTTGATCGCCGGGGTACAGCTTTCTTCATTAATACGGAAACATAGATGGCATCACCAGAAATCTGCCGGCCGGTGTGACCGAGCGGTTCTAGGCGCATCAGTCTGGAATCACGCGACCGCTACGGTCGCAGGTTCGAATCCTGTGTCGGGCATGGATGTGTGTGATGTCCTTAGGTTTGTTAGGTTTAATTAGTTCTAAGTTCTGGGAGACTGATGACCTCAGAAGTTAAGTCCCATAGTGCTCAGAGCCATTTCAGCCATTTGAACCAGAAATCTGCAACGGCTCCGAGGTACATGTCGGCGTCACCACATTACCAGAAAACGTAAACAAATATTTTACGTTAATAACCGAATGTGTCATTGCAGGACGGATGTAATTACTCCACAGGCGTCAATGAGAGTTTTGCTAGTGTTTTGCTAACAATTACAGCATTGAACTTCAAGCTTTTGAGTGACCTACCTGCTGCCGGAAATGTCGAAGTTTCACTTAATGTCCTGTCAACTGCGACTGCCTGACCAAAAAACAAAAAAAAATTAATAAAATAAAAAAATGGCTCTGCACTATGGGACTCAACATCTGAGGTCATCAGTCCCCTAGAACCTAGAACTAAGTAGTCCCCTTAGAACTACTTAAACCTAACTAACCTACGGACATCACACACATCCATGCCCGAGGCAGGATTCGAACCTGTGACTGTAGCGGTTGCGCGGTTCCAGACTGAAGCGCCTAGAACCGCTTGGGCACACCGGCCGGCTGACTGCCTTTTCCATGAACGTATTTTGCTCCTCTATTGTATGTCGTATCGACATTACTAATTTGTCGAGAGATACGGGACTCTTTACGTGAAATCTTTCCGTTCCGTGGTCATTATTTTAGTCAGAAAATTAACAGGCGACGAGTCGCTTCTCTTTTCAAGTCATTGTCGGACACATTTCCTCCTTTTCGTTACGTTCTGTTGTCTGCGAGGTGAAGGTAAAATAATCGCGGCACACGCTTTGTTCTGGGTGTTCGGAATGTCAACCTTGTAAAATAGCTTTGCCACTGACTATATAGACAATATTATCGATCTGTGAGGTTGGCTTCAATATATTTATTGTCAATAAATATCGAACGCGTGTAGGAACCTTAACAATGATTTCAGTGCTCACTACTTTGCGGTAAGTGGTAATTTTAGTTGTGATTTGTCGCAGTTTCAAATCCAGTTTTACGAATACACGAGCTGTATTCCTTCGCACCACAACAAAAGTTAAAATGTTCGTTCTGTTTTTTATCGCCTCAGCTGTTATGCTGTGTTTGGTCACAAGTAACAGTTGACAGGTACTGGCTAAGTGGTATGTCTGGCCACGTGAACTGTGCCAGTGCAGCAGAAGCCGTGTGTTCTCGTCTTGAAGGCGATTACTTGTCAGCACCGAGGGTTAGCGTTTTTTGTGCCCCAACTGACAGAAAATTGCGTGAGGTCACACTGTTAATGTTTAATTTGTAACTATTCTTCCGTAGCTGTTAGACGACAAACGAAAGTTACGTGAGAAGGGGAGAGGTATGTGCATAGAGAAAATTTCATCTGAAAGTAAACAGTGTGAAGTGAGGACATTTGTCACCCGCCAGAGTAGCCAAGACCGCTAACGCGCTGCTTCCTTGACTCGGGTAGGCGCGCCGCCCGCCGGATTAAGGACGAGGGCCGGTGTGCTGGCCAGCCTGGATGTGGTTTTTAGGCGGTTTTCCACATCTCGCTAGGTGAATACCGGGCTGGTCCCCATGTTCCGCCTCAGTTACACGGCTCGGAGACATCTGGACACGTTCGCACTGCCGGCCGGTGTGGACGAGCGGTTCTAGGCGCTTCAGTCTGGAACCGCGTGACCGCTACGGTCGCAGGTTCGAATCCTGCCTCGGGCATGGATGTGTGTGATGTCCTTAGGTTAGTTAGGTTTAAGTAGTTCTAAGTCTAGTGGACTGATGACCTCAGATGTTAAGTACCATAGTGCTCAGAGCCATTTGAACCGTTTTGAACGTTCGCACTACTACATGGATTACACTCGACGCAGACAGTTGGCATACTCTGATTCTATCCCGAGGGGGTACGGGTTGGCGGTAGGAAGGACATCTGGCCACCACTTAAACATTAACACGCCAAATCCGAGTAACGATGGCTGACCCTGCGTAACTGCGGGACAAGGCTCAAGCGATAGACAGAAGTAAGGACATTTGTCGTTTCCAAGGCTTTAAATTCTGTAGCACTGAAACGAATGTGAAAAGC
Source organism: Schistocerca piceifrons (assembly GCF_021461385.2). NCBI lineage: Eukaryota > Metazoa > Arthropoda > Insecta > Orthoptera > Acrididae > Schistocerca > Schistocerca piceifrons. Next base: position 486,040,260 of record NC_060145.1, read on the forward strand.
GTGACAAATGTGATGCTGAGCTCCGTAACACGAATCGCTGCACCGTATGTACTACTTCTTGTTTGAAATAAAGATTCTAACCATTTTATTATCTTGCGCATATGCCTATGAAGTAAATTTTCAGTTCCTCGATGAGTACAGATAATTGCCGCGCGGGATTAGCCGAGCGGTCTTAGGCGCTGCAGTCATGGACTGTGCGGCTGGTCCTGGTGGAGGTTCGAGTCCTCCCTTGGGTATGGGTGTGTGTGTTTGTCCTTAGGATAATTTAGGTTAAGTAGTGTATAAGCTTAGGGACTGATGACCTTAGCAGTTAAGTCCCATAATATTTCACACACATTTGAACATTTTTTTGGAGATAATTCACAGTATTATTGCCAGCGGAACTGGATAAGTTGTTCCTTTAGACAATCTTTGTCTGAAGAAAGAGCTAGAGTGGAATATGCAGCCACCCTCCCTCTCCATCAAATTGCAGACATTACGTCACTGACGATCGTAATAAAAATACCTGGAAGTAATCATTCACAACGATCTAAAGTGTAGCGACAACATAACTTGTGCAGCAAATAGTAGAGAAAGCAGATTCCATGCTTAGGGGCGGATCGTACCCACGAAAAAAGCACGGGGACAAGTGAATAAACATCACGTTATAATATTTGTGGTGTGATGAGATGCAACACAAGAAGAGCTTGCGAGACTTGGTACCAGGAGTACCGTGGACGTCCGTCCTCAGCGGGGACATCGCTGAGCGAAAACCATGGAGGTAGAATAAGGGGAGATGGCGCTACAGACTTACGCTGTACGGTGTTTTGAAGCCAATGGTCGGGGCTTGCCGCCATCTTGGATCCCCCAAAACATTAGCAGACGAGTGTTTACAATTCCTTCTTGTTCGTTATTCCTGTCGTGCGCACGCGATATTTATTTTATATAGTAAATGTTACACTGTTTCAGTGAACAACGCAACGTAAGGAACGCAACTTGAAACGTTGTTCTGTTCTCAAATGCGTATTCGATACGGTAATACGACACGAAAATATGACGCTTGTGGCCTCAGTACTGCGATTCCTTTTTGTTTATACAATTCGAATAACCGAGAAGTATGTGCTATGAAAAGCGTGCTTTCATAATTCATTTCTATTCACTTTCATTGTGTTTGTGTCGATAATTGATAAAGCCAGAACTCCAAAAACAATGGTTGATAGTTTAGAGGCACTGATTTGTATTCGTTGCATTTTCAAGTCAAATGCAAATTTGAAATATTCCAGTTTGCAAGAAACTTGCCTTATTTCCTTTGGTGTCCCATAGATGTATACCGGGATGATATAAACAAGCCAGCTGTCATGTCAACAAAGCGAAAGATCCGTTAAATTACGAAGGAAAATAACAGAATTTAAGATGGTCAGGCCCTTAGTAGTTTACACATATGCTTTGATTTTCAATTGTACCTACCACGTGACATTCAGTGTGGCAAATAACAGCAATTTACAGGGTAACACGACAACACAGCGATTAATGTAATGATCTAAATAGTCTGGACATAGGTAGGGAACTTTGCTTTAACAAATATGTAATCCTTTAAGTACTTATAATTTAACCACTGTAACAGGCTACTGAAGATTTAATTAACTACATTTAGTTACATTAATTTTATATTAAATTATCGCATTTTAAAACATTAGTCCCCATTTCCAGGATATTTCTTGCCAGGATTTTTCAGTTACTTGGGAACAACCAAACAATGAAAACCAAGTGTATTGCTCACCTCCAGAGAGCTCTCCGCGTTGGATGAATAGGAAATCTAAAGTCAAATCACAGGAATAAAACCACACTGTAAGACTTTACAGTGCATCAGAATTTCAAGTATATATAAGAAAATAGCGCTTAAAGTCCACTTACGAGTGAAATGTGGTTTTTTTAAACTTTAGACTACAATCAGAACATTAGTACACCAGTAAAGCAATGTGAGCCGGCATTTTTTATCAAAACACTTCACGACTACACGGAATCAAACTAACAGAAGCGAATGTTTTGGGGTAGCTAATATGGCGAATCTTCCCTTGGGTCGGCTTCAAGTTTGTGACGTCATGACAACTCCTCTTATTTTTACCTACATGGCGAAAACCGATCAGGCTGCCCGCGAGAATCACGCACCCTGGAGCGCCAGCGCAGCCAGGAAGACAGACGCGCGTCAGCAACTGAGCTCGAACAGAAGTTGTCAGTTGCACGTCGTAAGTCAGCTCGCGCCTTGTTAGCGAGTTCCTACAGAACGTTCGTCGTGTCTTCAAGTCTTCCAGCCGTCGAGTGGCCGATAGACAGAGAGTAGTTAGTCTTCATTAGAATCAGAACAGTGAATAGAACTATCGCGTGTGGACAGAGACCGCCTGTCTAGAGACTCAACTGAGAATTGTCAGTTTGAAACTGTTCTCTGAATACTACATCAAGACAGAAGATTAGTTTTCTTCCGACTTTAGTACAGGAATGTTATTTAGTTTGTGTTTGTGGAACTGCAGTCAACGCACGACAGATGGGCTAAACCTGCATAGTACAACTGCTGTAACCAGCATTGCCAAAACTGCGTAATGTATTTTACTATTCACTATTCTATGTTACTTTCATTGTGTATGTGCCGCCCTAGTACCCACGCACCCGTCCTACCAGGACACCTTTTCATTTTTTTACAGCGGCCGTGAGATTTCATCAAAGTGGACGCCCCGTCCACAACAATGTACAGGGTGGTACATTGCTAGTGACCGGGCCAAATATCTCACGAAATAAGCGTCAAACGAAAAAACTACAAAGAACGAAACTTGTCTAGTTTGGAGGGAGAAACCAGATGGATCTATGGTTGGCCATCTAGATGGCGCTGCCACAGGTCGAACGGATATCAACTTCGTTTTATTAAATAGGAACCCCCAATTTTTCATTACGTATTCGTGTAGTACATAAAGAAATATGAATTTTTTAGTTGCACCACTTTTTTCGCCTTGTGATAGATGGGGCTGTAATAGTCACAAACGTATAAGTACGTCGTATCACGTAACATTCGGCCAGTCCGGACGGTATTTGCTTCGTGTTAAAATGGACCGTTTACCAATTGCAGAAAATGTCGATATCGTGTTGATATATGGCTATTGTGATCAAAATGCCCAACGGATGTGTGCTATGTATGCTGCTCGGTATCCTGGACGACATCATCCAAGTGTCCGGACCATTCGCCGGATAGTTACGTTATTTAAGAAAATGGGAAGTGTTCAGCCACATGTGAAACCTCAACCACGACCTGCAACAAATGATGATGTCCAAGTAGCTGTTTTAGCTGCTGTCGCGGTGTTGAGAATACTACATCAACATAGATTGCACCCGTACCATATTTCTATGCACCAGGAATTGCATGGCGACGACTCTGAACGTCGTGTACAGTTCTGCCACTGGGCAGAAGAGAAATTACGGGACGATGACAGATTTTCTGCACGCGTTCTGTTTAGCGACGAAGCGTCATTCACCAACAGCGGTAACGTAAACCGGCATAATATGCACTATTGGGCAACGGAAAACCCACGATGGCTGCGACAAGTGGAACATCAGCGACCTCGGCGGGTTAATGTATGGTACGGCATTATGGGAGGGCGGATATTGGCCCGCATTTTATTGATGGCAATCTCAATGGTGCAATGTATGCTGATTTCCTACGTAATGCTCTATCGATCTTACTAAAGGTTGTTTCACTGCATGACAGAATGGCGATGTACTTCCAACATGATGGATGTCCGGCACATAGCTCACGTGCGGTTGAAGCGGTATTGAATAGCATATTTCATGACAGGTGGATTGGTCGTCGAAGCACCATACCATGGCCCGCACGTTCACCGGATCTGACGCGTGCGGTATTGATTAGCATATTTCATGACAGATGTATTGGTCGTCGAAGCACGTCATCGGATCTGACGTCCCCGGATTTCTTTCTGTGCGGAAAGTTGAAGGATATTTGCTATCGTGATCCACCGACAACGCCTGACAACATACGTCAGCGCTTTGTCTATGGATGTGCGAACATTACGGAAGGCGAACTACTCGCTGTTGAGAGGAATGTCGTTACTCGTATTGCCAAATGCATTGAGGTTGACGGACATGATTCTGAGCATTTATTGCATTAATGTGGTATTTACATGTAATCACGCTGTAACAGCATGCGTTCTCAGAAATGATAAGTTCACAAAGGTACATGTATGACATTGGAACAACCGAAATAAAATGTTCAAACGTACCTACGTTATGTATTTTAATTTAAAAAACCTACCTGTTACCAACTGTTCGTCTAAAACTGTGAGCCATATGTTTGTGACTATTACAGTGCCATCTATCACAAAGCGAAAAAAGTGGTCCACATAAAACATTCATATTTCTTTATGTGCTACACTAATGTGTAATAAAAAATGGGGGTTCCTACTTAATAAGACGCAGTTGATATCCATTTGACCTATGGCAGCACCATCTAGCGGGCCAACCATAGCGCCGTCTGGTTTCCCCCTTGAATCTAGACAAGTTTCGTTCATTGTATTTTTCGTTTGACTCTTATTTCGTGAGATATTTGGCCCAGTACGATCAATGGACCACCCTGTAAAAGTGGGGGGGGGGGGGGGAGGCGGGGGCATTACTAGACATTCTTGGGTGATACGATTTGTAGGTAAATGCACTGTTCTTCGATGCTTGGTGACAATAAAAAAAATAATATTTACTCGGCGAGGGAAAGCTGCAACCAGTGTGTCTACTGCCGTCTTGAGAATAAACGTTACTGTCGCAAACAGCAAGTATCGTAACGGAATCGAAGATGTACCGTCGACATTTTGCGCTATTTTCAGAGCAATACAGTGAAAGCTGTGCATTTCTTTTGCTCGAGTTGTATGAAGCTGACATTCTAAGGTAATACGAAATGCACCACAAACAACCAAGAGGGACGCAAAGTCGAGCATGCGGTCTACTGGAATACCTTGTCCTAGGGTAAGGGAAATCGTTAGAGTAAATTTTTAATCGCAATGTGTGGAATGCTTTTACAGAGCTGCAGCGCGCGCACATATGCCGCAAACTGCCCGCTACGTGTGGGGGGGGGGGGGGGGGGGGGGGCAGTCACTGCCTGCTACTCCCTCAGATGAGGCGGCTTCTCGCTCTCAGAAGGGCACCATCGGAACTGTCGATCACTGGATTCTTATGCGTTTTGGGGACGCTGTAGAACCACCTGTCCTTACTACCTGGCTAGCCGCTTTTCAGACGATAACCTCTAGTTGCAGAGAAAATCGGTGTTGAAGGTTTTTGGGTACATCCTACCCTGCCACGTTAGACACGTTACGACCGACCGAAAGATGTGTAGCGGCTAAGGTTATGGCTGTCATCGTGACGGTACATGTTCAAATCCAAGCCGTCCATTTTTTTAAATTTAACTGCACGCAATGTAATTACGTAGTACATGTCGTGCAAAATTATTAGAAACAGACATTTTCGTCGTAGTAATTTCATTAATCAACCTATCATTACAGTAAAGTCTCTTCAAACGTGGTTACTGTCAGAGTAGATAACAGAATCGTCTTTCTCGCTATCGCTTGCTGTGCTGGAACAGAATTCCGGATGGTATTTGTCATAGAAGTACCCGAAACACAGATTCGTAGGGCACCGTGAACATTTAGTGAATGTTACTGTCTTGCAGGCACGCGGATTTTTCGGTAGCGGTAACGGAAAATACAGTTCGTTTAAATTCTTCCTTGAATCAGCTCCGATGCGTACCACGCTTATTTGATCATTCCTGTCGAAGCAGATGCACTCAACTGATGCAGATTAAAGAGTGTATTTTTCATAGATTCTTCCCTCTACGCGATTTCTTTGTTACGCTTTAGCAGATCGGAATAATTTTGATTTTTCTTCGTTAAAATTCTAAACTGTCCGCAAAAATAAAAATCACAGGGTTGTCCAATATTACTGACATTTAAAAAAAAATTACTGTATAACTTTTTAATCACTTCTGCGGGTGTCAGACCTGCTGAAGTGGTAAAATGGTGCATAGAAAGTTTTTAATTGCTTAATAATGAATTGCATCCCGTTATCCAGCATCAGATTCCCATCAGACTGCGAGAACGTTGACCGACGGCACTGTTTAGAGGCCGGTGACCGATCTCAAAATTACGCAGTTTGCCTAATTACATTGCCCGGATGCCGATAGAAATGATCGGTAAAAGGGATCTCAGGGACGCTGAAATAAAAGTTTGATAAAGAAAATGCCAGTCGAACACTGCTAGCGTTCGTGGCCACCAAACAATTCGTCATCGACTCTCCTTTGCTGCAGCCTGAAAAAGTTCTGAAATGCAACATAATACACAATATATTGACATTTGGCATTAATGGATGAGGGAAGTAGGTTTCTTTATTTAAACGCGGCTGTTATCATTACATTAACGTAATTATTTAGCCGAGAGCGACACTTATGAGAAAACAATTAAAAACAAACGAGAGAGTAAGAGAAAGGGAGGGAGGGAGAGAGAGAGAGAGAGAAAAATGACTCTGAGCACTATGGGACTTAACTTCTGTGGTCATCAGTCCCCTAGAACTTAGAACTACTTAAATCTAACTAACCTAAGGACATCACACACATCCATGCCCGAGGCAGGATTCGAACCTGCGACCGTAGCAGTCGCGCGGTTCCGGACTGAGCGCCTTAACCGCGAGACCACCGCGGCCTGCAGAGAGAGAGAGAGAGAGAGAGAGAGAGAGAGAGAGAGAGAGAGAGAGAGAGAGAGCACAGCTCGTGGTTTTATACAGTCAACACAAATTACGACGACTGCCTTCAGTTTGCTTTACAGAGCATCTTCTATTGTTTCGATGTATAAACATTTCTCTGGAACATTCTTTATATAAACAGTAAACACAATCCTTTTTTCTGTATTAAATTTTCACCTGTTCTCCTTACTTTACAGATTTATTTACACAGGGAAAATTTATTCTTAATGTCTTTTAGCATTAATTACAAGTTTGGGCATATTTCATTGATTATTCAAAAAGCAACATTTCAGTTGCCAAAGTGGAGTACATTTGGGAGAGATAATTTTACGGCACAGGTGCTTGCTTTCCTTTCATCTACAGAGATCTGATCGTAATTTGTCTGATCAGCTTGCTTTGCCCACGAGTCAAGTGAACGTTATCCAATAATTTGGCATTTTAACTACGAATCACAAACGGAATACACATTTGAGGGAAGTTAGCTGTAAGGATAAATAATTAATGAAATTACTGCAGCGAAATGACTATTTTTTGAATAATTTTGCACGAGATATACTGTTTAATGGAACTGACAGAGAAACAACAAACAAAAAACACACAGGTAGGATTTAAACCTGTACCGTCAGCGTGGTACCCGTCAACCTTAGTCATTTCGCTACTTTCATTCGGTCGAAAAAATAGCTAACGCTACAGGTGTACGAGCTACGCATAAAACTTCAACTTCAATTTTCTAGGAAACCAGCGGCCGTCGCATGAAAAACTGACAGCCAGGCACTCAGAACAGGTGCCTCTAAGACTCGCCAAAATCCGTGGAGGCGACCAGCTCTGCAGCGTGGAGCAAAGACATTGAGTATTCCGCGGTACGATTCTAAATTCATTGTTTCCAAGCACTGTGCATAGCTCTCCTATCCTTATGCCGGTGGTAGTAGCCCAGGTGTGGAGCATGTCAGCGAAGTATATACCTTTCTCTGTAGAACGCTCCAGCCGTTACTTTTCTTTTTTTTTTTTCAAGTCCAGTATAATTATATAGTGTTACGGAATCTGATAGTTCTTCACACACTAAAAGTGCGGGTGGATAATTTCGTTTTAAGCGGAATGCGGGCCCGCTGCTTTTTTTTGTTGTGGCGTGCCTTTCTGAAAAAATGGCTATCTGCTGAATACTGTGAGAAAATCGACAAAATTTTAACGAATTGCTACAAATCTGTAAACAGTGTCACATGTAGGTGTTCCTGCAGGGAACGCACTACGGTAGTAGTCGTTCTACATTCAAAACTCCGTATTTAAGCGCATCTCCTTGTCAAATAAGGTATTTGTGCAATACTGGAGGAAAATCGACAAAAATTTAATGAATTGCAACAGAGTGGCTCCAGGAACAGTGTTCTGAGTTTAAACTACACTCCTGGAAATTGAAATAAGAACACCGTGAATTCATTGTCCCAGGAAGGGGAAACTTTATTGACACATTCCTGGGGTCAGATACATCACATGATCACACTGACAGAACCACAGGCACATAGACACAGGCAACAGAGCATGCGCAATGTCGGCACTAGTACAGTGTATATCCACCTTTCGCAGCAATGCAGGCTGCTATTCTCCCATGGAGACGATCGTAGAGATGCTGGATGTAGTCCTGTGGAACGGCTTGCCATGCCATTTCCACCTGGCGCCTCAGTTGGACCAGCGTTCGTGCTGGACGCGCAGACCGCGTGAGACGACGCTTCATCCAGTCCCAAACATGCTCAATGGGGGACAGATCCGGGGATCTTGCTGGCCAGGGTAGTTGACTTACACCTTCTAGAGCACGTTGGGTGGCACGGGATACATGCGGACGTGCATTGTCCTGTTGGAACAGCAAGTTCCCTTGCCGGTCTAGGAATGGTAGAACGATGGGTTCGATGACGGTTTGGATGTACCGTGCACTATTCAGTGTCCCCTCGACGATCACCAGTGGTGTACGGCCAGTGTAGGAGATCGCTCCCCACACCATGATGCCGGGTGTTGGCCCTGTGTGCCTCGGTCGTATGCAGTCCTGATTGTGGCGCTCACCTGCACGGCGCCAAACACGCATACGACCATCATTGGCACCAAGGCAGAAGCGACTCTCATCGCTGAAGACGACACGTCTCCATTCGTCCCTCCATTCACGCCTGTCGCGACACCACTGGAGACGGGCTGCACGATGTTGGGGCGTGAGCGGAAGACGGCCTAACGGTGTGCGGGACCGTAGCCCAGCTTCATGGAGACGGTTTCGAATGGTCCTTGCCGATACCCCAGGAGCAACAGTGTCCCTAATTTGCTGGGAAGTGGCGGTGCGGTCCCCTACGGCACTGCGTAGGATCCTACGGTCTTGGCGTGCATCCGTGCGTCGCTGCGGTCCGGTCCCAGGTCGACGGGCACGTGCACCTTCCGCCGACCACTGGCGACAACATCGATGTACTGTGGATACCTCACGCCCCACGTGTTGAGCAATTCGGCGGTACGTCCACCCGGCCTCCCGCATGCCCACTATACGCCCTCGCTCAAAGTTCGTCAACTGCACATACGGTTCACGTCCACGCTGTCGCGGCATGCTACCAGTGTTAAAGACTGCGATGGAGCTCCGTATGCCACGGCAAACTGGCTGACACTGACGGCGGCGGTGCATAAATGCTGCGCAGCTAGCGCCATTCGACGGCCAACACCGCGGTTCCTGGTGTGTCCGCTGTGCGGTGCGTGTGATCATTGCTTGTACAGCCCTCTCGCAGTGTCCGGAGCAAGTATGGTGGGTCTGACACACCGGTGTCAATGTGTTCTTTTTTCCATTTCCAGGAGTGTATTTCGCTGGCCACCAAGCTCCCCAGACACGAACATTATTGGGCACATCTGGGATGCCTTGCAAGGTGCTGTTCAGAAGAGATCTCCACGCCCTCGTACTTTTACTGATTTACGGACAGCCCTGTAGGATTCATGGTGTCAGTTCTCTCCAGCACTACTTCAGACGTTAGTCGTGCCACGTCGCGTTGTGGCGCTCGCGGGGCCCCTACGCGATATTAAGCACGTGTACCAGTTTTTTTGGGTCTTCAGTGTAATATTCTCTGACGAATACCCTTAAAATAACTTGGATGACTTTTGTTTGAAATTTTGTGATACAGTTTTTTTTTTACCCCGTACTACAACAGTTCCCTTAGGGACTAGGAATAACATACACCTGTGTTGCAGTCCTCAAGAGAAGAAAAGCTACGAAAGAAACGCCTCTGCCATCTGCCACGACGGTGATATACGAAACATCAACCGGATGCAGGATCTGAACTGTGATTCAATGACTAATGACCACGCACTTTGCGGTTGTGCTAACAGCTCCTTCGCCCTGCATCTATCCTGCCAGTTAATTCATCACACATTTCGCGATCGCTGTCGGTAGCCTACATTTCCGTGTACAATGCTGTTACACCAATATGTTGCCACTATAATCCAAGGTGGATATTAACGGGACGAAAGTGTTGCCACAATTTGTGACGTGGCTGTACACACCGAAAATGCCCGATGTGGGATATGTCCACTTTCCGCGCGAACAGTTTTGTTTTGTCAACTGTACATACTCACGAATTTGAGTGACTGGTGTAACCGACAAAGTGTACTACACTGCAAAATTTTAGGACGAGGTCAATATAGTAACGAAGCATATTAGCGAGTCTGTGAAAATGGATGAATGTGCGGGAGAATGTTGTGAGAGGTCTCGCAGTCGTGTACAGAAAGGTAGACATCACATGGGGCTGGCTTTGCAACAAAGGCTGTTGAAGGAACAGGAAAAGACACTGTACGCCAACCAGCGAGCAGTTAGACTGCGCTGTGGGCTGTTTGTCATCAAAACAGGGCCAGAGACAACATGTGAATGACTTCACACGGAGAAGAACATGGAGAAACTAGATGCAGGGCGGAGTTTGTCGAGTGCAGACCAGGAGTACGGTGTTGACCACAACACTGTTTCAGACGCATGGAGGGCGTTCCGAACGACAGTGACTGCTGTCCGAAGGAGAGGAGGTTGTTGAGCACAGCCAACTGCAGCAGCAGATGACGGCTACGTCAGCAGCGGGCGAGAAGTCGCTCACGTCAAAAAGCGGGTGCAGTGTGTAACGGGACATCCTCCTCTAGCATTACTTTTCCTCAACAGCAGTTGTCGATACCAGTATTATTTTCCGAATTTTGGACACGTCAATATTATCTCAGAAGCTTTTCTGAAAACTTTCATATAATTATATACACAGTATGATAAAATTTATAAAAAGGATGTTATAATCGATAAGTACTATTTCTGAATGTACAGTTGCCGGCCGCGGTTGCCGAGCGGTTCTAGGCGCTTCAGTCAGGAACCGCGCGACTGCTACGGTCGCAGGTTCGAATCCTGCCTCGGGCATGGATGTGTGTGATGTCCTTGGGTTAGTTAGCTTTAAGTAGTGCTAAGTTCTAGGGGACTGATGACCTTAGATGTTAAAGGGGGTACGACGTCAAACGGGCCGTCTTGGAGCGGGAGAGACACCACAGGACATTTTAATTTCCACTGTCTATACTTTTACGAATAAATTTATACAAATTTGTCAGCATGACCAGGAAGGATTCAGGTTTCACAATCATAGCAGTGGAAATTCAAGAATATAGCAAAATAATTTTTTTTCACATGTGAAGGTTCATCATTTTTTCACTTCTATTGGCTATGTTCGTTGCTATAGGTACACGTTTCTTCATATGCAAGAGAGTCTTCGATGAATTTTGCACAGCATACAAACCATACTTACAGGTGTATGAAACTCTAGAAATTATTTAATTTATGAAAATTGAATGTGCTGTTATATTTTAAACTTCATGTTTAGAAAAAACTCAAATTTTATAGTTAATTACCTCAATTTTTACCACAGTTTTTAATAGATTTGGAAAATTCTAGAGTTTCATACACCTGTTAGTATGGTTTGTATGCTGTGCAAAATTCATAGAAGAATCTCCCTTACTTATGAAGAAAAGTGTACCTATAGCAACAAATGCAGCCAATGGTAAGTGAAAAAAGGTGAAATACAAATGTAAAAAAATAAATTACTTTCTTATATTTTTGAACTTACACCACTATAAGTATAAATCTTGAATCCTTTCTGGTCATTCTGACAAAGTTTTATGAATTTATTTTTGAAAGTATAGACAGTGGAAAGTAAAATGTCCTGTGGTGTCTCTCCTGCTCTAAGTCATCCCGTTTGACGTCCTACCCCCCCTTAAGCCCAATAGTGCTCAGAGCCATTTGAACCATTTTTTGAATGTACAGTTAAAATTACTTTTTTTAGAAACTTTTGAAACTGCGAATTATTTGCACACTTAAAATTTCTTTTGTTAATTACACAATCCTCTACTATTTACTACGTTTATTTCTGGATTCATTTATGAAATAATAATCGAAATTAATAATGTAAGGAAAACTGGTAGGACTTCATTTGTTAAGAAAAATTGTAAGCCCTTTGGATTATTGTTATTTCCCCAGAGTGAGAGAGTCGTAAGCTTGCGTCTGATGTGATCGGACGCATTTTTGTGCGAACAGTGTATTTAATGCGAAAAATGAAAATAGTTTTGTTATACTAAAATGTGAGAAAATCAATGGAAAATATATTTGCGTAAAAAAAAATCTGCAACAACAATCTTCCAATTTATTTAGTTCAAGCCAACCGTGAGGACCTGATGTTAGATTTCAGCTCCAAGAATCAGACCCCTAAACAAGAAGAACTGGAGCCATCTCGAAATGACGAGCTAAGTAAATTTGAAAGTTTATTGTAATCTTCGCTTGTCTCAAATCTTCACAAAAGACTTTGCTTAGTAATTACTCTGATGGACATTGTTTAATGTGGGCAATAGATGGAATAAGGGACGCGGGGAGAGATTACAAGTTAACAGGACCGCAGGACACGCAAAGTCATACCCACTGTGATACGGCGACTGTATGCGGAGGTCTCTTTGCCCGAAGACCAGTACGTTGTGTTGGACTGATACCCGTACATCGGCAGCAGCGTTTGCGGTGACGCCATGAGCACAGCGACTGTACCAAAATAAAGTGGGGTTGCGTTTCCTTCTCGGACAGAGCAGACCCGTTCTGAGTAGTGATTCTGGACGTACCCTGATGTGGCAACACGTAGCGTATCCAGGAGGAGTGTGAAGGCGATCGCTTCAGTGGAGCAGCTGTTACGGTGCGAGGGGGAAAAATGTTACACGGGCGTACTGCCCGCCAAATCTTTGACCACGGTATAGTCACCGTGCAACATTACTCGACACTCTACTCCTTCACCGCGTAGGTCTTTTCAGGGCTACATTCGGTCCAGACTTCATTTTTATGGATGACAATACGCGACCGCATCACGCAGGCGGAGGGCGTCTTTGAACGAGGGGATATTCAGCGAATAGACAGGACTGTCCGTTCCTTCGATTTAAAACGCTTTCGCGGTTGATGCGACACATGTTGCCAGTTTGAGGTCGGTGTCGGTTAAGAACTATCTTCCATAGGCAACGATACTATGTTTGTGTTGCGTCACTGTCACGTTTTAGATGTGCGTGTGCAAGCTTTCAACTAGTAGTTAGTACTTCTGTTAAGGGGACATGCTCGTGAAAATTTGAAAAATTTCTTTGTCTACAGAGAAGAGGATTTCATGCTGATTTCAAAAATGTATAGCTTACAGGCATTATCATTTTCCGTTCGTTCTGAAACTGAGGTTGAACGTAATGTTGCACACGGGGGGGGGGGGGCGGAGGGTTGTTTGTTGTTTGGAGAAGGAGACCAGACAGCGAGGTAATCGGTCTCATCGCATTAGGGAAGGACGGGGAAGGAAGCCGGCCGTGCCCTTTGAAAGAAACCATCCCGGCATTTGCCTGGAGCGATTTAGGGAAATCATGGTAAACCTAAATCAGGATGGCCGGACGCGGGGTTGAACCGTCGTCCTCCCGAATGCGTGCACAGGGGCCACGCCCATCTGTCAGTTTGAAGTGCGTCAGAATGCGTGATGCGTTGTTTGGTTCTTCCGTTTTTTCCGTCGTTAGTTACGGATCGTTAAACACAGGTGTATTCTAGAAGGCACTGACCCCTGGAACCACAGTACAGGTGTGTCTAGATGGCTATGGGTCGAAGGTAAACGGAGGTCTCAGAATATTTGATTTCGGAATTTCGCAAGGGTGTGGTTTTGTAGTAATTGTGTATTGTTTTGTTTCTGTGTGTGTGTTGCCTGTGCTACAACTGCCGAGAGTAAAGAAATTTAGTCCCAAATGAAAGTTTTGCGGCAACCACTTCCAAACACAACCGAAGTTGCTTCAAAAGTAGCCCATGGAAACTGTCTACAGGCAGTGCTTCTAGACGTAAACTTTCGCTTTCTGAATGTAATAACTACGAGCCTAGTAGTATTGTGAGCAGCAATAACGACGGAAATGTCATTGTGAACCTAAATATGCTGTCAAGACTTTTGAAGAGTGCTGTGAGATGTACGTACTGCAATTGTGAAGATAGTATTGACTTTTCTGAGGATATTTCAGCAAGGACGGGTCTTTCAAGTCGGTTAGTGATTGCCTGTAACTCCTGTAAGATGCACAGTGATACTATGACATTGCCAGTAACTGACAGTCGACATTACAGTGTAAATATTCAGCTTGCTTATGCAATGCGATGTATTGGAAGGGGAAGGAGAGCTGCCCAGACTTTTTGTGCAGTGATGGATTTGCCTCCATCTCCACTGAGATTTGACAGATACAATAAATTAATACATAATGCTTTACGTGGTGTAAGTGAACATTCAATGAAAAGAGCAGCAGAAGAAGCAGTAGCCTTTTCTGAGAACACAGACATTGTCGCAGCTGTTGATGGATCTTGGCAGAAGAGAGGTCATACTTCTCTGAATGTGGTTGTAACTGCCACATTTATTGAAACTGGTTACGTACTAGATTATGTACGTCTAACAAAGCACTGCCAGGGTTGTTCAAGTAAATTTATGGGCACCCATGTTTGTGTAAAGAACTTCGATGGCCCAAGTGGAAACATGGAAACGAAAGGAGTTCTAAACATTTTAGAAGATTAGAGGTCAGTCGTGGAGTGAGGTGTGTAGGCTACCTTGGGGATGGAGACTGTAAAGGACGCACTACTGTTGTTAATGACAGACCATATGGGGACACCCTGATAGAAAAGCTTGAATGCGTTGGTCATGTAGAAAAAAAGAATGGGAGCTCGGCTGAGAAAATTATGTAAAGACTTCAGTGGATAAAAACTGTCAGATGGAAAACACATAGGTAGTCCAGGTCCTCTTACAAAAAGTGAAATTGATTCTTTCACTCAATATTATGGATTAGCAATAAGGAGAAATGTAGGAGATTCAAATGGTTCAAATGGCTCTGAGCACTATGGGGCTTAACATCTAAGGTCATCAGTCCCCTAGAACTTAGAACTACTTAAACCCAACTAACCTATGGACACACACACATCCTTGCCCGAGGCAGGATTTGAACCTGCGACAGTATCAATCGCGCGGTTCCGGACTGAAGCGCCTAGAACCGCTCGGCCACACCGGCCGGCTAGAAATGTAGGAGATTTGGAGAACATGAGACGAGTTGTTTGGGCAACATGGTTTCACAGAGTGTTAACAGATGAAATCCCACAGCATGGTTTGTGTCCTAAAGGGAAATATTCGTGGCGCAAATACTGGCTGAGCAATGCTACAGGCATACAATATATTCACAAACATTCCTTACCACTTGCTGTAATGGAGGCAATTAGGCCTGTATATAGGGATCTGGCAAATAAAAATCTACTTAGGAAATGTACGCATGGTCGCTCTCAGAATGTAAATGAAAGCTTCAACAGCTGTATATGGGAGAGAATACCGAAAACTGTATTTGTTGGGCTGACAGTGCTGAAGATTGGTGTAATGGATGCAATAATAACATTCAATGATGGTGCAATTTCAAGGATCAATATTACGAAGAAACTGAACAGACGGGGAGAAATATGGCTTTAGCTCTAACTGTTACTGATAAGCGGCGGGTAACCGAAGCAGAGACAGCTGTAGACGCTGCCACCGAGGAGTCAAGGATAAAGAAGAGAACGAAGAGAAAGAGTATGGAGGATAAGGAAACAGGAGGACAATTGGAGTATGCAGCTGGAATGTTCTAAACGAGCGTAGTGGTAAGTTAATAAATCTGTAAATCTCCTTTTACGATTTACCGAAAACTTGAATTTTCATCATTCAGGTACACTTTTCTCCTAAATGAAGTTAAACCAACAAAAATTGGTACAGATATTTAGAATGACCTCCTCTACCTCCCTGCCTACTATTTCCTGAAAAATTTATAACATGATGATGATGTCGATGATATTTGAGCTAAATTTTTAAATATTTTTGCTGTAGTGCCGTGTGCCGCCGCTACTGTCCCTACTGCTGCAGCGCCCGGCCGAGCCGCGGCAGTGGTCAGCGCGGCGACAGCCGTCGTCATCTGTCTGCGTCGCGGACAGGTAATTATTGTGGCTCTGGGGCCACATTGTGGAAGCAGAGGTTAGCGTAGGGCCGCGCCTTTCAAAATGAGTGCATTCGTTAGTTATCGTTGCATTTCAGAAAAGGAAGAAATGTCACCATAAAAATCAATAAATATAAATGAAATAGAGCAGTCGTAATTTTAATAAATTTATTTGTTGTACTTATTTCGTATCATGTATAACTGAAGCCTCCCCCCGATGAACCATGGACCTTGCCGTTGGTGGGGAGGCTTGCGTGCCTCAGCGATACAGATAGCCGTACCGTAGGTGCAACCACGACGGAGGGGTAACTGTTGAGAGGACAGACAAACGTGTGGTTCCTGAAGAGGGGCAGCAGCATTTTCAGTAGTTGCAAGGGCAACAGTCTGGATGATTGACTGATCTGGCCTTGTAACAATAACCAAAACGGCCTTGCTGTGCTGGTACTGCTAACGGCTGAAAGCTAGGGGAAACTACAGCCGTAATTTTTCCCGAGGGCATGCAGCTTTACTGTATGATTAAATGATGATGGCGTCCTCTTGGGTAAAATATTCCGGAGGTAAAATAGTCCCCCATTCGGATCTCCGGGCAGGGACTACTCAAGAGGATGTCGTTATCAGGAGAAAGAAAACTGGCGTTCTACGGATCGGAGCGTGGAATGTCAGATCCCTTAATCGGGCAGGTAGGTTAGAAAATTTAAAAAGGGAAATGGATAGGTTGAAGTTAGATATAGTGGGAATTAGTGAAGTTCGGTGGCAGGAGGAACAAGACTTCTGGTCAGGTGACTATAGGGTTATAAACACAAAATCAAATAGGGGTAATGCAGGAGTAGGTTTAATCATGAATAGGAAAATAGGAATGCGGGTAAGCTACTACAAACAGCATAGTGAACGCATTATTGTGGCCAAGATAGACACGAAGCCCACACCTACTACAGTAGTACAAGTTTATATGCCAACTAGCTCTGCAGATGACGAAGAAATTGAAGAAATGTATGATGAAATGAAAGAAATCATTCAGATAGTGAAGGGAGACGAGAATTTAATAGTCATGGGTGACTGGAATTCGAGTGTAGGAAAAGGAAGAGAAAGAAACATAGTCGGTGAATATGGATTGGGGCTAAGAAATGAAAGAGGAAGCCGCCTGGTAGAATTTTGCACAGTGCACAACATAATCATAGCTAACACTTGGTTTAAGAGTCATGAAAGAAGGCTGTATACATGGAAAAACCCTGGAGATACTAAAAGGTATCAGATAGATTATATAATGGTAAGACAGAGATTTAGGAACCAGATTTTAAATTGTAAGACATTTCCAGGGGCAGATGTGGATTCTGACCACAATCAATTCGTTATGACCTGTAGATTAAAACTGAAGAAACTGCA
Organism: Schistocerca piceifrons; assembly: GCF_021461385.2. Taxonomy (NCBI): domain Eukaryota; kingdom Metazoa; phylum Arthropoda; class Insecta; order Orthoptera; family Acrididae; genus Schistocerca; species Schistocerca piceifrons. Next base: position 486,057,900 of record NC_060145.1, read on the forward strand.
AAAAGGTGGGAATTTAAGGAGATGGGACCTGGATAAACTGAAAGAACCAGAGGTTGTACAGAGTTTCAGGGAGAGCATAAGGGAACAATTGACAGGAATGGGGGAAAGAAATACAGTAGAAGAAGAATGGGTAGCTTTGAGGGATGAAGTAGTGTAGGCAGCAGAGGATCAAGTAGGTAAAAAGACGAGGGCTAGTAGAAATCCTTGGGTAACAGAAGAAATATTGAATTTAATTGATGAAAGGAGAAAATATAAAAATGCAGTAAATGAAGCAGGCAAAAAGAAATACAATCGTCTCAAAAATGAGATCGACAGGAACTGCAAAATGGCTAAGCAGGGATGGCTAGAGGACAAATGTAAGGATGTAGAGGCTTATCTCACTAGGGGTAAGATAGATACTGCCTACAGGAAAATTAAAGAGACCTTTGGAGATAAGAGAACCACTTGTATGAATATCAAGAGCTCAGATGGAAACCCAGTTCTAAGCAAAGAAGGGAAAGCAGAAAGGTGGAAGGAGTATATAGAGGGTCTATACAAGGGCGATGTACTTGAGGACAATACTATGGAAATGGAAGAGGATGTAGATGAAGATGAAATGGGAGATATGATACTGCGTGAAGAGTTTGACAGAGCACTGAAAGACATGAGTCGAAACAAGTCCCCGGGAGTAGACAACATTCCACTGGAGCTACTGACGGCCTTGGGAGAGCCAGTCCTGACAAAACTCTGCCATCTGGTGAGCAAGATGTATGAAATAGGCGAAATACCCTCAGACTTCAAGAAGAATATAATAATTCCAATCCCAAAGAAAGCAGGTGTTGACAGATGTGAAAATTACCGAACTATCAGTTTAATAAGTCACAGCTGCAAAATACTAACACGAATTCTTTGCAGACGAATGGAAATACTAGTAGAAGCCAACCTCGGGGAAGATCAGTTTGGATTCCGTAGAAACACTGGAACACGTGAGGCAATACTGACCTTACGACTTATCTTAGAAGAAAGATTAAGGAAAGGCAAACCTACGTTTCTAGCATTTGTAGACTTAGAGAAGGCTTTTGACAATGTTGACTGGAATACTCTCTTTCAAATTCTAAAGGTGGCAGGGGTAAAATACAGGGAGCGAAAGGCTATTTACAATTTGTACAGAAACCAGATGGCAGTTACAAGAGTCGAGGGACATGAAAGGGAAACAGTGGTTGGGAAGGGAGTAAGACAGGGTTGTAGCTTCTCCCCGATGTTGTTCAATCTGTATATTGAGCAAGCAGTAAAGGAAACAAAAGAAAAATTCGGAGTAGGTATTAAAATCCATGGAGAAGAAATAAAAACTTTGAGGTTCGCCGATGACATTGTAATTCTGTCAGAGACAGCAAAGGACTTGGAAGAGCAGTTGAATGGAATGGACAGTGTCTTGAAAGGAGGATATAAGATGAACATATACAAAAGCAAAACGAGGATAATGGAATGTAGTCGAATTAAGTCGGGTGATGCTGAGGGAATTAGATTAGGAAATGAGACACTTAAAGTAGTAAAGGAGTTTTGCTATTTGGGGAGCAAAATAACTGATGATGGTCGAAGTAGAGAGGATATAAAATGTAGACTGGCAATGGCAAGGAAAGCGTTTCTGAAGAAGAGAAATTTGTTAACATCGAGTATAGATTTAAGTGTCAGGAAGTCATTTCTGAAAGTATTTGTATGGAGTGTAGCCATGTATGGAAGTGAAACATGGACGTGGACAAGAAGGGAATAGAAGCTTTCGAAATGTGGTGCTACAGAAGAATGCTGAAGATTAGATGGATAGATCACATAACTAATGAGGAAGTATTGAATAGGATTGGGGAGAAGAGAAGTTTGTGGCACAACTTGACCAGAAGACGGGATCGGTTGGTAGGACATGTTCTGAGGCATCAAGGGATCACAAATTTAGTATTGGAGGGCAGCGTGGAGGGTAAAAATCGGGAGACCAAGAGATGAATACACTAAACAGATTCAGAAGGATGTAGACTGCAGTAGGTACTGGGAGATGAAGAAGCTTGCACAGGATAGAGTAGCATGGAGAGCTGCATCAACCAGTCTCAGGACTGAAGACCACAACAAGAACAACATAGCTGAAGCACATATAATTGCAGAATCAACTTAATAAGACAAATGTATCCTTTTCCACAATTTTTTCCGAAACTGACACTGAGATTGCTTGTTCAGATTCTAATCACAGCCTGCAAGTTAAGTGTCTGTCAAAGAGCATCGAGGGGCCAACATTTACTCTTGTTCTTCTTCGGACAACAAAAGATTTTGCTCACAAATGTGCCTAGGCCCAAATACACAGGCTGGTCCCTTGATAGTGACCGGGCCAAATATCTCACGAAATAAGCATCAAACGAAAAAACTACAATGAACGAAACTCGTCAAGTTTGAAGGAGGAAACCAGATGGCGCTATGGTTGGCCCGCTAGATGGCGCAGCCATAGGTCAAACGGATATCAACTGCGTTTTTTTTTACATAGGAACCCCCACTTTTTATTACATATTCCTGTAGTATGTAAAGAAATGTGAATGTTTTAGTTGGACCAATTTTCTCGCTTTGTGATAGATGGCACTGCAATAGTCACAAACGTACAAGTACGTGGTATTACGTAGCATTCCGCCAGTGCGGACGGTATTTGCTTCGTGATACATTACCCGTGTTACAATGGACCGTTTACCAATTGCGGAAAAGGTCGATATCTTGTTGATGTATGGCTATTGTGATCAAAATGCCCAATGGCCGTGTGCTATGTATGCTGCTCGGTATCTTGGACGACATCATCCAAGTGTCCGGGCCGTTCGCCGGATAGTTACGTTATTTAAGGACACAGGAAGTGTTCAGCCACATGTGAAACGTCAACCACGACCTGCAACAAATGATCATGCCCAAGTAGGTGTTTTAGCTGCTGTCGCGGCTAATCCGCACATCAGTAACAGACAAATTGCGCGAGATTCGGGAATCTCAAAAACGTCGGTGTTGAGAATGCAACGTCAACATCGATTACACCCGTTCGATATTTCTATGCACCAGGAATTGCGTGGCGATGACTTTGAACGTCGTGTACAGTTCTGCCACTGGGCACAAAAGAAATTACGGGACGATGACAGATTTTTTGCACGCGTTCTATTTAGCGACGAAGCGTCATTCACCAACAGCGGTAGCGTAAACCGGCACAATATGCACTATTGGGCAACGGAAAATCCACGATGGCTGCAACAAGTGGAATATCAGCTACCTTGGCGGGTTAATGTATGGTGTGTCATTACGGGAGGAAGGATAAATGGCCCCCATTTTATCGATGGCAGTCTAAATGGTGCAATGGATGCTGATTTCCTACGTAATGTTCTACCGATGTTACTACAAGATGTTTCACTGCATGACAGAATGACGGTGTACTTCCAACATGAGGCATGTCCGGCACATAGATCGTGTGCGGTTGAAGCGGTATTGACAGGTGGATTGGTCGTCGAAGCACTGTACGAGGCCCGCACGTTCACCGGATCTGACGCCCCCGGATTTCTTTCTGTGCGGAAAGTTGAAGGATATTTGCTATCGTGATCCACCGACAACGCCTGACAACATGCGTCAGCGCTTTGTCTATGTATGTGCGAACATTACAGAAGGCGAACTACTCGCTGTTGAGAGGAATGTCGTTACACGTATTGCCAAATGCACTGAGGTTGACGGACATCATTTTGAGCATTTATTGCATTAATGTGATTTTTACAGGTAATCACGCTGTAACAGCATGCGTTCTCAGAAAGTATAAGTTCACAAAGGTACATGTATCACACTGGAACAACCTAAATAAAATGTCAAACGTACCTACGTTACGTATTTTAATTTAAAAAACCTACCCGTTACCAACTGTTCGTCTAAAATTGTGAGCCATATGTTTGTGACTTACAGTCACAGTTTTTTTCGTTTGATGCTTATTTCGTGAGATATTTGGCCCAGTCACGATCAGTGGACCACCCTGTTGAGAACATTTTTCCAACAAATTTCAAACACAGAAATTTTTCAGCATACATGATTTGTAAAAGTCAACTAATGTCACAGCATGCAATAGGACAGTAAGTAAACGGAAAATGCTTTTAAGGTCGCTTCCTCAGCCACTGCGGAGAGTGTCAACTTTTTAATGCGGTTAGTGCCAACAGCGCACAGTACGCATGCACATTGGTGTGGCCGTCCCAGTGGAAATCCTCAGTCGCACGTGGGAAGGAATTCTCGGTTTGAGGCTGATTTTTCTATCTTGGCGGGCCACACAAAATCTTTTAGTGGGCCGCAACGTGACTCACCGACCGCTATTTGCCCACCCCTGGTCTGTGTGGCTACGAGACCTGATGCGAGATTGGGAAACGTCACAGATTTAACGCGATGTTTCTTGTTTTTTATTACCTATTCATAGCCTATTAGGAGACGTGCAGATCTGCGACGCCCCAGTACCAACTTGCTTTGCTTTTTCTTATATATTCGCAACTTCCTTTTTAATTCATATTACAATTGTAGCCTGCCAACACGGTGCGCTTGGGAAAGCTTCTAAACGTAGTAAATACTTGTTAGGGCCGGACGGTCGCATTCTTCCAGAGAGAGTGAGCGACATGGGGCGCTCGTCTGACATCTCCAAATCAATGAGTTTATGAGAGGACGTCGCCACCCACCGAGAGCGATGCCGTGTTGCCGTCTGCCGCCTCTCCAGGACACGAAGAGTGGACGGAGGGAGTTTTTGTCATTAATTAACAACTGGCTTCGGAGCAAGCGAAACAGAAAACAAGTGTTTAAGTTCCGTTTTACTGCCTCCGCAGTGTTAGAAAATGGCCTCCCTCTCCTCGCAGGGAAGACAGCCCCATCGACAGTTGGATTCTTAAAAATGTGGACATGGGACGACAAATTACCGCCTGCCACCCACTTTTAAAGTGTTTTCCTTCCGAAATGGTTTACTGCCTCCTCCATGTTAGAGAAGGGCTCTGTTCTTCCTCCTTATGATGGGAAGAGACTCCATCGGCAGAGTGAAATCTTAAAAATGCGGGCATGGGACGCAAAATAAATAAATAAATACCACCCGCCACCCACTTCTCAAGTGTTTTCCTTTTTGGCTCCAAGCCGTAGCATGGGAATACTGCAGCAGTCGAAGAGCGCAGTTCCTACTGCCAAAGACGTTGCGATATCAAAGGGTGACTGTCCTGTCCCCCATTCGTAGTAGAAGACTGCAACTTATTGTGTTACGGCCGACAACAAGTCTGTAATAACACATTTGAGGTGGTTTTCCACGATCATCAATATCAGCGTCAACTGTGGTACGTAACATGATCACCATTATTGTTGACAAGAACGTCGTTCTGTTGCTTAACACACTGCGAACTGTTGCTTTAGTCTGCAACTCCCCACCCTTTATGCCACCCCAAGACGCCTTTTCGTGTCAACTGTGAGCGGCCACTCCTAAGAAACAGCGTGAACGCTGGGCGTATCTCTTCTGACGTAAACCACAGATGCGTTAAAAGAAGGAGTGAAATGTGGGGAAAGACGGGGTGTGATGTCCTTGCCATCGTATGGCACGCACAGGATGCCACTGGGCAGAATTGTGCTAAGATTCAGTGCCAATGTCACATCATTAACCGAAACCTCGGATCAACTTATGAGCTCTGACATATTGTTCGCGTGTGTCGACACTCTGCTGTCTGAAACGTCGACTTCGCAGGACGCCACGCTTTTGCGCCATTACAGAGGAAGCTTGTAGGCACCTCTGAGCCAAATTTCAAACTTCTGCATCGCAATGGGAGGCAACTACGGCGTTTCGAAAAAGTGGTGCTTTAATTGTGTTGTGCAGTGTACATATTTTTTTTCGAATTATTGAAGTTCGAAATTTCTTCGGGAGAGCTATCGTATCTGCCTAGATGGTATGCACATTACAGGCGTTTTCAAGTGGGCGATGGAAGTGGAATTTTCAAGGTGCACAGAACTCTCCACGAGGCTTTGGTAGGTGTGATAGCTGATGCACTGAGGAGGTTTAGCAGCAACGCGGACACCCAGCGCCGACCGCAGCGGCAACCCGCCCACCACTAGTGGTGCGCGGGCTGCAGAAGTCCGCTCCGTAGGCGCTGCTCGTATTGCACTTACAGGTACTTTTACTTTTTCGTGTCCGGAGATCAAAGTTTTTCAGCCCATAAATGAGCTACGTCCGATGATTCCTTGCGTTCCTGCCATAATTCATCGTGTGTGCATTTACTGCGACAGTTAGTATAGGTCAGGAGATGTTCTACATCCAGATATTGGCCACAATCACATATGTTGTAATATTCAAGTAAACAAAAAGAATCATTCGTTTTGGCACATCTACATTTCTTAAACTAATAAACATATACAATGAATTTTGTCTTTTGGTGAACGGGAAACTCAGAAAGTTTTCTTTTCACGCCTTTTCATAGGTTTTCAATGTGCCACCCCTCGAGATGCACGGCATACGTCAATGCGGCATTCAAATCTTGAGTTACAGCTTCCACAGCTGCTGTTATGGTATGTCTCAGTTCTCGCGCATATCGGGATATGTGCTTCCCGTAACAGTATTCTCGGCAAAGAAAAATGGACTATGCACCATTTCTCGTGAAACTGCACAAAACACATTAAAGTTTGGAGAGTCCCGCTCATGTTGTACAACTTTATGTGGTTGTTCTGTGCCACATATGCTCACTATATGACGTTTCACCTTTCCATTTAAATGGAGTGTTGCCTCGTCACTAAACACTAAGCCAAGAACGAAATGACAGAACTCCACAGGTTGTTGTTTGTCACCTTCACGAAGTGCCTGCAGTATCTGAATTATGAGTGGTTTGATGTGTAAACGTCGATGCAGCACACGCCACACGGACATCAGAGGCACGTTGAGCTGTCGAGCTGCACGGAGAATGGATTTCTGCGACCTCCTTGTCAAGCTATGGCGGATGCGTTCGACATCCGTGTCAGACACTCGAGGACGGCCCTGCGATTTGCCTTTACACAAACGACTTCTTTCCCTAAATTGTTCATCGTCTAATGCTTTGTGCTGTAGGAGTATCCACACAATACCTAGTACGAAAGTCATGCTGAACATTTGTTACTGACCCGCACTGCGCAAAACGTAGAACACAAAATGCTTTCTGTTATTTCGACACCATTTTTATTAGAACTGAAGTGGGCGCACACTGCTGCTACCTAGCGGGAACCGTGTAAAAGACGACAGTCTGCTCTTTCCAATAGTACGTTGCTCACGCACATATCTCAAATAATATAATAGCCACGATTTTTTTAAATCGGATAATTCTTTTTGATACGCCCTGTATAAGGGCTTCTCGATTAGTTTTGTCTTCACTGGTGCTACGTCCATTCTGATCAGATTGACGTCCGTACATAGATTCTGTCTCAAGCTCTAGCCGCTGGGTATCTCGTGTAATGCAGGAAAGTCGTATCGATACTCGGCGAGTTCTTTGCTCAGGAATCTGCAAACGATGTGTGGCGTTCATCGAAGCTGTGCTTCATGTTCTCAGTGTGTACCTGAGCGGCACTTCGCGAATGGGGCCCGCAAATGTGGCCGCTTCGAACAGTCCATCGAGCGGCGGAGGTTTCGTGCAAGCGGTTATTATTCGGCATGTTTCATTTAAGTTTACTTGTATTGCTCTTTTTCGCACTTAACACATATAGTCCACACCAGGCACGTGTGCTCTACCTCCGAGAAGCGCAGCGTGTGCGGTCCGGTTCCCAGCATCTTTGGCCTAACCCCGCATTTGCTATTAGTCAATTTTTTTCGACTGCGACTGTAGGACAGGTTTTCCCACATAGTTTTTTGTATGTCGATGACGGATCCAGTGTGACACACAGGTACATCGCATTGAGTGTTCCAGCGTGATGGCCCTCTAGATAATATTCAGCTTTCCGATTCGGTTGGTTCGAGGGTACTGACTTGAATTAGGGAAGACTTGCTCGTAGTATTCTGACACAGTGCTTAGAGCAGATTACACATTCTGTTCTACTTCTTCAAAAGTTCTCCCTTTAACTGTGACAGCGACATCGTCGGTATCCAGGGAGTGGGTCGTGTAACTTGGAGTTGGTTGGTCACTGCAGGTGGGCCAAGGCATTTGCCGGGTCGGGAACGTTTGCCGCCGTTGCCACCAGCTCTTAACTACGGCTTAAGTTTAAAAGCTTGTTCACCATATACTGGATAGACATGTACTTAGTAGTACAGTTCGTGATGGGTGGTACCCTCCACCGCATACAGTCACTCAAAGAAAACACAGATCACTGCATGATAGGTCTAATGCGAAGTATAGGGATGTAAATAGGGAGATGCTGTATGAAACGCATTTCCTTCTCAAGAGGACAATGCGAGAAGTCTTCGACGACTACCATAACAGAATATCATCGAAAGATATCCCACCAAACAAAAACAAATTCTGTAGACATGTGAAGGCTATTAATGATACAAAGTAAGTGTCCAGGCACTCACGTATGGCACACGAACTGAAATTGATGGTAGCAAAGCTTAAGCAGACGTACTGAACTCAGCTTTCAAATGTTTCTTTACAGAGGAAAACCCATGAATATTGCCCCATTTTAAATCTAGCAAAATTGTAAAAATTACTGGTGTAGAGATGAGGTATTAGTGCTACTGGCGTTGAGAAACCGTTGAAATCGCTAGTACTGAGCAACCTCCATATCTTGATGGAATCCCTGTCGGATTCTGTACTGATTAACAGATGAACCACCCCCCTTTTAACCATAATTTATCGTAGATCCCTCGAACAGAAAAGGGTGCTCGGTAGTTCGAAGAAAACACGGGTCACACCCACCTACGAGAAGAGCAGCAGAAGTGACCTACAAAACTACAGTCCAATATGAGATTTTCACTCTGCAGCGGAGTGTGCGCTGATATGAAACTTCCTGGCAGATTAAAACTGTGTGCCGGACCAAGACTCGAACTCGGGAGGAGGAGGACGGGGCGTGAGTCGCGCTTGGGTAGCTCAGCTGGTAGAGCACTTGCCCGCGAAAGGCAAGGTCCCGAGTTCGAGTCTCGGTCCGGCACACAGTTTTAATCTGACAGGAACTTTTACAGTCCAATATCTTTGACATCCATTTGTTGTAGAATCGTAAAACATAGTTTGAACTGAATCGTAATTAGATATCTTGAACAGAATCCTCTTCTATGCCAACAATCATGGATTGCTAAAATATCGATCATGTGAAACCCGACTCGTACTTTTTTGACATGGTATAGTGAAAGCCATGGTTGAGGACAGTCAGGCAGATACAATATTTCTCCATTTTTCGAAAAGAATTTGTCTCATAATGAGAGGTCTCAGCGGTCGAACCCACTTTTTGAAAAACTCTGTGCTGTGATGTGGGTTAAGGTTAAGGAAACACACCCTGCAGCTATTCACCCTGATACTTCCTCGTTTTCTAGTAGTCAACAAAAAAAACACTTCGGAATTTCGCATAGTGCTATATAACCTTAATGTTTTAGGTAATGATCCCCATATGCAAAACGATGTGGGTTCGAATATTTTCAGGTGCTTCGAATTTTTTTTTTTTTAAATCTTTATCGAAATGACTGATCATTATTTTTATATAATTAATTGGTTTAAATATATTTTTCTTCTATTACTTCGTCACGCCATATTGGTCATCGTATGAAATAAATAGTTTGCTTTCATTTTTTTCTCTATCAGTCTTTTCCACTTGGAATCCTTGTTCATGTGATTTTGATTATTGTTATGTATTACGTTCCATTTTATCATCTTACGTTTTCGTCCATGTTATTGCATTCATTATTTCTGTTTCTCGTTTTGCTTGAATTTCGTTTCACTTATAATCCCTGATTTCATTTAAATCATTTTCTATAGTGCAATAAGAATTTATGTTTTAAATGTTTTTGTGACGATTGCCATCCAAAAGATGTACATCTTGTAACGAAAACCATTGCACTGTCAGAACAATATATTATTTTGTCTTTTGTTTTTTAAGCGACAGATCGGTGTTTTCAAATGTTTTAAACATTGTGACACGTAAATAAACATAATTAAATTCACATGCACAAAGATTCCAAGTGGAAGAATTATAGGAAGAAGAAATAAGAGCAATTGAAGAAGTTAATACGTTGATTAAAATGGCTTTCTGAAGGAATACAAATAACTAAATTGCGTGTAAACTAACTAACTGAATAAAAATAGTGATCAAAGTCATTTCGATAAAGATTTAAAACTAAAAAGAAATTCAATGAATCTTTTGCATGTGAACTCAGTACCTCCGCCATTTAAGCTACAGAGCATTACGCGAAATTCCGAAAAGCTTTCTCGTCCACTATTCGCAAATGAGGGGCCATCAGGGTGTATGGTTGCGAGGTGTGTTTCCTTGAATCTTAATGTATCTCACCGTATAGATTGTTTCAAAAAGTCGACCCCAGCGTGGGGGGTCTCCTTGTCAGTAACACACCTACGATTAATATCAAAAGTACGTGAGCCGTGGTTGGCTCAAGCTATGCGCTTCTGCGATTCTGTCTTTAGTCTCCCGCGGCTATAGCAATTATGCTGTTATCCTCTCCTTCCGTGGGTGGCAGCAGCGGTGTGTATCGATAGTCGCACCTTCGACTATCTTTGACTTGGCGCTTATAGTTTCTGGCTGGGCGGTGTGCGACGAATCGGTCGGTTGGCGTGGGGCGGCGAGGAATTCTCGGCGGGGCGTAGTTTGGCCGGGGACCGCTGGCGGTCTCTACGCGGTGTCGGAGAGTGTGGCGCTGTTCCCATTGCTACGAGGTCCGTGGCTCACCGAGCCTGGAAACAAAAGTTGAGTTTTTATTTAAACTACCAGCAAGTCAAGACTGTTGTGTCGTCTAGAGTTCGTTGTTGGCTATTGAGATATTCCCGCGAGCAACAACGTGGTTTTCAAGTTGGAAAATTCTAGCCACCCTCCGGTGGTGTTTCACTGTATCTGGTTATTTGAATTGAAGTGCTCCAGCGGAATCTTCTGCCTTGCGGCGTTAACGTTCCGGTTATCCGCCCTGGTCGTTGACGTAAATTTCAGGCAGTGTAGTTTCCTCATCGTGTTGTTGCTGTCTAGCACGGTGTGTAGTTTGACAGCTCCGTGTATGATTGGTTGTGGTCGCCAATATCTTCTACGTTGTTCCGTTGAACTCCCTGTTGTGCCCTGGTCGGGTGAAGTGGAAGTTATCTTGTCGGTGGGGCCGCTGACTGCCGGTTGGTTGGGTTGTCGTTGGATCGTGAATGGTTGGCCCTACTGCCTGTCTCACCTAAGCGAGAGTTAGTGTTTGAATTACGGGCCGACACTCGAACATCTGGCTGCCCTTGTGTGTACTGCCGTTTTTTTTTAATTACTTCTTGTTGTTGGTACTTGTATGGCTTCTAGCCGGTTTTGTGTTTTAAATTAGAGTTGTTTTACTCTTAAGGCCGTCAAACTAGTTTAAAGTACTGTTTCACGTAGGACCTCTGGCATTTAAAAAAAAAAAATTTGAATTTTAAGTCTTCAGCCGATTTGAATTTATCTTGTTTATCCCAGCCTATTGAATTTTTAAGTCTTCGGCATTCAGCTGGTTTGAGTTTCAGTTGTTTCTTCTTAAGGCCTTCAGCCTAAATTAAAGAACTGTTTCACGTAAGAACTCTGGTATTTTTTTTAAGAAAATTAATGTTTTGGAGTTTTAAGTGTTCGGTCTTCAGCTGATTTGAATTTAACTTCTTTACTTCAGCCTAACTAAAGAACTGTTTTAAGATAACACTTCCCTTTTAAATTTCTGATTATGCTTAGGTTTTAAGTTATCGGCCTTCAGCCGTTTTTAAATTACAATGGCTTTTAGACGGTAATTAAGTCCCAAAGATTAAAGCTATGTGTTCAAAAAAGTTTTTGAGCTCTTGTAATGTTTGATCAAATAATAAAGTTGTATGTTCGAGTGTAGCTGGCAGCCCCTTACTTTGGCCCCTTTCCACAGTTTATACTATCCGTCCTGTCCTGCGGGATTTGCAGGGCATTTCAGTACGATCGTATGGGGTATCAAGTGAAATTTGCGATTGTGGAAATACACTTTGATACAGAAGCTATATTTTTGTCATTTATTGTTTGATTCCAACCGATTAATATGTTTACTAACGAAATCAGCGGCAATTCAAATTCTGTCGAATCTTCCATGCAAGTGATTGCACCTGCCACTTTTATTGTGAATGCTGAATTTCAGAAAATATTAATTATTAAGGAATGGTGTCAAATCAAAGTGTTTAGTGTTTTGATATTCTTCACGGGTTTGCAGCCGGATCATGTCGTCGTCCACACACAATATTTCAGCGGACCAGCTGGCCTCTATCTTCAGGTGAGTTAATGCTCGTGCACTGCCTCGCCGGAACTGAATTCCAGCCATTTTTTTCTTTATTGTTGAGGGCTGTCAGCAGCACAATCCGCCGCTCTTCAGCCGAGTGACATGAACTTAAAATAAGAATAAAATGGTACATACATAAGGCGATAAAGGGGAACTTAAAACAGAATAATGGGAGAAAATGGAGGTAATAAATATAGACTAACACGGAGACGTTCATGGAGGACAGTTAAAAAAAGTCACCAGAAAGTTAAAAAACACAGTTGGCGATTCTTCAAAACTCAGAGAAGACACTGAATGGACATGCACACGTTAAAAGTCGGCCACAGTAGTAAAAACACTCCGAAACAACACACTTAAAACCCACTTGGAGCACACACGACGAAGAATAAAACTGCCAGGTGGGACCTGCCGAGGGAGAGGTCAGAGAGGATGGAAAAGGAGGGGAGAGCAAGGGGCAGCAGGGGAGGCGGCAGGATGAAAAGAGTAGGGGCATCAGTGGGTACACTAAGAGGCAGGAGACTGGTGGGGCAGGAGAAGAGGGAAGACAAGGCACGAGGGAGTGTAGAGACACTGAAGGGGAGCACAAGAGAGGGAGGGAGAGTAGGAGGGGAAAGCCACTCAGGAGAAGGGAGGGGGAGCCCTGAGGAGGTGGCAGGAAGATGGGGTTAGAGTTGGTAGGAAGGGTAGATGTGAGGGCGTAGCTCATCATCCGGGAGGGGTAGATCGTGGAAGTTGCATTGGGAAAGGAGGCGGAGGGTGGGACACAACGGTAAAGGCGCGGCAACTGGTTGGGGGTGGAGAGGAAGGGAGACACCAGGGGGTGAGGGGGATCAGTGCGGTGGACAATATATAGTGTGCGGATGTGTTCGAGGAAATGGAGAAGGTGGGGGAAGGGGATGAGGTCGTAGAGGATGCGCGTGGGGGACGGAAGGCGGATGTGGAAGGCGAGGCGGAGCGCATGGCGTTCGAGGATTTTGACGGCGTTATAGAACCGGGGAGGGGCGGAAATCCAAGCTACGCTGGCATAACAGAGGATGGGGCGGATCAAGGATTTGTAGGTGTGAAGGATGGTGGAAGGATGGAGACCCCACATCCGGCCGGACAGGAGTTTCAGGAGGCGGAGTCTGTCGTGAGCTTTGTGTTGGATAGTAAGGAGATGGGGAGTCCAGGGGAGGTGGCAGTCGAGGGTGAGGCCAAGGTATTTGAGGGTAGGAGTGAGGTGGATAGGACGGCCATAAACGGTGAGGTAGAAATCATGGAGGCGGAAGGAGCGGGTGGTGCGGCCTATGATGATCACCTGGGTCTTGGAGGGATTAACACGGAGGAACCACTGGTTACACCAAGCGTAAATTCCAGCCATAACGACGGAAACCTTTATACACCACGGACAGAGCACCGCGCGGGCGCGAGATGATGGGCAGCGCCTCCTGGCTGCAAGTAAAAACGCAGCGCGCCGGTGGGAGAAGACGGCAGAAACGATAAATCGCAACAGCACTAGTTGGGAGAATCCAATGATCGAAAAGAAGACCGTTGTTGTTTAATGTCGGACAAAATCGGATTCCATATCTTACTTAGAGGAAAGCCTTTATCCCTGTTAATAACTTTAATTGGTAATCTGATTTCAGTGGATTCTTTAAGAACACATTCCCAACAGCGAGAGGCAGGAGAGATCAATTGTGTCTTTTCATACATCATCCTGTGTCCTTCGTTAAGGTAGTGTTCCGCCACTGCCAACTTCTCAGACTGGAGCAACCGAGTGTGCCGATAATGTTCCACACACCGGTCCTGAATATTTCGAATAGTTTGACCAATATACTTCTTTCCACTGTGACCCGGAATTTCATAAACCCCGGGCTTCCTCAAGCCAAAATTATCTTTAGCTGAGCCAAGAATGGCGCGAGTCTTGGCCACCGGCGTAAGAACACCTTTAATATCATATTTTCTTAAAATTCTTGAAATTTTGGATGATATACTTCCCGCAAAGGGTAAGTAAGCAACATCTTCAAAAGTATCCTCTATTAGCTCGCGTGACGGACCAGACTGAAGAGCACGGCGTATTTGTTGTTCCGTATATATGTGAAAATTACCGAACTATCAGTATAATAAGTCACGCGAATTCTTTACATACGAATGGAAAAACTGGTAGAAGCCGACCTCGGGGAAGATCAGTTTGGATTCCGTAGAAATGTTGGAACACGTGAGGCAATACTGACCCTACGACTTATCTTAGAAGAAAGATTAAGGAAAGGCAAACCTACGTTTCTAGCATTTGTAGACTTAGAAAAAGCTTTTGACAATGTTGACCGGAATAATCACTTTCAAATTCTGAAGGTGGCAGGGGTAAAATACAAGGAGCGAAAGGCTATTTACGATTTGTACAGAAATCAGATGGCAGTTATAAGAATCGAGGGACATGAAAGGGAAGCAGTGGTTGGGAAGGGAGTGAGACAGGGTTGTAGCCTCTCTCCGATGTTATTCAATCTGTATATTGAGCAAGCAATAAAGGAAACAAAAGAAAAGTTCGGAGTAGGTATTAAAATCCATGGAGAAGAAATAAAAACTTTGAGGTTCGCCAATGACATTGGAATTCTGTCAGAGACAGCAACGGACTTGGAAGAGCAGTTGAACGGAATGGACAGTGTCTTGAAAGGAGGGAATAAGATGAACATCAACAAACGAGGATAATGGAATGTAGTCGGATTAAGTCGGATGATGCTGAGGGAATTAGATTAGGAAATGAGACACTTAAAGTAGTAAAGAAGTTGTGCTATTTGGGGAGCAAAATAACTGATGATGGTCGAAGTAGAGAGGATATAGAATGTAGACTGGCAATGGCAAGGAAAGCGTTTCTGAAGAAGAGAAATTTGTTAACATCGAGTATTGACTTAAGTGTCAGGAAGTCGTTTCTGAAAATATTTGTATGGAGTGTAGCCGTGTATGGAAGTGAAACATGGACGATAAATAGTTTGGACAAGAAGGGAATAGAAGCATTCGAAATGTGGTGCTACAGAAGAATGCTGAAGATTAGATGGGTAGATCACATAACTAATGAGGAGGTATTGAATAGAATTGGGGAGAAGAGGAGCTTGTGGCACAACTTGACTAGAAGAAGGGATCGGTTGGTAGGACATGTTCTGAGGCATCAAGGGATCACCAATTTAGTAATGGAGGGCAGCATGGAGGGTAAAAATCGTAGAGGGAGACCAAGAGATGAATACACTAAGCAGATTCAGAAGGATGTAGGCTGCAGTAGGTACTGGGAGATGAAGAAGCTTGCACAGGATAGAGTAGCATGGAGAGCTGCATCAGACCAGTCTCAGGACTGAAGACCACAACAAAAACAACATAATCATTCTGTTTAAAAACAATCTTCAAATTATAAAGTTCTTCTTTCAAATGTTCCTCGTCAGAAATGGCATAAGCTCTTTTCACCAGAGTCCGCAAAACTCCACTACGTTGGTGTGGTGGATGACAGCTGGTCACACGATGATAGCGGTCAGTATGAGTGGGTTTCCGATACACACTATGTCCAAAAGTCCCATCGTCCCATCGCCTCGTGAAGAATATCAGCAGTTATTATTCCGGGAAAGTCTACGAAATCACATGATTAGTGTTTTGTTAAGTAATAGCGAACTGTTTATCGTACAGCCTCGGGTAACAGCTCATTTTAATCAGCTGCAAAGCGTCAATCAGCACACGGAATTTATTTTGTCCTAGCTGCAAGGATATAGAATTTGGGTAATTATTGTTGTGGTGTGCGGTTTGAGCCTGCGACTGGCCGCAGCTCGCAGCTGTACAGGGCCGACCACGGAGAGGAGTGGAAGGCTACACTTTGGAACCACAAGGCACTAACATGGCTGTTCATGGATTACTTTGTATCACTTGAAAACGTCTAGGAACTAAGAGATGGCACCTGTATTGGTCTGGGCGGCTATCTGGCTGCGTATTTCTTGGTCTTACTCGCAGTACATACTGTGAAGAAAATTCCGTAGGTTTTTTAATTTGGTCAGATTCTCGAGTGCACTTATGAGAACTTGCACCGTTTTCAGCAGTGAATTCTGGAAAGGCTTTATAATCTTTCCTGAGACAGCCGTGCTCACGCCTTACATTTATATTGTGATTTAATAAACTTCCAATTTTTTTTCAAGCTTCAGCGCTCTGCATTTCCAACACAGTATTACAGAGCTGACTCCATTGTCTGAGAGCTCTTTACTAGTGTACGCAGTTTTCTCAAGACGCTGGGTGCTGAGGTTAAGTAATAGTGGGGAGATAGTTACGTCTACCGGATGGTTATAATTAAACGTTCCATATTTAACACGTTGTAATACAGAAACTAATTACCGTAGACTACCAAACTTGGCAGCATTAATGTCCAGAGTAGGGGGTGCATGGTATCTATGCGTCACAGCGTGTATTGGTACGTAGGAAAAGCCTAGGATAACCGCTGTAAGCGCCTGCAAAAGATGTATTTTGCTACCCCGGAAGGCGAGAACAAATGATAAAGACCTCATTCAATTTTTTGTCACCTTATGTCTTGAGTTCTCGTGGAGAGAAGACGTGTTTAGATATGAAATGCGTGTAGTAGCTTTCACGGTATCTGAATAATAATTTTTCTCAGTGCAAAAATATGTGGCCTTTTCATTTTCTTCCGCAAACCACGAAAAGGTCATGTCGCCCCCTGCTGCCTGCAAATGAGGAAGAAGTCCGATAAAAATGAAAATTACATTACTTACACGGTCAATCATAAGTTTTGCGGTGTCGGAAGAAGAAGCATCAAACAAGAGTGTGTAGATCTTGACTACATGAAAGTAAGTTCACGTTAAAACGGACTCAAGGGAGACAAAGCATAAAAAATCCAAAATTTGGGCATTAATTGAAAATAACTGATTTCTGTTAATCTCTTTATTTATGTATTCTTTCTTATTATCTTATTATTGCTATTTATATGTATACATATATATAAATTTGTACAACTGGCGACCGTGAGAGGACATTGAGAAAGCCATGAAACCAGTTGTGTAAATTATTCAAAATTATTTATGACATTGTATGAGATCTTTTTGCATGTACTAATTATTTTCAAATTTTCATGTGCAACATCACGACTGGGAGCAAAATAACCAGAACCAAAAATTCTTGTGGAGAAAACTTATTCAAAAAGGAAGCAAAAAGAAACCGTAATTTGCGGAAAATTTTCGAAATACGCTGTTTGTTTCATCGCAGCAAAGGGGAACAGCTACGCAACCGCTTGCTTAGCTATGCTTGGTAGCGTCTCCTGTGTAATAATTAGAAGTACCTTTCCTCAATTTCCTTTCCTATATGCATTGTAGTGAATTTTTCAGAAATTTTTCGTAATGAGTAACGAGAGAAAAGTTTGAAGTTACAACATTTCGTGCGTCATAAAAGTAGACAAATAACGCTTGACGACACGTAAGTCGCATGTTTAAATTCACAAAATAATATATTTCAATTTTCTGTTTTCCAAATACTGTAATTGTAACATTCAAACAAAATGGCACAACAATCAGTTTCCATTATTGTTGACAATGGCGAGAGCGCAATGAGCCAATATGGCGTACAATTGCAGAATAGAACATCTGAAATACCAGCGCCATGTCTTCCACACTCGGAGGTATTAAGTAGTTCAGACATCAACATAACCGAAGTAACAAGTGCTAGTGAACTTTCACAGAGCTCTAACTTTGTTGATACGTTGATGACAACAGATGAAACTACATCACGTATCTCCGCGACCAACATTCGGTTCGCGCAGGAAAACATAGAAAGCGCAGATAACGTGATTTTTGCCGACACTTCACCGTCACCCATCGCACGAAATTCAAATGTTGATTTGCAGAGTACAGTGGTCAACAACCAAAGAACATTAAATAGCAGCCAAAATGAGGCACTTGCCGCGATACTTCAAAAATTGAACACCAGTTACACCAATTTGCGTGCAGACATAAAAAATATAAACACCAATTTGCGAACGGACATAAATACAAAATTTGACAGTTTGTGCCGGTCGGAGTGGCCGAGCGGTTCTAGGCGCTACAGTTAAGAACCGCGCAGCCGGTACGGTCGCAGGTTCGAATCCTGCCTCGGGCGTGGATGTGTGTGATGTCCTTAGGTTAGTTACGTTTAAGTAGTTCTAAGTTCTGGGGGGCTGATGACCACAGAAGTTAAGTCCCATAGTGCTCAGAGACATTTGAACCATTTGGCAGTTTGTCGCAAAACCTTACCATAGTCACGCAAGACCAACATAAAACAAGAGCAAAAACAAGTTTTAAGAGATTTTCAGGATACAGTCACACAGCAGATCAGCGATTTGACAAAGATGGTTCAAATTGGTTCAAATGTCTCTGAGCACTATGGGACTTAACATCTATGGTCATCAGTCCCCTAGAACTTAGAACTACTTACACCTAACTAACCTAAGGACATCACACAACACCTAGCCATCACGAGGCAGAGAAAATCCCTGACCCCACCGGGAATCGAACCCGGGGGTGGGAAGCGAGAACGCTACAGCACGACCACGAGATGCGGGCATTTGACAAAGTATTTTCGCGAGGAGATGAATGTAAAATTTAAAGTCATGGAAAAACAGCTAAAACAAGATGTACTTTCCGAAGTAAATAATGACATTACGGGTATAAAACAGAAATTAGACACTCCTAACGAGCAGAATGATACAGTAGAGCAGCAAATAAAAGCGATGAAAGACACACACACGAACCAGGAAGGTACACCAACACTTCCACAGTAAAGAACATCTCTACCGTAGTAAACAAACTGCACAAGGATTATGAAAATACACCAGCAGCAATAGATGAACTCACTTTAAAAGTAACATCACTTGAAATCGAATTAGTCTGTGCCAAAAAGGAAAGAGACAAAATTAATAAAAATTTATCTGACGTAATTTCACAAGCTGAAGCAGGTACTTTAGACAAAACCAGTACCGCAGCGGAAAAGGTAGTGAAGGAATGTAAATTAATCAATGATGTAGTTGAAAGGGTTATTCTACAAAAGGAAAATGACATTATCTACAAAGTGAACACCAATTTGCAAGCTACAGAGCACAGGATATGCAACTACTTAGGTGAAACTGATACAGAGACACTAGTTGTACACATAAACAAAGTGCCAGCCACAGCAAACCAGAGTAATGTATGCACACAGATCATTGCAAAACCCTGCAAACAACGCCAATAGAAATGACAGAACGCAAAGTTTACAGGGCGTAACACCAGAACCAGTACGTACGAGAAGTATAAATAATTATGACAGCTATGTAAAGACAGCACAAAATGCAAACTGGTTGTCCACTATATTTGCTGACGAATGTCTGTTAAGACACCGTCAATTTCAAAAATAGCTCTGAACACTATGGGACTTAACTTCTCAGGTCATCGGTCCCCTTAGAACTACTTAAACCTAACTAACCGAAGGACATCACACACATCCATGCCCGAGGCAGGATTCCAACCTGCGACCGTAGCGGTCGCGCGGTTCCAGACTGTAGCGCCTAGAACCGCACGGCCATCCCGGCCGGCACACCGTCAATTTCCAACATTTACGAGTGAAGGTAAGAAGGTGAATCCTGTTGTGTTTATTAGTGCTTTTCGACATGTGTGTCCTAGGAACTGGACGGAAGCACAAAAGATCAGGTTTGGCGATATACCTTTGTGGGCGACCGAGGTAGCTGAGCGTTGTACCACATATTTACAATTTGAACGGGCATTTCTTGACAAATTAGTCAGTAGCCGTACAGGAGAGGCGAGAGGTATTTAATCCCGCCCCTTTCAATAACAAATATGGTAGCTTGCGAAGATATTTTGGCAGTATCTCAACAAAACAAGTTAGTGAACGAATCCTATTTCTCATGTGGATGTTTTAAAAATTTTAAAAAGTCGTTTGCCATCACACATTCTTTAAAAATTAATTACTACACCTGAGCACGACACAGAATATTTTCTATCCATTTTAGATTCAATTGACCTAATATATGAAGAGAAAGTAGTAACAAATAGGGCGTCAGACAGCCAAACACCACAAAACGTAACTTAAATGGTCAATACAAAAAGCCAGACACGAACAAACAGCGAAGCTGGTACGCGCAACCGCAAGGATACATTAATCGTGGTAAAGGATACGGGAATTGAAATGGTAGGAACAAGAGATTTAAACAAAACTTTCCGTATAATAGGAACGATTACCACCCACAAGCTAATTTCAATCCCTCCTCTCAAAATTATGCACCATGTGTAAATGAAAACAGTCAGCCGCATCGGTGGCCGGCGCGGGGGCAACAACAACAACATACAAGACGCCGTACCGCAGCCAACCTTTGCGCAGCAAAACCACAATACAGCAACATTTCGCAACAGCCATATGAACACACGAGAAAGCATGTTGCGAACTGGAAATGATACACACTGGAGAACCAATCACACAGTACAACTGACAGAAATTGTCCCGTGTACCTAACAAGGGAACCTCCCCATCGCACCCCCCTCAGATTTAGTTATAAGTTGGCACAGTGGGTAGGCCTTGAAAAACTGAACACTGATCAATCGAGAAAACAGGAAGAAGTTGTGTGGAACTATGAAAAAAATAAGCAGAATATACAAACTGAGTAGTCCATGTGCAAGATAGGCAACATCAAAGAAAGTGTGAGCTCAGGAGCGCCGTGGTCCAGTGGTTAGCGTGAGCAGCTGCGGAACGAGAGGTCCTTGGTTCAAGTCTTTCCTCGGGTGAAAAGTTTAATTTTTTAAGTTCAGACAATTATCAAAGTTCAGGCACTCACACATAATCAACTTCGCTCTCCAAAATTCCAGGACATGTTCAGATTTGCTTGGACATATGCAGGATTTGACGGTCTACACACGGAAAAATTTGAAAACATTTAAAACATATGTTTTGACAGAGCACAGGGAAAACTGTGCGACTGTGAAACTGTTGCATTCATTTGTTGCAGTTTATGTGACAAACTCTTATGTTTTCATCACTTTTTGGGAGTGATTATCACATCCACAAGTAAACCTAAATTGGGCAAGGTAGAAGAATCTTTTTACCCATTCGCCAAGTGTACAAGTTAGGTGGGTCGACAACACATTCCTGTCATGTGACGCACATGCCGTCACCAGTGTCGTATAGATCAGACGTGTTTTCCTGTGGAAGAATCGGTTGACCTATGACCTTGCGATCAAATGCTTTCGGTTCCCATTGGAGAGGCACGTCCTTTCGTCTACTAATCGCACGGTTTTGCGGTGCGGTCGCAAAACACAGGCACTAAACTTATTACAGTGAACAGAGACGTCAATGAACGAACGGACAGATCATAACTTTGCGAAAATAAAGAAAGTAAACTTTTCACTCAAGGGAAGACTTGAACCAAGAACCTCTCGTTCTGCAGCTGCTCACGCTAACCACAGGACCACGGCACTCCTGGGCTCCTACTATCCTTGATGTTGCCTATCTTGCACATGGACTACTCAGTTTGTATATTTTGCTTATTTTTTCAGAGTTCCACACAACTTCTTCCTGTTTTCTCGATTGATCTGTGTACAGTTTTTCAAGGCCTATCCACCGTGCCAACTTATAACTAAATCTGAGGGGGGTGCGATGGGGAGGTTCCCTTGTAAGTAGATCAGACTACACCGCAGGAAAACCCAAATCGGTCGTAGTTGAGCCCCATACTATAGACCTTATAAGCGATGGGGGCAAATCAAATTTGCAAACATTTTTCGTACGATTCGATGAACAAGGAGACATAAAGGACGATCTATACCAACATGAACTAAAATCGGCGAAAAATATACTGGAAGAACAAGTGCAAGTAGTAATCAGAGTGAAAATGTTTGGTATAAACACAGAGTTAATACTTGATACAGGGTCCACGACTAATTTAATGTCTGAAGTATTTTTCACTGAATTAAAAAGACGGAATAAATTTCCTGTTCTGCCAATGCAAAACTACGAAGTACAAACCGCTACAGGCGGCAAAACCAAATTAGTAAAACACCAAGCTCTTATCACCGTGAACATTGCAGTGTAACTTTTTAATAGTAGACAAAGGTATAGTCAACTGCTTGATAGGTATGGACACACTTAGAAACTGCAAAACTCAAACAAGCGTGGGTAATGGTAAGTGCCATTTCTTTGTGAAGGACCAAATATTTTCTATCTACCTGATTTCCACACCGGAGAGGTATGACAAAGTAAACCCAGAACCCCATGCCCTGTACAGTATTCATATCCCACCGTGTCTTTTTTGAACAAATGTGATAACGAACACGGTACAGACATCGAAGTTAACCAGGAATTAGAAGAATAAAAATTGAACGAATCAAATATTCTAGATGCTACACAACGACAAGAGCTTTCTGACTTAGTTTTTAAATATGCAAATGCTTTTCACAAGAATCCAGGAATAATGAAAGATTATGAACATATACTTAATGTCTATCCTCATGAAACATTTTGTGTTATGTCTTACCCTATACCATGGGCAAAGCGTGAAGCAGTTACGCAGGAAGTCAATAGAATGTGCAAATGGGGAA